>NC_140566.1:2106449-2588949 GCF_057381845.1 Rhamphochromis longiceps
ATATTTGGGCATATTGGGGCCCGATGATTGTAAAAACAAAGAATTACCAATTTTTTTTTTACCTGATTTTTGTTTCTAAGAAAAATGAGAGCCATATATGAGGATATTTGTTTAAAATGTTGATAGAACAGTAGCAGCAGAACGTCCTCGTAAGTGGATATCAGGCACTTGTAGACCAAAATTGAGTATTTTGGTCTAAATAACCCAAAATGTGACGTCCACATATGTGGACGCAGGTCCTAGGAGGTTAAACTATCCTAAAGATAAAAATGTGGAGCTTAGAGGTGAATAGAGTTTACCCTTAAACTACTGATAATTTCTTTGTAGTTGCTACATGTATCCACACACCTTACATAAACTACATTTTAATAAAACGCGACTGACCAAATTGTATTTACTACTTATTCTAGTAGGAGCTTGGAAAGAAAGGCGTCTGGACTTCTTTAAGTTGCTTGACGACGATTCATCTCATCCGAGAAGTTTCTTCAGTTCGAGGGTCTGAGTACTGAGTGGTGCATTCCTTTACCCAGAGATCTCCTAAAGAGTTGTAATCATTTACATCCTTCCATGTGGACATAAAAGTGAATATTATATTAAATGCAGAGCATTCAAAGACACTGGAGGACAGACCTACCCTCCTACCTTACAACAGCTTCTGTTTCGTTACTGTTTTCTTTAATGTCCAGCAGGTGGCGCTGTATGATAAGTGATGAAAGGAAGCCTGGGCCCAGCGCTGATGTATGACTGTTTTTGCAACACAATGCAAGACGAGGCAAAGACACACAGTAGATACTAAGAGAGCATGTGTGTTTATGAATCCCATACGTGTCTAACTGCTTATTGAAGCTCAACATTAACTACAGTAATGCCGTTTGGTCAATATGAGCATGTGTCTGATGCGAGGACAGCAGATTCTTATTATGATGAGCTGTCCTGAACAAGCATCACAACACTTGGAGTGATTTACTGGTCTGCGGAGTACCTGGAGTGAGTCCTGTGCTCCCAGTACACCTCCAGCCCACGCTGGCAGCCACTAAGGTTAAAGAGTCATTCCACATTGACCTCTGCGTCACTGCTTCTTCAGAACATCCACCTGTCCTCCACCTCCTCCTCTTTAGGTCTGGTAGGCACTGGCACAGCTTTGTCCCTGTGCCCGTGGCACAGCTGCACACTTTCTGTTCTGTACCTCTTTCATCTTAATAGATGAGCTTCTGCCCAGCGACTACAGGAAAATAAATAAATAAATAAAACACCCTTATCGGCCGCGACACGGCTCCTCAATTGTCAATCTGATCGATGTGTGCAGCTCGGATCTAGGCCACTGCATTAGTTGCAGAGGCTCCTGGCCGCTCGCCGCGGATGCACATCACTGCTCACATCTTGTTGCTGTTGTGTTGTAATTGTTTTGTTATTGCGGCTCACACTGGCTATAGCACGCTGTCCATTTAAATGTTCGAATAGCACCAGACAGCCTAATGCTCACGACTTGGTACATTTCTTCAATGTCATCGTGGAACATCCGCCTACAAAGTATTTATCTGTACTTACTGAAATGGTTTATTAAGCTTTCGTAAACACCCTGTCTAACATCTCTCTTCGGCCTAACATTTATCAGCTATTTATAAGCTGTCAGAGTTAAGAAAGTGACCTGAAGCAGGCATCACAATGAGCTCAATGCAGACTAAAGCTGCTGCAGTCCTTTAAGAGGCACCATGATGTTTTCTATCAATGGCATGTAATGTCTCAGCAGAGGTCCTCCTCCTCCTCCTTTCTCTGTTTTCTCGGGGGCAAAAGCCTGAGTCGCCACGCCAGTCCCAATAAATCCTCAGCTGAGAGTGGCAGCAGCAGCAGCAGCAGCAGCAGGCCTGCATTCTTCAGGAGCTAGCACTTCCCCTAATCTGCCCTGGAGTGTTGGAGCAACAGTTGGCCTGCCTGGCAGGGATAGAGGGAAAGGGATAGAAGAGGAGAGGAGGGGGCTCCCTGGTGACCAGAGCGTGATGTGTTTGTGAAAACACTGGGAATGTTGGAATTGGATATGTTCAGACTCTCCCCTAAGTGGGCCTGGAGAGATGCAGAGGCTTATTTTTGGCAGATGTGTTCATTTGCTGTCCTAAACACAGAGACAAACAGAGCGCTTTAGCCTACCTGCCACACTTTCCTTTTTTTTCATGATGCGTGACACTTTGACCCCACTCTGGTGTGTGTTTGTGTTGGAGAAAGCAGAAGAAGGAAAGAGATGACGGGGAGAGGCATTGGACTACAAAATGCCTTGCAGATGTGTGCAGCAAGCCAGGAGACTTTGTTGGCAACGGGCAGATCGTAACTCTGTGCCGTGAACGAGTTTGAAAGGTTTCGTATAAAACACGCAATTCGTGAAACGTATTTGCACGTCTTTAAGCGCATCCTTGCTGAGAAGGCGATCAACAGACTGATTGTGCGACAGACCTGGTCGATGCAAGGTTTGGATAGCTGACACAGCCCGTGCAGCCTTTATAGAGGAGAACAGGCCCCCGTGAATGAATTCCTCTCTGCTGGTCTCTAGTTTCAATTGATTGCTTTAATTTGGCCTATAATGAGTGGGAGGCCTCCCGCCTGCAATTAATGCATGAGTATATGTGTGTGAGTGTGTGAGTGTGTATACTTGTAGGTTGTGTTTAATTACTGCAGTGGATGGATGCTGTGTGGCCCAGCAGGATCCTGCAGGAATGGAAAGATCCACAACTGTGTTGGCATCCACTGACACCTCAGCCCACATTGCATCGGTGCCAGGTCTTAATGCCTTCCAGTCTGACGGAGGAAGCCAGGTTTTTTCATTAGCGCCACGAATCCCTGTGTTTGACCTTGTCAACTGAGCTCTGAAAAATCCGGGGACAAAGATTTTTCAGAGGAACTCGGGGATAAGGTGTGTGGTCACGAAAATTCTACACGACCGACTGAAAACAAGCAATTTTGGTTTAGCAGGCGACGATCGATAGATAAAGAGCTTTTCCACAGGACTCGTTCACCCGTTCATTTATGGGTGAATGAAGTGCGTTAAATCTTGAAACTCAGGATTCAGTATCTTACCCGAAGATACTTTGGTGATTCGAGCAGCCAGGGATCAAACTATCAATACTTCGATTAGTAGACAACCTGCTGTGCCTCTCGAGTCACGGGCATCCCAAGATCTGTAGCATGTTTATCAAAGTAAAAGGAAAAGAGAAAAAGTACAGAGTATTTCAAGGTAGTACTCTACTACTTTAAGTGTTCGCTGTTCCCTTTGAACATTACAGTTTTTTCTGATTGCTTAAGCACATTTATTGTAACTATTGGCTAATTTTGCAAAACTCTTCACACAAATAAGAAAACCTGTCACCCAATCATCAAAACATTGTAGTTCTCTTGCAAAAGCAAACACAGCTAGATTAACTCTCCACACCTTCGTAAAAATGGTGTTTCCGTATCAAACAGTACACACAAGCCATCATCTACTAAGCACACAATGCGCCAACTGCACACTGATGGTATGAATACAAAACACATCTGGCTTTTGCTTTCTCTGTGCACAAGGTAGGCTATGTCAGTTTGAGCTCATACTTCTGTCATAGATCCATAAGCATAGAGGGATCCAAACTTCAAGTACTGGTGTTTATTCAAACACATCAAAACAAACACAAGTGTTTATTTCCAAGTATAGGATTATTTGCAATCGCCATAATGACTATATGGGTTACTTGGTCTGCAGTGAACATGCTTCCTCTGCCCCCAGCATCTGGTCATCTAGCAATTCTGTAAAATAACAATTTCCGTATTTTTACATCTATGGTATTGGTGTGTTTCTCATTGGCATATGGCAGTGCTACAAATCTTTGTGCAAAGTGACTGTACTAACCGATTCTCATTTCAAGATGTCCTTATGGTGCTTGCTACAGTGTAGCGGCTCGAGTTAGGCTGGACCCGTTGGCCAGCTACCCTCAGGGTCATTCCACGGTTGATTACATGGTCCACTATTGTAGCTCTGATGTCATCAGCAATTCTATTTCTTACTCTTCCTACCCTTCCTCTCCCCCCTCCTCATCTTCCTCTCCCCCCTCCTCGTCTTCCTCTTGCTCCTCCTTGTCCTTGTCGTCCTCTTCATCCTACTTCTTCACCTCCACGTCCTCTTCCTCGGCCTCCTCTACTTCTCACTCTTCCTGCTCCCTCCATTGTACTCCGCACACACAGCTTACCTGTATTATAGTGCTTAGGCTGATTGCAAAGTGAACGAATTATCTAAAGAAGTTTTCACATGTGAAAGTGTGCCAGACAGTTGGCAAATTAGTGTTAATGATAGCCATACATGTGTATACTTTTGCTAGGAGTGTGTTGGAAATTTGGTAATTGAGTGTTGTGCAGTGAATTGTGCCTACAGTTTTGCAAAGTGTGTGTTACAAAATTGCAAACTGAGTGCAAAGCAGTTTTTGTGCTTTTAGTTTTGCAAACTCAGTGAGTGGTTTTGCTATAAGTCTGAATAGTTTTGGAGATTGTGCTACAGGAATCACAGTTAGGGTTTAAGCATTCAGAAAAAACTGTAATCCTGCAGCAAGCGTTTTAGGTATGTGAAAATATAGTGGAGTAAAGGTGTGCTTGCCTGTGTTTGTTGTAATGCAAGCTTTTCCTTCCTATGGTTTGGTGGAGTGCATGCGAGTGCATGTGAGTGCATGTGAGTGCATGTGAGTGCATGTGTTTCAGAAACTGTCGTCCGGGATCTAGAAAGAAACTAAGAGCGCCACCTCCTGCACTAAGTTGTAAAAACGGCGTGGGTCTGTTTATGTGGACTTTTATTTTATTCCAGCTGCAGAGTCTGTGCTCTACATTTGCTCGTCTCTGTTTTACACCCGAGCGTCTCGTTCAGAGACATGCGAACAGACGCGTGCAGAGCAGAGCAGAGGAATTTGAGGTGAAGACAAGTGTTCTTCAGAGTAAGACCTCTCAACGCCAAGTTTTATCATCCGTGTTTTTGAAATACAAACCAGGAGGAAGCAGCATGTGGATCAACCTCAGCGTGTCATAGCCAATCACTGCATTTCACAGCTCTAGCAAGGGCTAATATTTGTGGCTGGGTTTGTTCTGTTGGCTCTATACTGTACACAGCTTCTAAATGAAAAGGAAGAGAAAGGACGATGAAATGGATCCCATACAACCCATTTAATACTTGCACTCTGCTACATTTGAACTGGAAATGTGCTGTAGGTCACAGTTTTTAATCTGAAAGCGCCGTTGAGTTTATTTTTATATTCGGATGGTTGTGTCATTGTCCCAATAATTAAGAACCTCTCTTTATGACACAACAGTGGGCACATGATAACATTATAGAGATTAAAGCAAAAACAAATAAACACCCTTGTCACCCTCCCTCTGCCTCTCATTTGTCTCCCCATCTCTGTGTTTATGTTTTAATACAATCATGCTTGCTCATCAGCAGTGGAGGCCAGACATCTCTTCTCTCTGGGCAACAGCAGTGGCGGCAGCTCCCCTGGGGCACAGCGGGGGCGGCGGTGGGCTTGGTTTGTTGTGTGCCGCCGCTGTCAGTCTGTAGTGAATGCAAATGAGACTGCTCCCTCTGATAAACTCTCTGTGTACTCCCAGACGCTAACTCGAACTCTCGCTATCGCCCTCTCCCTCTGCATTTCTTGTCCCGTCTATCTCAAGGTCCTCGGGCTGCGCACGGCGTCCTCCACCTTTGTTTAAATCACGATAACAAGATGCACTTAGCACTCAACTGTCACACACGCACATCCAGTTCACGGTGGCTTTGTTACACTGCAGGCATGCTGATTGCTAAAAGATCATTTTGAAGGTTTCTGGTTTTTGTTGCAGGTGACTCTTTAAAGCAGGGATCCCAGTATGCAGTGCACCTTTTGTTCTTATCACTATTGATTATAAGATACAAGGGGTGCTTCTGGTTCAAGGGCTGGAGGGTCCGCTTATAGATAACAGGAGTAAGACCATTACCACCACACCACGCCTCTTTACCTTCAAATGAGTCTTTGATTGGATCTGAATTTGAATTTAAATGCTCCGATTAGCTGAGAGAGAGAGTCTCAAGCACCAATATCCTGTGGTTGTATGTGGAAAATACATTCAGTTTATTTATGCTTCATTAATAACAGAGTGTAATTATTTGTCAAAATCTCCAGTAGGACTAACCTCAACCTCAGCTTAATTATGTTTGATTTGTTTCATGCTAATTTGAAGTATGAAGCGAACTTCTTAATGGTGTTTCGTGTTTGATTGTGCTCAAGCTCCTGATGGATGCCATTTGTTTTTTCCCCAAGTCATTAAGCAAATAATCTTCTGTTGATTGCCCCACGCTAATTACACTCGCCAATGCTGGAGGCTTCCGCGCAGTATTGAACAAAACAGCTGCACAGGTACGTCTGAAGAGGCTTTAGCTCAGCTGTCTGCCTCTCCATATTTTTGGCATTGTTCATAAAGGTGACTTATTGTTTCCAGCAAAAGCGGGAATCATACAGCATCTTTTATTCACGGCTCCTCAGCACTGGTGACACGACTGACCTTGCATCCTAATGTATAAGCTGATCCCAGCAGACCAGCGTGTCTGGAAAGACTTCAAAAAGAAACAGACGCAACAGTATTATCAACTATTTATGTGCCGCACAGACCCCCAAATACAACGTGAGACAAGAAAACAGCGGTGGAGATGAAAAAACGTTGTTTTCCCTCAGCTGCTGGTTATTGAAAGCATACATCATAAAATGTGAAAAAGTACAGAAGCAGCGTTTTCACTGAGGCTACGCACATTTCTCTGAATATGTTAAATGTGGATGAATTACATGTACAGTATGTCTGTGTGTCACTCTAAACGTCTGTCAGCTCTTAACTCTGAAAGCCGAGTGATTTGAACCCTTCAGTAAAGGAAAAGATCCGCTGTGCTTCCCAAGAAGTTGAGTCAGCTTTAAAATCTGATCCCATCCTTGTACCGAGTGTGTTCCTCCACACTGTTCTCACAGGCCTGCAAAATGCTAGTATTAAGAGTGACCTCCAGTCATACCTGCAGCTGCTTCTGGAGACCTTTTGCATTTGCAAAATGAAACGGAGACGGAATAAAAAGAACGGTTGTGAAGCAGCATTCAGGTCAGTGAAGTTGTAAACTCAGTGCTAGAAATAACTAGACTGCTGTAGAGCTGAGGACTGCATGATAACAGTGGTGTCAAAATACAGGTTTGTCAAAGCACACACAGCAGCTACTTTACTAGGTACACCTGCCCAGCTGCTTGTTAACACACATCGCACAGCATCGTCTCAGTACGTGGTCAAGACAACCTCCTGAAGATCAACCCGAGCATCAGAAGGGGGAACGGCGACTTAAAGGACTTTGAACGTGGCATGGTTGTCAGTGCCTGACAGGCTGATCTGAGTATTTCAGCAACTGCTGAATTTCCCCACACAACCATCTCTGGGGTTCACAGAGATCTGAGTGGGTAAAATGCCTCGTTGATGCCAGACAGCAGAGCAGCACGTCCTCAGTGCTTTGACTTGGTCCACGTTTTGCTGACCTGTATCCATCGTTTGATAGCTGCTCACTCACCGTGCTGTCGTCTCTCCATCGCTCCACTCATTTGCACAGATTGAATAGTTAATTTGTTATCACGCTAGGTTTCACGTGGTTTTCCAGTGTACTGAAAATAATGAGTTCTTTGTGCTCAAGTTACACACCTCAGAGTGAAATCCTTCAAAGAGAGAATCGGTGACATCGAGGGAAATAATTTGGCTCGCGGTGAAATCATTTTCAGTCAGAATCAGCTGTGACGTGTCTCCTGTGTCGTCATAGTGACATCACAGCGCCTTTACATCGGGTCTATGGGATTAGCCTGAAATATTCAAACACATTAACACCCAGTGTAAAACACTCAGCATCTTTTTGTAGGGATGGGTATCGTTTAGGTTTTATCCGATACCGCTGCCAAACCGGTACTTTTGAAACGGTGCCGGTGCTCAAACGGTGCTCAAACCGGTGCTTAAAGAATGGAGAACACAAAATTGGTCCAAAAACCTCTCATGTTCAGCTGGTTTTTTGTAAAAAGATAACAATGTTAGCCTTTTCTGCAGCTATGGGGCATATATGGTATCACTCTTGGCTGGAAGCAGTGCTTAAACAATGGAAAAAACACAAACTTTGTCCTAAACCTCTCATGTTTAACTGTTTTCCACTTTTTCTTTGGTCATTTTAGCCTTTTTGGCCAGGGTGAAGGGAGTATCTGCCATCAAACAAGAAGACAGCAGCATGTAGCTATGATGATGTTTGCTAGTTCACCTTACATGCATTAATGTAATAACGTGGTTAGCCTACTCAACGTAAATTACACACGAACAACATTAAGCTACTCACGCAGAGAAGAACGGCTGCTGCTGCATCATCATCCTCATCATTTCTGCTACACTGGCAGGGCTAGGGGCCAGGACTCTCCTCTTCGGGGTTTTTGGGGGATGTTGCTAACTCCGGGTCAGATAACAGGCAACCCACGCACAGTAGATGCGCTCGGTGTGAGGTCTCGCAGCAAGCTATCAAATACGGCGCATTTCTGGGCTTTTAAAAAAAACGCTATGCGTCGCCAGGTGTTTCATTGGATTCTTGGTGTTACCTCCTTTGACAGTATCACAGTATCAGCTTAAAGCACTTGTTGCTGCTGAGTTTGCATCTTTTGCTGTGAAGTACAGCCAGACTTTTGACCGCTTCGCCTTGGACATTTTTAATCTGTAGCTCTGCTCTAAAAGAACGTACGTACCTGGACCCGCCTACTATCCTGGGAAACATAAAATTATTGGCTAGAAGTGTATCACAGCTCAGGAAAAAAAAGCACCGAAATAAAGCACCGAAATGTGCGCTGCTTTTCGGTCTGGTTACTACCGTTTATGTCAGAACCGGTGCCGTCATGGCACCGGACACCGGTACCCATCCCTATCTTTTTGTGTGTCTGTGGTTATTTCAGCACACTTACTGGCAGCCAATTATCTTCTTTCATACAGTTCACACTAAAGGCAGACATATCAAACATTATACATGCGCCACACTTCATACATATGTCCACTGCTCTGTGGCTATAGCGTTACTTCTGTAAGAATGCTTGTTATTGCCCTTGGCCTCAGCTGTGGCGGTAGATATCAGAGATAACAGCTTTCTCTCTCCTCCACAGTCCTCGGGGACAAACACAGACTGATGAGCCTGGCCCTGGAGAACAGTGGCTACCAGGATAGTTAACATTCCTGTTAGTGTAGCTTACCTCTGTTTCAGATAAGCACTACTTAGTGTATTTATATTGTAAGATGAATCACATGCACTGGAATGGATTTGGAATGCATCCCAAAGACTGAGGATAATGCCTCCATGCAGATTAACTTGTTGTGCAAAAGGATGCAGGCATCTACAGCACTCCTGCACTGCTTTATAAATAGTCCGAGGTTGTGCATATGTTTGCAAATGAGCCCACACAGCAAAAATTGAGCAAATTAAGTGTGTGTGTGTGGTATGTGTGTGTTCCAGTGAACTTGTGCCTGCACGTTTGTCTGTGCACCTGTGTGTGTGTATATGTATGCATGTGTGTGGATGATTCTTCTTGCCCGGCTGGGTTTGTTTAACTGAATGTTGTTTCCTCTGAGACCTGGCCCATCCAGCGCCTCCAGCTATGGGCTTTAACCCAAGTTGCTGTGAGCTGTGTGACCCACCACATCAAATGCAGCACACACACACGTATCTCTGAACACACATCCTCAGCTTTAATTTATGCAATCAGCGCTCTCGATTTACATACATTACCATGGATCATACATGTTGAGGCTTCTTGCAAGGTCACTGCTGCAAAGCTCCCCTGTGTGAACGGATGATACCATGTATGATAGCTGCAACAGTATATCACCAGTTTATCTCAGGAGCTGCAATGAGATTTGACACTGCACTGCGCTATATGCTACTATCCCTGCGCTGTCCCCGCTGCCTGCTGTAAACGCTGAAGACACGTGACATGCATAGACCTCATTATCATATAATTGCAGGGCAGGGCAGCGAGGATGTCTCTTTTTGCACAAGAGCCCTTAATAGGCCTCAATAGGCCCTCTGTTTCCTCTGTGGACGTATGTAATGACATCTGTGCTGGTGAGTGCTCGTGAGAGTGGGCTGGACCCAGTGATGTCTCTCTCATCTACCTCTCTCCTTTCCTTATCCCTCCCTCTCTCTGAAGTGGTTAATATGCATGTCCGTGGACATGTTCCTTTGGCTTCTGGCTTCCACTCTCAGCACGGCTCCCTGCAGGATTGGACATAGTGATAGCAGCAGGTCCAGCCCCACTTTCCTCTTTGTATCAGGCCACTGGAAAAGCTATGGATAATTCACCTCTCCTCACTCCCCTGTCTCTAACTGAGATGGATGCAGATGAGCCTTTCTGTACCTCTCGGTGTGTATGTGCATGCTCGTGCAGGAGGCGGTGCGCCTTAAGCAAGAAATGGATTGGTCTGTGTCTTTAGACTGGGCCCTGGTGAGGCAGGCGGAGAGTATAATCTGATTTAAAGCATGTCAAGGATTGTGAATAATTTCCTCATTACCCCCACCCCTCCCGTCATTTTCAGGGCATATTTAATTTAACAAGAAGAGGGCGGTTTGCACTCATGTGGTTTTGTGTGTGTGTGTGTGTGTGTATTTGTGCGTGTGCCACATCTGCTGAAGATTCTCTCATATCGTCCTGCTCAAGGAGGAAAGAATCACTCGCTCTCTCTCTCTCCGTCTCTCACTTTGCCTCCCTCTCCGACCCCCTGAGAGCTACAGCTGTCACAGTGTCACTTTTCCCATCCATAATTGAGGACTGTGCACTGCACAAAGCCCATGAAACCATGTCAACCACTTCCAGTTGCTCCTGTTAAATAATCAGGCAGAACCAAAAGTGCCAGGGGGAAATATGCACATGCAGCTGCCTGTATCGCTGACTTGTGTAATCAGTTCTCAACTTACTCCTCCTCCCCCCCCCCAAAACCAAGATTGTTCGCTCACCTCTGAGGCAAATCCTGTTCTAGACTCGTCCAATACAAGAGCCTGAACACCAGCATTCATTGGTTCTCAGGGTTGAAGGTGGGCGTGGCTTACTATGAGCACTGTTTTATGTAATGTGTTTCCTCGATTTACCCTCTACATGTCTACACTTTCTTTTCCTTTGCATCCAACTCACCCGTGCGTCACACCCAAGCAGCTCCCCTGCTTACATAACTGTCTGCTGCCTTACCTGCCTTTGTTGTCACCCTGCTGTGGTAAGCTATTGTTTTTTCCAGCCATTTCCGACTATTTGTATCTGGTTAAACTCTGGATTTGGATCCTCCTCCTTCTGTTTTGTTCTACACCACATGACCATGACGGAGTCTAGGTTGAGCTTGACAACAGCCTAAGAGACACTAAGAGAAATGTTTTGTGTAAGAAACATGTGAAAAACTGAGGCTACATGCTGTTAGTTAAATGCGCTCAGCGACAGATCATCAGAATTCCTGTATCAAAGCAGAAATTCTCGCATTTTGTGTCTACACTGCCTTGTGTGTCTGCACCGTCTTGTGTCTGCACCGTCTTGTGTCTGCACTGCCCTGTGTGTCTGCACTGCCCTGTGTGTCTGCGCTGCCTTGTGTGTCTGCACTGCCCTGTGTGTCTGCACTGCCCTGTGTGTCTGCACTGCCTTGTGCTGCACTGCCTTGTGTGTCTGCGCTGCCTTGTGTGTCTGCGCTGCCTTGGGCTGCACCGCCTTGTGTGTCTGCACTGCCGTGTGTCTGCACCGCCTTGTGTGTCTGCACCGCCTTGTGTGTCTGCACTGCCTTGTGCTGCACTGCATTGTGTGTCTGCACTGCCTTGTGTGTCTGCACCGCCTTGTGTGTCTGCACTGCCTTGTGCTGCACTGCCTTGTGTGTCTGCGCTGCCTTGTGTGTCTGCGCTGCCTTGGGCTGCACCGCCTTGTGTGTCTGCACTGCCTTGTGCTGCACTGCATTGTGTGTCTGCACTGCCTTGTGCTGCACTGCCTTGTGCTGCACTGCCTTGTGTGTCTGCACTGCCTTGTGTGTCTGCACCGCCTTGTGTGTCTGCACTGCCTTGTGTGTCTGCACCGCCTTGTGTGTCTGTACTGCCTTGTGCTGCACTACATTGTGTGTCTGCACCGCCTTGTGTGTCTGCACTGCCTTGTGTGTCTGCACTGCATTGTGTGTCTGCACTGCCTTGTGCTGCACTGCCTTGTGTGTCTGCACTGCCTTGTGTGTCTGCACCGCCTTGTGTGTCTGCACTGCCTTGTGCTGCACTGCATTGTGTGTCTGCACTGCCTTGTGCTGCACCGCTTTGTGTGTCTGCGCTGCCTTGTGTGTCTGCACCGCCTTGTGTGTCTGCACTGCATTGCGTGTCTGGGTTGCCTTGTGTGTCTGCACCGCCTTGTGTGTCTGCACTGCATTGTGTGTCTGGGTTGCCTTGTGTGTCTGCACTGCCTTGTGTGTCTGTACTGCCTTGTGCTGCACTACATTGTGTGTCTGCACTGTCTTGTGTGTCTGCACCGCCTTGTGTGTCTGCACTGCATTGTGTGTCTCCACTGCCTTGTGCTGCACCGCTTTGTGTGTCTGCGCTGCCTTGTGTGTCTGCACCGCCTTGTGTGTCTGCACTGCATTGTGTGTCTGGGTTGCCTTGTGCTGCACTGCCTTGTGTGTCTGCACCATCTTGTGTCTGCACCGCCTTGTGCTGCACTGTCTTGTGTGTCTGCACTGCCTTGTGTGTCTGCACCGCCTTGTGCTGTACTGCCTTGTGCTGCACTGTCTTGTGTGTCTGCACCGCCTTGTGTGTCTGCACTGCCTTGTGTCTGCATTGCCTTGTGTGTCTGCACTGCATTGTGTGTCTGCACCATCTTGTGTCTGCGCTGCCTTGTGCTGCACTGTCTTGTGTGTCTGCACTGCATTGTTCAATTCAATTCAATTCAATTTTATCTATATAGCGCCAAATCACAACATAAGTCGCCTCAAGGCGCTTCATAGATACAGAGAAAAACCCAACAATCATATGACCCCCTATGAGCAAGCACTTTAGCGACAGTGGGAAGGAAAAACTCCCTTTTAACAGGAAGAAACCTCAGACAGAACCAGGCTCAGGGAGGGGCGGGGCCATCTGCTGCGACCGGTTGGGGTGAGAGAAGGAAGACAGGATAAAGACATGCTGTGGAAGAGAGACAGAGGTTAATAACAGATATGATTCAATGCAGAGAGGTCTGTTAACACATAGTGAGTGAGAAAGGTGACTGGAAAGGAAAAACTCAATGCATCATGGGAGTCCCCCGGCAGCCTACGTCTATTGCAGCATAACTAAGGGAGGATTCAGGGTCACATGGTCCAGCCCTAACTATATGCTTTAGCAAAAAGGAAAGTTTGAAGCCTAATCTTGAAAGTAGAGATAGTGTCTGTCTCCTGAATCCAAACTGGAAGCTGGTTCCACAGAAGAGGGGCCTGAAAACTGAAGGCTCTGCCTCCCATTCTACTTTTAAATACTCTAGGAACAACAAGTAGGCCTGCAGAGCGAGAGCGAAGTGCTCTAATAGGGTGATATGGTACTACAAGGTCATTAAGATAAGATGGGGCCTGATTATTTAAGACCTTGTATGTGAGGAGCAGGATTTTGAATTCAATTCTGGATTTAACAGGAAGCCAAAACAGGAGAAATATGCTCTCTCTTTCTAGTCCCTGTCAGGACTCTTGCTGCAGCATTTTGGATTAGCTGAAGGCTTTTCAGTGAGTTTTTTGGACTTCCTGATAATAATGAATTACAGTCGTCCAGCCTGGAAGTAATAAATGCATGAACTAGTTTTTCAGCGTCACTCTGAGACAGGATATTTCTAATATTAGAGATGCTGCGCAAATGGAAGAACGCAGTCTTACATATTTGTTTAATATGTGCGTTGAAGGACATGTCCTGGTCAAAAATGACTCCACGGTTCCTCACAGCATTACTGGAGGCCAAGGTAATGCCATCCAGAGGAAGAATCTGGTTAGAGACCATATTTCTAAGCTTTTCAGGGCCGAGTACAATAACCTCAGTTTGATCTGAATTAAGAAGCAGAAAGTTAGCGGCCATCCAGGTCTTTATGTCTTTAAGACATTCCTGCAGTTTAACTAATTGGTGTGTGTTATCTGGCTTCATGGACAGATAGAGCTGGGTGTCATCAGCATAGCAGTGTAAATGTATGCTATGTCTTCTAATGATACTGCCTAAGGGAAGCATGTACAGTGGGGCAAAAAAGTATTTAGTCAGCCACCGATTGTGCAAGTTCCCCCACCTAAAATGATGACAGAGGTCAGTAATTTGCACCAGAGGTACACTTCAACTGTGAGAGACAGAATGTGAAAAAAAAATCCATGAATCCACATGGTAGGATTTGTAAAGAATTTATTGGTAAATCAGGGTGGAAAATAAGTATTTGGTCAATAACAAAAATACAACTCAATACTTTGTAACATAACCTTTGTTGGCAATAACAGAGGTCAAACGTTTACTATAGGTCTTTACCAGGTTT
Source organism: Rhamphochromis longiceps (assembly GCF_057381845.1). NCBI lineage: Eukaryota > Metazoa > Chordata > Actinopteri > Cichliformes > Cichlidae > Rhamphochromis > Rhamphochromis longiceps. The sequence continues at coordinate 2,120,993 of NC_140566.1, forward strand.
GCACACACAGTAGCTGGTATTTTGGCCCATTCCTCCATGCAGATCTTCTCGAGAGCAGTGATGTTTTGGGGCTGTCGCCGAGCAACACGGACTTTCAACTCCCGCCACAGATTTTCTATGGGGTTGAGGTCTGGAGACTGGCTAGGCCACTCCAGGACTTTCAAATGCTTCTTACGGAGCCACTCCTTTGTTGCCCGGGCGGTGTGTTTTGGATCATTGTCACGTTGGAAGACCCAGCCTCGTTTCATCTTCAAAGTTCTCACTGATGGAAGGAGGTTCTGGCTCAAAATCTCACGATACATGGCCCCATTCATTCTGTCCTTAACACGGATCAGTCGTCCTGTCCCCTTGGCAGAAAAACAGCCCCATAGCATGATGTTTCCACCCCCATGCTTCACAGTAGGTATGGTGTTCTTGGGATGCAACTCAGTATTCTTCTTCCTCCAAACACGACGAGTTGAGTTTATACCAAAAAGTTCTACTTTGGTTTCATCTGACCACATGACATTCTCCCAATCCTCTGCTGTATCATCCATGTGCTCTCTGGCAAACTTCAGACGGGCCTGGACATGCACTGGCTTCAGCAGCGGAACACGTCTGGCACTGCGGGATTTGATTCCCTGCCGTTGTAGTGTGTTACTGATGGTGACCTTTGTTACTTTGGTCCCAGCTCTCTGCAGGTCATTCACCAGGTCCCCCCGTGTGGTTCTGGGATCTTTGCTCACCGTTCTCATGATCATTTTGACCCCACGGGATGAGATCTTGCGTGGAGCCCCAGATCGAGGGAGATTATCAGTGGTCTTGTATGTCTTCCATTTTCTGATGATTGCTCCCACAGTTGATTTTTTCACACCAAGCTGCTTGCCTATTGTAGATTCACTCTTCCCAGTCTGGTGCAGGTCTACAATACTTTTCCTGGTGTCCTTCGAAAGCTCTTTGGTCTTGGCCATGGCGGAGTTTGGAGTCTGACTGTTTGAGGCTGTGGACAGGTGTCTTTTATACAGATGATGAGTTCAAACAGGTGCCATTCATACAGGTAACGAGTGGGGGACAGAAAAGCTTCTTACAGAAGACGTTACAGGTCTGTGAGAGCCAGAGATTTTCCTTGTTTGAGGTGACCAAATACTTATTTTCCACCCTGATTTACCAATAAATTCTTTACAAATCCTACCATGTGAATTCATGGATTTTTTTTTCACATTCTGTCTCTCACAGTTGAAGTGTACCTCTGGTGCAAATTACTGACCTCTGTCATCATTTTAAGTGGGGGAACTTGCACAATCGGTGGCTGACTAAATACTTTTTTGCCCCACTGTATAATGTAAACAGAATTGGTCCTAGCACTGAACCCTGTGGAACTCCATAATTAACCTCAGTGTGTGAAGAGGACTCTCCATTTACATGCACAAACTGGAGTCTATTAGATAGATATGATACAAACCACTGCAGCACAGTACCTGTAATACCTACAGCATGTTCTAATCGCTCTAATAGGATATTATGGTCGACAGTATCGAATGCTGCACTAAGGTCTAGCAGGACAAGCACAGAGATGAGTCCACTGTCAGAGGCCATAAGAAGATCATTTGTAACCTTCACTAAAGCTGTTTCTGTGCTGTGATGAGCTCTGAAACCTGACTGAAACTCTTCAAATAAGCCATTCCTCTGCAGATGATCTGTTAGCTGTTTGACAACTACTCTTTCAAGGATTTTTGATATGAAAGGAAGGTTGGAGATTGGCCTATAATTAGCTAAGACTGCTGGGTCTAGAGATGCTTTTTGAGTAAAGGTTTAACTACAGCCAGCTTGAAGGCCTGTGGTACATAGCTGATTATTAGAGATAGGTTGATCATATTTAAGATCGAAGAATTAATTAATGGCAGGACTTCTTTGAGCAGTTTTGTAGGAATGGGGTCTAAAAGACACGTTGATGGTTTGGAGGAAGTAATTATTGAAGTTAACTCAGAAAGATCAATTAGAGAAAAAGAGTCTAACTTAACATCAATGGTACTAAGAGTAGCTGTAGATAATATTACATCTGTGGGATGATTACTGGTAATTTTTCCTCTAATGATAAAAATGTTATTTGTGAAGAAGTTCATGAAGTCATTACTAGTTAACGTTAAAGGGATGGTTGGCTCAACAGAGCTCTGACTTTTTGTCAGCCTGGCTACAGAGCTGAAGAGAAACCTGGGGTTGTTCTTATTTTCTTCAATCAGTGATGAATAGTAAGATGTTCTGGCTTTGTGGAGGGCTTTCTTATAAAGCAGCAAACTATTTCTCCAGGCTAAATGATGATCCTCTAGATTTGTGACACGCCATTTCCTCTCCAGATTACGAGTCATCTGCTTTAGGCTACGTGTTTGAGAATTATACCACGGAGTCAGGTACTTCTGATTTGAGACCTTAGTTTTCACTGGAGCTACAGTATCCAGAGTCGTACGTAGTGAGGAGGTGAAATTATTAACAAGATAATTGACCTCTGTTGGGGTAGCGTTCAGATAGCTGCTCTGCTCTGTGTTGGTACAGGGCATTGAAGATGATAACAGTGGGTGGATTATATTCTTAAACTTAGTTACAGCACTTTCAGAAAGACATCTACTGTGATAAAGTCTACTCTCCACCGCTGTGTAATCAATTATTGTAAATGTAAATGTTATCAGGAAATGATCAGACAGGAGAGGGTTTTCAGGAAACACTGTTAAATGTTCAGTTTCTATGCCATATGTTAACACAAGATCTAGAGTGTGATTAAAGTGGTGGGTGGGTTCTTTTACATTTTGACAGAAGCCGATTGAGTCTAATAACAGACTAAATGCCATGTTGAGGCTGTCATTTTTAGCATCTACATGGATGTTAAAATCACCCACAATAATTATTTTATCTGAGCTCAGAACTAAATTAGATATAAAGTCTGAGAAATCAGACAGAAACTCTGTGTAAGGCCCAGGTGGACGATAGATGATAACAAGTAAGACTGGTTTCTGAGTTTTACAGCTGGGGTGGATGAGGCTAAGCATCAGGCTTTCAAATGAATTAAAAGTCTGTCTTGGTCTTTCATTAATTAATAGGCTGGTGTGAAAAATTGCTGCCACACCTCCCCCTCGGCCTGTGCTGCGAGGTTTCTGGTAGTTAGAATGACTCGGGGGTGTTGATTAATTTAAACTAACACAATCATCCTGCTGCAACCAGGTTTCTGTAAGGCAGAGTAAATCGATTTGTTGATCAATTATTAAGTCATGTACTAACAGAGACTTGGAGGAGAGAGACCTAATATTTAATAATCCACATTTCACTGTTTTACTCTTTGGTTCAGATGTGGATACTGTATTGTTCTTTCTTTGTAATTGTTTATGTTTAAGTTGTTTGTTGCTGGTTTTTAGTTTGTTTTTTGTCTTTTTGGAAGCTGACACAGTCTCTATGGAGATGGGTTTTTGGGGGGGTAGCAGGAGGAGAGAAGCTGCAGAGAGGCGTGTAAGACTGCAACTCTGCTTCCTGGTCCCAACTCTGGATAGTCATATTTTGGGGGGTTTAATAAATTTGTCCATATTTCTAGAAATGAGAGCTGCTCCATCCAAAGTGGGATGGATGCCGTCTCTCCTAACAAGACCAGGTTTCCTCCAGAAGGTTTGCCAATTATCTATGAAGCCCACATCGTTTCTGGGACACCACTCAGACAGCCAGCAATTTAAGGAGAACATGCAGCTAAACATGTCGCTCCTGGTCTGATTGGGGAGGGGACCAGAGAAAACTACAGAGTCCCACATTGTTTTGGCAAATTTACACACCGATTCAATATTGATTTTAGTGACCTCCGATTGGCGTAACCGGGTGTCATTACTGCCGACGTGAATTATGATCTTACTGAATTTACGTTTACCCTTAGCCAGCAGTTTTAAATTTCCTTCAATGTCGCCTGCTCTGGCCCCTGGAAGACAATTGACTATGGTTGCCGGTGTCTCTAGCTTCACATGTCTAAGAACAGAATCACCAATTACCAGAGTTTGACCCCCGGCGGGTGTGTCGCCGAGTGGGGAAAAACGGTTAGACACATGAACGGGTTGGTGGTGTACCTGGGGCTTCTGTTTAGGACTATGCTTCCTCCTCACCGTGACCCAGCCGCCCTCTTTCCCCAGCTGCTTGGGATCTGCCGGTGAACAGCTAGCAGGGCCTACGCTATCTTCGGCTGCACCAGTTACAGGGGCTTGGCTAGCTACGGGTGAATGAAGGGTGCGAAGCTGAGTCTCCAATTCAGTAATCCTGGCCTCCAGAGCTGCAAATATGCTACATTTGTTACAGATATCATTACTGCTAAAGGAGGCCGAGGAGTAACTAAACATCTGACACAATGAGCAAGAAAGTGCAGGAGGGAGAGGTGAAGTAGCCATGGTGCTAACGAGTCAACTACGAGCTAAGCTAAGCTAGCGAAACAGTACAGAGACAGTGAGTGAATACTTTGGCTATAAATTAGGTAGTGAGTACACAGAAAGTGTGCTTCGGATGAAGCACGTGAAGATTATACTATGAAAGAAGAATGTATTTAAAAGTTGTTAATTAAATTGCTAAGCAAATAAGCTACTCAGAAGCACCACTGTGTTTGAGCAGGAATAGGAAGTGATACTCTGCCGCAGAGCGAGCGAACACCAAGTGACAGCGCCACCAAGAGCAGTGTGTCTGCACTGCCTTGTGCTGCACTGCCTTGTGTGTCTGCACTGCCTTGTGTGTCTGCACTGCATTGTGTGTCTGCACTGCCTTGTGTGTCTGCACTGCCTTGTGTCTGCACTGCCTTGTGTGTCTGCACTGCCTTTTTGTTTTTTGCTCTTTGTCTTGGATGGTCTTGGAGGAACGCTGTGCTCTACCACTGCACGTGGCTGACATGAAAATAAAGCCACCTGGATGGCCCTTAAAAATGCATCCCTTTAGAGCCCTGGGGACCAAAAATGGTCCCGCCCCAAAAGTGCAATAAAAAGATTATATATTCATATTTTTTTCCACTTTAAATTGGTCAGTCTTTTAAAACTACTTCTCCCTGAAATATTCATATAAAGTTTTAATTATATTTTCGTTGTTTTAACCCTTTAAATCCCAGTTTTATTACATGAGCGCTCTGTTTTTTAGCCCCAAAAAACAAAAAACTAAATATTTTCCAAAAAAAACATTTGAAGTAATATTTGATTGTTATTATAATTAGGCCTTTAGATGGACTAAAGATTGGCACCAACAGTCATTTCGATCGCCTTTTTTTTTTTTTTTTTCAGGACCAGAAAATGGTCTCCAGGCGGCAAATGCTCCTCCTCTAGGCCGAAATAAGTGCATGTTGCCGTCGCGACGATCACCGGGGCACGATCACCGGGGACTGCTTTTTCCAGCCCACACGTCCGATACCACGTGACAACAAATACGTCATTTCCTGTTGACTAAAAAAAAAATGCACCCTCTCATGGTCCTAGGGACCAAAAAATGGTCCCGCCCGATCAGCGGGCGAAGCCGCTGCTGCACGCCGGAAATGAGGCTTCATTTCCCGCAGGTCTGTCCAAGCAGCCCGCTGTTTTCCAGCAGGGATCAAATGTGGAGCAAAGGCGCCACCCGGTGGACAAATAAAAAAATTACAACTCTAAGGCTCATAGACCAAAACGAAACGGAAACATAAGTAATCACCAAGACATTAACGGTAATAATTCTGCAGTGAAAAATAGCGTTTATAATGGAAGTCAATGGGGACCAAAAATGGTCCCCAGGGCTCGGAGAGGATGTGTATTGTTAGCTTAGCCACTGAAGCTAATTTAAGGAAGTCAGACTTGAATTTTGAAATGAAATTATGCCAAGTTTTTTTTTAGAGGATTTGGCTATATTCCATTCAACACAGTGCAAATGGCTTGTACCTGAAAACCTAAAGGGACCATTTATGGTCCCAGGGCCACACAGGGGTTTTAACTTGAAAATGTCTAAAAAAAAATGCTGCTGGTTAAGTCAGTTTATTGCAAACTATTTAAGACTTTCTTGGGCCAAACAACCAATACTGTCCTCCATTAAGCCATATAACCAGCACTGCTAAATATGAGCAAGGGATGGAATCTGTGTTCAACATCAAATGTCTTCACTGTGACAGCACGAACAGAAATGAAAGTGGGAGTAGATTAGATAGAATTTTCCTTCAGACTAGAGCACCAACACAGGCGTTTGTCATGTTTCAAATGAACCCTGTGATAATTAGATCACTTTCATTAGTGGCACACATGGACATGGCCTTTTTCCATTTCTTTTTTGTCTCTGTGTCTTCTCTCCCTGTCTGCATCCCTTTTGATTTCTGTGTTCCTATTTTCTCCACCGCCCCTCTTCTCTCACCTGACCCCTCCTCTCTTTCTGTTCTCTGATGGCAGGTTTTTCACCAGCATCTCCCCGTGTCAGGAATCAAAGCAGGCGCAAAGATCTCAGGAAGGTATACGGCATGCTGTGAAACAGGCGCCAAGCTTCCACTTCCCTAACCACCACCCATTCCTGGATTCTAGTTTAATTGAGCATCACCACCTTTACTGTGGAACTCCAGTGACTCACACAGCTCATAGGATACAGCATCCATTAACACCCACCCCGATGATTATTAGACACACACTTTACTCTCACAGTGAGGTATGTTATTAAAGTGCATGTGGAGACAGGAGTGTGTGTGTGTGTGTGTGTGGTAGTGATGGGAGGGGGTTGGCTAAGATACAGTGCAGTGTAGTTTGACATGAAAGCAAAATCCCCAACCACTTCAAAACTACAGAGAACAGCTTACATTTAGAAAATAGGCAGTGCTACAGGACAGGAATTAAAATGATACCATAGCCCGCATGCAGAAATTACCCTGTAAGAGTGTGTCTGCATTGTGTGATCAAAAGAGTCATCTGGAACTGTAGAGTCATCTGGAACTGTACACCTTCTACAGCAATATAGTAAGCCTTTGTAATGAAAGAGCTGTAATTACGGTGTAGTGAAGAGTCGTGGTAACCTCCCACTCTCCAGGCTTTGACAGCTGGGCAACACGGATTTCTTTATATAACATAGCGCTCTGATTCAAGCTCCTTATAGGCTGTGAGATATAGTGTGCACGGCCCAATCAAGAATTACAATCGGTGGGCTGAACACTGGAAAAGCATGGCGTGGGGATGCCTCTTCATTGTGCCTGAGAAAACCAGTAGTCAGCCACAGGAATATTGACTATAATTGATATAATTTTCAAAAAAGTCTAAAAAAAAAAAAAAGATTAGCATGCATGACCGGTGTCTTTGGCTGCTGCTTTACCCCTGCTGAAGTATTTGTCTTTTTCAAACAGGTTTAATTTAAACCATAAACTCTATATAAAACTTAAAGGAAGCCACCATGATGCCTGTGACTGGTTAGTGAAGTCCTGCTATGAAGCACCAAGCTGAGTTTTTCCACATTTTTTTGATATCTTAGTGTTTTGAAATTAGATATAACAAGGAAGCAGTGGCTCTAACTGGGAAACCAAGAAACACTGTAGGGACACATAGTGAGGCCACTCGACATTATACCCTGCTTTAGCCTTTTTTGATCAGTGAAGACTATAATTTACAAAATGATCCTCATGTTGAATACAAGAGACTTCAAACAGGAGCTTGAGACTTGAGGTCTTAGATCAAGAGAGCCAAAGGCTGTTTTCCTGTAGACTTCCATGGACCCACAGACTATATTTCTTCCATACAGATCTTTTCACAGCCAGAAGCATCAGCATTTGCTGGCCATTAAAAAGAAAATTCATCTGCCTGTTTAACTTTTTATTAACACATTCATGTGCATCACATCTTTATGCTTAGTTCTTAAAGCCTTAAAATGGAACGACAGTCCAGGCTCACAGTTTGCCAGACACCAAATGAATGCTTCATAAGCGAATCACTCTGAGGCTAAGATTTGAACGGGTACATCAAGATGAGGATCAGACATTTTTTTTAATAGTGAGTAATCCAAACCATGCAGCAGCATTTTAATGACAAACCTCATGTTGTGGAGGGTCATCTCAGGTGGTTCCCTGACTGAAGTTTCGCCTGTTTTCAGCATCTTCTTCCTCCCATATTATAGCATTTGTCTGTGCCACATCGAGGACCCTCACAGGAACTTTCATTAAGGGGAAAAATGTTAATGTTCATCCTCAATCATCGCTCTGTTTAGATTATCCTACTCACAGGTCTGTACATGGCTGCCACGTAGCACATCATTATGTTCCCGCCAGCCTAAATAACCCTACAAATATTGTCTCTTTGTTCTGTCTTCATTTATGAAGTGACAGCAGAGCTGTACACTTCAGTTTTTTGAGGGGCGGACTCTCTCAGTCGAACATGGTAAATCACCTTTCGACAGAAACTAGCAAGCTAACTTCCTGCTGACTTCAGACTCCATTAAAGTTTATCACGGTTGCCTGGATGTTAAACTTTATTGTAACACCTGGAAGAGCAGCTACACATTTTATTGAAGATGAAAGAAACTGTGTCATTTTAAACTCAGTGTTAGAGTTTGGAATCCCAGAAATTGCTAATGAAATCAGACTTGAGGTGGCTAGCACTAGCACATGGCTTCAGTTACAGCTCTGTATACTTGTTACATACAATATACAGGAAGATCCATAACATTCAGTTTTAGTTCAGTTTAGTTTGGTAGTATCTCCAGTAACAGCAACATTGCCATCGCAGCAGCTGAACATTCTGGGGTCCACAAAACCTTTACGTTGTACCATTGTGACAAAGTGGGCGAGGACACCATTTGCTGCCAGAAGCTTGCTTAGTTCACATTCTTGTTCTGATTTACCTTATTTTTATTCTGTAGTTTGCAAACATTTATTATCCCGGATTTGTTTGTTTTGCACTTTTACAGATTACGTAATATAACATCTTAGTTTAAATCAACGCTGACAAGTTTAAGTTAACCTTTTATTTATTCCAACTGTTTACTTGGTTTAAACACACCTGATTTACCTTTGTTCCAGGAACAAAAAGAAGAAGGACCAGGTCAGTGTAGCTGAGTGCTCTTGACATTCATTTTTGTTGGTTTATGTTCAGTTATGTTTATTTGTACCAAGTTAGCTTTGGAGTTATTGAGGGGTTTTGTTTTTACATTTTGTAAATATGTTTGGTCACAATGATGGCAAATAAATCACTTGCTACACTGGACAGCATCTGTCTCCTGCCTTTCTTCAGCCACTTTGGTCAAGCTATCTCACAACCAGAATAACTTGCAACCCCAATGACCTCTCTGCACTGAATCATATCTGTTATTAACCTCTGTCTCTCTTCCACAGCATGTCTTTATCCTGTCTTCCTTCTCTCCCCCCAACCAATCACAGCAGATGGCCCCGCCCCTCCCTGAGCTCATTTTGAGATGAGATGAGATATTCAACATCTTTACACTGAGAAACATTATTCTGACATTATTCCTCAACGTGTAGACACAGTTTTTGGCAGATTGGTGAATCTGAGAAAGATGCTCTTTTTATGCCCATACATGTTACTGACCTGTTCCCAGTTAGCTGTTTCTTTTTAATATCACTATACACCCATGCAGGCAAGATAGGCTCTTTCCAGTACAACAATAAAAAAAGAACAATAAATAGTATTTTAGTGACTTCACGTATAAGTTAGAAAATGCTCAATAAACTTAAAATGATTAATCATCAAATTAACGTTAGTATTTGTATGAACTAGGAAAAAAGAATGAATCTAAAGTGAAAATTAAACCTGCTTTGGGTCAGTGGCAGATTTTGTCTCACAAAATAAATCGAATACTACCTGTTATGCTTCACAAGCTCAGTATTTGTCAGTAACATGGCTGCCTTTGTTTATCAGACTCACCTGGAAGTTTCTGTCACAGCCCCACGAGGGGGGGACTTTTTCAGAGCAATTGAAGGCGGTGCTTTCATGCACCTTTTCTGTGAGTCATTATTCATGCACCACAGCAGCTCCTCAAAACTGAATCAGCAGACTGTTTGCTGTATGAAGCTTCTTCTCTCAACCACAGGCTGCAGTGCAGAACATCTATCTGAGCTTTCCTGATGCTTTAATAACAACTTTGACCTCACTGCTTCTTTTGACATTACTAAAAGGTGCTGCTGTCCTTGTGCAGTGAATTCCTCTATGATCTACTTCAGCATGTAACCTGAATGATGATGGGTTCCTGGGTCACACTGCCTCGCTGCCGAGCTAGTGCTTTTTCGTTGTTTGTGTTGACACATGCGGGACTGGAAAAGGTCAACGTCTTCTCCCGTAGAGAGAAACAAGCGAACCTCTGGATCATAACTCCTGCATATCTATGAGCTATAGAGAGCGGCAGCGAGTCGCTTCTGTGGATTTATTGACTAGCTTACGAGTCTAAATGGGGTGTCGTAATTGTGTGGAGATGAAGGAATCCAAGCCAGCTGTAATATGTTAATGCGGTGGGAGAGAGGCAGAAGAAAAGACTGTTGAGTCGTATTTGTGTTTTCCTGCAGCACTGTATGAAAGCAGTGAGCTTCAGAGTTTTGACTCTGTGCGTGTACTAACGAGAACCTTCCACAGCTTTGATTGCCTCTGAGCACAGCTTTGTCTGTGTGACTGATTAGCAGACTCCACAAGCACTACGTCGTTGGACTGACTGCGTTTGAGGTTTTTTAAAGAATCTTAATTCTTTCATTTTTTGCATTTCTGGAGTCACGTTTGTTCGACTCTGCAGGACAGAGGGAGCTTTCTATTAAGCTGATGAATCTGTACAGAACAGGGCCCCTTTAAAGCAGCAGGCTCCACTGAGTCAGGCTCTCTTTGTGAATGCCGCCCTACCTTCCCCGCTCAGACCTCAGAATTTTTGTTCTTTCAGCAATGGCTCGAAAGCAGCAGCTGTCTTCAAGCCTGCCAGTCTTCATTACCGGCTGAAATGGAGTAAATTGATTGGAAAGATTTTGTTATTTTTCTCCGAGTGAAAGAGCTTACTCCCTTGGAACTGATCTCAGTCTGTTCATACGTGTTTGAATGAAGTATATATTGTGTAATTGTGCATGCACATGTGCAGAGAGTGGATAAAACAATAAGACCAATTGAGAATAAAGGCCAATGCAATAAAGCAGCTCTGAAATAAAACCAGTTGGTACACCGTTTAGCTTTAGGCATAGAGAAAGCAATAGTAAAAAAGCCACGTGTTTGTTGGTGAAAGAATATAAAAACCTCCATGGGGGTTCATATCAGCAGAAAATACGTGAATCTGGACTTTTTGTGCAGACACCAACCAGTATGGCCTTGTTTGAATAACCCTGGTAGCCCTGTGAGGACATATTTGTGGAGATGCTTGTGCTCCTCCAAAGACATTTTTTTAGCTTGATAAAGGAGGAACATATGCACACAGAGTCTGTGCAAACCTGCCAGTCCTCTTACAATACAAAACCTGTTGCTACAGTAAAAATCTGAAAAATGCATAAAGTCCACGAGAACACCATGCTTTGTTGGTCCTCTATAGACGCACATTACAGGTTAAAGCCCTGGAAATGTCAGCATCACATTGGCCCGTCTCTGTGTGGAGTCTGGTGTGCTCTGCACTGCAGGGTGGATTGAATGTAGCATTGATTAAGAGAAGCAGACTGCGTGGTGCGTCACGTGCTGCGCTCGGAGACAAATATGTGCACAGAGCATGAACAAATATTCTCCTTCACCGAACATTGCTTCACAACCAAGCCATTGCCGTGTTCAGCGTGTGGGACTGCATGGAGCCGATGCTGTGGTGCTTCCGTCTGCGTCGTGTTGCAGATCGCTGTAGATCAGGAGGCTGCGGAGCTCATGCGTAAGCGTTATTTAGAGGTCAAACTGCACATCAGGAGTGGTGCCGCGGGGGCCTTGCATGGCACGATTATAATCTGACTCAAGTGTTTATTCAGACCGTGGGGATAATACGTGAATATCACATAACAACGTCCAGCGCTTGCTTTTTTACAGCTTATTCTGTGCTCGTGCAGCACCCCTGGGTGAACATTTCTCATCCTAACAAGGCAGTTTATGGGGGATTATTTTGCCTCACACGGGGATGCTTTCTAGCCGCGATGTGTGTCAGGATTGTTCTTAATGACTTCCTTGTGTTTTCAATGGCCCGCCAGTCAGTGTGTCCTTGACTTTGTCAGCTGCTTAGTTGCCTGGAGCACATAAAGAGAATGGGATCGCTGGTGTGTGTGCCTGTGCGTGTGTGAGTCTGTCATGTGAGGTCTTAACAACAAATACAGAGGGCAGCCTATAGGAAGTGTGTATGCATGCATAGTGTACACACAGGTCTGTTTTTGTGTGCAGCAAGCCTGTCCTCCACCACAGCACGGGCCCCGGCTCTGTTCTTCAGACATCTTGTGCATCTCTGGTGAGTAATCAGGTAATTGATCATAGAGACAGGTAATTATTCCTGTGCCAAGCTCACTGGCAAATGAAAAGTCTGACAAAAAAAAGCATCCGTCTCTCCCAGCGCCGCCTGCAGGAAGAGGACAAGGGAAGAGTAAAAATGGGAGTCTGGGAGGATAGATGGCCAAACGAAAAGGCTTTAAATCACAAGGAAGGGCTTTTTCCCCTTTCTTTTTTAAGGCCTTTTAGTTTTGGTGTATTAGAGAGGTGTGTGTTCCAGATGTTCCTGACCCACAACCCAAGATACAGTGTCAAACATGGAGATTAAAGAGGTGAATTCCAATGTGACTCAGAAGGGATTCCTTTTAGGTCAGTTGAAAATACATTTTCTTTCCAACAAGTTCCCGTGGTCACGCTTTACAAGTTTGAATGGAAGCCTGAAATCGCAATGGCAGCAATCCATTCACCACTGCGATTGGAACATTTATGTATTGTAAGTTCCTCGGGCCGGCACGCTGTGGGTTATAAAAGGTGAGCTGCTGTTGGCATGACAAAGTGCTTAGAGGCAGAATTTGATGTCCTCGCTCCCTACATCTGTGATCTAGATCGCTTGCTTCATTGGTGTCATTTAGGTTTGTTCTGGAGCAGTGAGTAAACCAATCTTCTTACATACACCCCTGTCTGCAGTTTGTCTTGATTTATGAACAGGGAATAACCCAACCGAACTTGAGGCTCATTTGTCAGCTGTCATTAAGATGTACTGGTAAGGTGTTTTCCTGTTACAAATACCCCCTCCTCAGTCACTTTGCTGCTGCCGCTGCCCGTGGGCCGTGCTGTGGAGGAAGAAGAACAGAAGAGTCTTGCTGGCTCTCCAGCTGCGTGTTGCTCACAAAGAAGAGACGGCTATTATGTCCAGTTTTTCTGCCTACACCAGAAGATCTTGCTCCCTGCACAGCAATCACTCATTCTTATTTTTCATCTCTGCGAGTGAGCATGCAGTGGGTTCCCTGCGCCAAATCCTTGCTTCACTCCTTGCTTCCACCCCTCTAGTGCTCACAGACGTGGTTGCGCTCTTGTGGGCTGAAACTCCCACCGGAGGCAGACACCGATTTGGCTCCAGGATGAATCTCGATGTACGCGGATTTAAAACGCCAAGTCTAGCATGAAACTCTAGGGCCATGGGAGACTAATCAGTTGTTGAAAAGTAAATCAATCAATCAATCAATAAAGGCACATGTCTGACGTCTGACCTGCTACTAAGAGCTTAGCTGCAAAACAGAAAAGTCCCTGAATTCTTTTGTTATGAATCTCTTTGGTTGAAGGTTGGAGAGAAGTGGAGGAAGAAACATTGCCACCAGTGAAGGGAAGGAAGCACGAATGAGGCTGACTGAGCCGGCGAGCCTGAGAGAGACACATTTGCTGGTCTGTCATTAAATATGCATTTCCTATAGTGAAAGTCCATCTAAACACACTCCCTGAAGTGACATTTAGCTGCAGTCCTCCAAGCTGCTAGACACTAGACACATGCAGATGGAGAAGAAGAGATGGGAGTGCAGGTTTCACAGGAATAAGCAGCAGAGGCTTTGAAAAAGCCGTCCAGAGGGGAAAACCGGAGCACACAATCCCAATAACGCAGCTTCAGTTCGATGTGTTAATGTTAAATATTCAAAAAGTAAAAAGTGACTGAAAACCCGAAATATGTCGGCTTTTCCATGAAAGCAAAACTGAAAGTACTGTTTCAGTAAGTGAAGCACAGGTGACTGCTAAGACTGTGCACACCCACAAAGCTAGCTGTCATTAAAGCACGAGTCTAATTATAGTGTTCAAATTAAACCCGTGCTCAAACGTCAGTGTATCAGAGGCTCTTAGTGGGTTCATTTACCCTCTGAGGTCCAGTCAGAATATGTAATTTAGTTTTTTAATAAAGTGCTTTCCCACGTCTTGGCAAACAGCCGTTCTTTGATGTATTTTGACAGCAGTATTTCTGAGGCCATAGAAACTCAAACCTCTTTCAGGAGTCATCATTTTCAAGAGCCACGTACACGAAGCACACCATAGAAAATGCAGAGAGAGAAAAATCTCCTCCAGCATCACTCTCAGAAGCCTGAGGGAAGAAACTAGAAGAGATGCTGTTTTGAGAAACAAGCACGACTCTGTTATCCTTGTTCTGCTGCTCTCTATGCACGAAACAGCAACAGGTTGAAATCAGCTTTTTGGGGAATTACAAAATACAAATGTTTGTTTTCTTTTGTTCATAAAATAAATATATTTCATTTTGGGGAACATTGATTTGCCAGGAAGTGCTAGATTGGCCAGCTAGACCCAGAAGGGTTCATAAAGAAAAGACGATTAACCATACTACATACCACATGATTAACCCCGACCAGTCCTTACTGACTGCGCCCCGTTTGGCAAATAATCTTCACTTTCAGGTCCTCGTGAGGAGAGCGGTGGAAGAAGACTGTAAACCCTAAGAAGACTGAGGAATCAATCCCAGTCACTGACACATCTAATCTCTGTCTTATCTCATGTGAAGAGTGTCAGTGCTGCTGCTTAAGGCTAAAGCTAGCACAAAGAGAGCAGACGGGTTTTTGTCAGAGCAATGAGACTCAGCATTAAGTAGTGGAAAAGCACCGGGTGCCATTCAGTGCCAATAACAACAAATTACTAACACAGCAGTTAGAGGACTTTGCTGGATTTCACACTGGAGAACAGCACAGATGATTCACTATTCATTTCTTAAACTCATAGTAGCAAAAGGGAATGTCCTCCTAATATTTCAACCGAGTCTCTTCTTATTTCAGCATTAATGAGAAGTGCACAACTATGAAAACCAGGTTTGGACACATTGCTTCATCGAACCAGTAAACGTAAAATGTTGCTTTTCTTTAAGTAACTTTAATAAACAGCTGCAGGGTATCTGAGCGCGGTTTTATGTCTTCACAGGTTTCAGTGAGATCATACATAGGCTCCCTCTCTCAGCTGATTGGTGGAGGTTTGCGCCCTTCTTGTTTTTAATCATTGACGCGTGCTCAAAGTGAACCCACGGAGTTTTTCTCTTACCAGAATCATCATATTTTTTTTCTTAACTGCTTATACAGTTTAAACTGTGGGACAACTGGAGGCTTTCCCAGCTGTCACAGGGCAAGAGGCGGGGTTCACCCGGCAGCTAGCCTATCAGAGGGCTAACAGAAAGAGAGAAGGACACAGTGATTAACATTACATCTACAGCCAATTTAACCCACGCAGACACAGGGAGACAAACTGCCAAGCTTTCCTCATCACAGCAATGCCAGCGTCTACTGAACTATGAATTAAATGCAAAAATAATGAGATTATTATTATTAGGAATCATTCGAAATAAAAGAATCTTTCCCACTGCACTATATTTGGGTACAGGTTTGTCTGTTTTGGGTGATATATTACAGCTGTTTGTATGTTGTTTCTGTTGTACAGAAATCGTACATAGATAATAAAACAATAATAGATTTTTCTGCTTTTCTGGCTGTTTGACTTCAATTGAACTGACAAAATCTTACTTTAATACTTTCATATCTGTGCAGAGCGTTACAAGCTGTGTAGCTGGCCAACCTGGTGAAACTTTGACCGACTAAATGTTTGTTATTAACGGTTTAGTGTCATTTCCAAATGATTGTTCTTAACCTACAAAACTGCAAGTGCAAGCTGATTTTGTGCTGCATTGATTTTGAGTGTAACCCATTTAAAAGTGATTACATACAAAATAATTGAATAATGTCCACTTGACCTAAAAAAGAAAGAAAGAAAGAAAGAAAGAAAGAAAGAAAGAAAGAAAGAAAGAAAGAAAGAAAGAAAGAAAGAAAGAAAAGCCTTTGTAGAGCTCCAGGAACACATGTTGTAAAATATTTAAAGCTCTCGGCTCCTACTTCTGATTCTGCTTACAGCCACACACTCCTGCAGTGTTCCTCACTTTTCCCTGTCTTAATTTAATGCCTGGATATATGGGAATGGTCTGTGCACTTGTCTGCTCTGTTTAGTGCATGATGTGTTGTATATGTTTGATCTAATTATCTTTTTTCTGAAGAATTTGGCGAAATACAGCAACTTATAATAAATCTGCCAGTATCTCAAAAAGGGGTCACAGAGGTTTTTAAATGTGGTCTCATGGTCGGGTCCTGTCTGACTCTCAGAGGGAGCTCAGGCAGTGGCCGTCCACCGAGCTGCTTGCTTCCCTTCTGTGACTGACGGCTGAGAGAAACTCTTTTCTTTTACAAATGCACAGAGCACCCATCTTTTGTCTGATCCCACAAGCTTTTCAAATATATGTAATAACAGTGTAATTAGATGATACTTAAAGCAGGTCTTTGGTGCTTTAATGTGGCACATTGTCTCCCAAAACATATCTACCTGTAATTGTGCAGTTACAACAATATTTAGATGTGTTTGTTTACTATGTACCAGCGTGAAGGATCCTGAAATTTCAGATTAGCTGAACTGACTGTAACTTACTACAAGAACAAATTACAAACATGAATCAAAACTAAAAGCAAGAACCGTGCACAGAAATCAGCTCTGAAAGAAAATGAAACCAAGGCAGAAAACAAAACTCAAAGATTAATACACAAAGCCCCAACAACTGCACAACCATGACACAATGCAACCATGTTTTCTTTGTTTAATTTGTTTTGTTTTCTGCGCTGGCTGACATTAAAACTAATTTCAGCAGAGGACACTCTTGTCTTTCGAGCCAAATAAATACCTAACAGGGGATGGTCTGAGTGACACGCTGCATGGATGCTCTTTTATCTAAAACATAAGATGAAGAAGCTCTTTTGTTTCTTGCAGTGCTTTGATAAAAACATACAGGATATGACTTACAATCAAAGTTCCTGGGGAAACCCTTCTGTGCATCGTCCTCTTTTCTGTCATTCCACAAAGGAAGGTAAAGGTCCTGTGATGTATTTGAACTCACACCTCCTATTCATGTGTCACTGGAGCCAGCTCACCAGGTCACACGGCACCTTGGATCCAAGAAAAAAGGCCAAAGTGAAGGTGTGTACCTTGTGCACATGCGCAGTGGTTATTAGCTGTCTTTAGAACATCAATACAGAGTCCCTGCGGCTGTTTCTAATTAATAAGGACACAAAGTGAATACAGCAACCTTATCATCTGCCATCTATTACATGGAAACTGCAGTAAATATGCTGCTGTTGACTGCTCCACCTTTGAGGGAAGTTAACTTGCAAAGTTGGAGCAACAGAGCAGTTTTGCGTGGCAGTGGTTCAGTCAAAGCTGCAGTCATGATAATGAATTGAACTCAACCAGCTGCGCCCTTCCCAAGTTTTGTAAGTGGTATCATGAAAGCATTCAAACATGTAAGGGCAAATCTGATTTGCAAAGCAAATACCCTTAGTCAAACAGCCACTGTCAGTTGTTCGTAAGTAGAGTGTATTAAAAAGCATTTATGTCACTTACAATTATGTATACAGACTTTTTTTTTTTTTTACAGCTACACGCTGCAGATAAACTGACAGAAAGCTAAGTTATGCATGCATGATTTGACATGCAAACCCTTAGAGAGTGTCCTTACTGTAAACATGATGGAATTTTCACAACTGACGTATCCGTGCATTGAAACAATACGTTAAACTATGTTGCCAGTAAAACAGAAACATGAAAAAATGATTCCAAGCTGAGATTCAGAGCTTCTGCTGAGAAACTTCCTCTGAGTGCAGGACGTGGTGCAAGCTGATCACACACATTATGCCGAGCATATTGCCCCTCAGAACAAGACAGTCTACACAGTAAATGTAAGACGCAGATGCAAACATGCATAATGTATGAGCGCGCAAGTGTTCACTTGCAATGTGAGTGCACCATGTTGAAAGTATTTATGACATATTGCGACGTGAATAATGTTCCTAGACACACATATGTGTGCACATATTTGCATCCACATACACATACATCTTCGCACACACACACACAAACGCACGTGCGCGCGCACACACACACACATAGCTGTCTCTTGGCAGCTAACTACTCACTTAGGTTTCACTGAGCAAGCAAAAACACATATAGTATTATTAGCGTATTAAAAGGGGGCTCACAATAAGCTGTTGGTTTTTTGTTACTATTGTTATGCTGTTGTTAACAACTACAACAGGTTTAGTGTACTCCATCTATCGATTACTGAACAGCAGAGACTGTTTACAGAGACCATGGGTTCTGCTTTTGGTAAACTTATTGATCAGTAACTAGTATGTTCAAATAAACCAGGCTCCCGAACATCTATGAAATGTTGCCGACTGTATCATGCTGGATAGGTTGTGTACTGTTGCATGTTACACAGGAGATGCACGCATGAGTGGAATTGTTTGAAACGTACTTGTGTGAATGCCACAGTTGTCTGTAAAAAGTCCTAAATATTTGTTTTTAAAAATAACAGTAATTGTAGCTATAATTTTGTGCATGACAAAACCTTGGTTGTGTCATTTCCTGTCAAATCTGGAGTGGAACTTTCAGAATTATTGTATTTATAATTTTTTCCTTTATTTATGACCATATGGATTCCAAAGCTTCTCAGCTGTTTTTAAACATCATGTTTGCTGATATATTGTTGCCTTTCTTAAACGTCCTTTCAGTGAAACTGCTGGTGGAAGGTTTCTTTGTATCCCAATTTTTAATTGTTAAGTCTGTAAATCTGTTACATTATAACAAATTAGACATCAAAAATGACAACTTTGAAAGTATTCATAAATTTGTTACTAGTGTAAATGACAGGCGTTCTTACATGTTTATACTGGATTTGATCCCGTTTGTTTTATAATCTACTTGTGAGGTGACTTGATCATGTCAGACGTTGACGTTTATGAGCTGGAAAATGAATTGAGACTTGGAACGTGCACATCAAGTGATTCGAACAAGTACAGGTTGCTTTTTTTTTTTTTTTTGTAGAAATGGAGGACGGTGATACTCATCGATCACAGCACCACTTTAATTTAACCATTTCTGCCAGTGTTGCATTTTTCCAGCACAATCAACTAACGTAATGAGCTCAGTGCGGGAAGGTGAGGGGTGGTGAGGGTGGGGGTGTCGATGTGCTTTTGGTGTTGGGGCTGATAGGGTGATCGGATCCTATCACGAGGACTCAAAGCCTGCTGGGTGGTAAACGGGCCTCTATATCAACCAGCTGACTAGAAGGGGGAAACACACGGGCTCTGGAGCCTCCTCCATCCCACACACAGCCTCCAATTAAACAATTATGGAATGAGGCTGCTCTAATTGGAAACATGGCCGGTCCTGCCGCACAAGAGCCTCCACTGCGTCAACGGTCCTTCAGACACCCTACTCCACGCCTCTCGGCATGCCCTTGAGTTGAACTCTCCGCTCTGTCTTGCTGTCACCCTCGTGTTCCTGTTCTCTCTTTCTGTCTGCTTCTGTTTTCAGTTTTAATTGCAGTAGTCCATATGGACGCTGGGAAAACTGCAGTGTCTGCAAGCCTGTATGGACTGCATTTCCTGTGGCTGCTGTGTCCTTTATTTAACACATAACCTTCCATAATCTGAGACTAGGAGTTCAGGATTGCACTGCAGCCGGATCTGGGTGCAATCATTTGCATGTGTCCTTCTGAAGGTTTTTGTTGCTTGTTTATAGGAGTGGCTTTTGTAAACTGGAATAATCACGACACGTAGCGTGAATGCTTCTTCCCTGGATGCGGCCCGTCCCTCAGTGTCACTGTGGAGAAGAATGACAAAGTGCCGTGTCACAGAAGAATGCTGGGCATGTTGTAGCCAGTCGCACAGGTCAGCCTCCTGACAGCGGGCCAGTTTTATGGCTTTGCTGACTGCTGCTTTTAATGGTGTAATTGTGACAATGATCTCATTCTCTCCCTCTCTCCGCCTGATCTCGAGGAGCTCTGTGTTTCCCAGTGGCTGGCAGTCAGGGGGGAGAGGTGGGGGTTCACATTTCATTAGCTTTCAATTCATATTGAATTTATTAATCCCATGCTGGTTCTGCAGGCTCGAAGGCTGCTTAAAGGGGGGGTATCTTCGATATAGACACTTTTTCCTCCATCTGCTTGCAATGTGTGCACAAAACTGTATGAAAGGGGGGGGGGGGGTAAAGGAGCCAAGGAAGGCGGGAATGGAGAGGCAGAATAACAACGACAGCCTCACAACAAGGACTTGTGAAAAGACTGCAGCGGCAAAAAGTGTGTCAGATCATTTACCAGCAGGGATGCACGACTTCGCCTTTTTAAAGGCAGCGGCCCTGCAGAAAGGCTCTTGTCTAGTCAGCACTGCAACAAAGGCACAGCCACGGCTTTATTTGTGTGCCTGGAATGTTCCTGTGTGCTCAGGGGCAGCACCCGAACAACTAACCCTCGGCTCCATCAAGGGAGGGAGCGCGGCGCTAACCTCAGCTAGACCTCACCCCAGATAGAGAAGCCAAGCATTGTTGCAGCAACCGAGCTGACAAGCACTTCACACTATTTAGCTCCAGAAGTGACTCAACAAAGGGCAGCTCTCTGCCTAACTGTCTCTGAGTAACGCTGTTTGACGTCGCGCTGTTTCTGAAGAGACTCTGTGTTGTATCACACGGTCCTGTTACAAAGCACAGTATAGAGCTGGAAGTGAGCAGGTGTCAGCTGACAAAAAACAAGTTTATCCATCTCTTGTGCAAACAGTCTAAAAGCATACATTCTCAGCTGAAACACTTGTAGTTCACGATCAGCTATTCATGATCCCCTCACTCAGCGAGCCTTTACACACTACTGCCCGGATAGAGGCTTTGAGGGCACGGAGCCAACTGCTCTGCGTCCTCAGCACTCTGCAGCCCTTTCAAGCTAATAACAAGAAGGCTGTCTCGTGTTATCATTAAAAAAGCAAAAAACCCTTTTAAATTGGCTTTGCTTTATGTTCTTCTGTTAGTGGGAGGGGCTGCTGGGAAGTTCCCATTCAAGCTCAGGCCAAGTTTAAGTCGAGCTGTGTAGCAGCAGGATAGTGGAGTAAAGCAGTTTGGTAGCATGAAACGCAATTTGTTTGTCTGTCATTCCAGAGCTTGTTGATTTGGGTGAAAATCTTCCTTGAACACCTCTCAGTCAGCTGGTGCGCTACATGCTGTACTTTCTCGTTCCACACGTACCTGATCTGCAGGCCTCGAGCTCTCTCCGCCAACCCTTAGTCTCACGTATTTCGTTTCATTCTTTCACTTTCCTTATGGGATCTTTCACCCCACTGAAAAGGTGCACGCTTATTCCGCATCATGACTGCATCTTTGCAAAGATCTAAAAGAGCAAACGCACAGTGAACCCCTTTATAAAGACTGCACACTGCACACTCTGTTCACCATTGACAGAAACTTGTTCAACAAAACTGATTTTAATAATGAATTCTAAATACGTCTGGACACAAACCAAACAAGGGCCAATTAAATGCTGCAGTGCATGATGAGTCCTCCACCTCACAGGTCAGGTTTTGCGTCTTTATTTTCATTGCCTGCATCATTATGTTTTATGTTGCGGTTCGTGTTAGATTTATCCCCCTCTGTCTGTGATTCAGCCTCATCAGCACACAGTTGTAGTGTTTTAGTTTACATGCATTTACTTGTCTGTTTCCTCCTTATATGGCTAATTCTTTCAGATGAATGAAGTAACACATGCAAATGTTTTAAGCCACTTCGATTTTAAGTTCTCCCTCAGTGTGGATTATGAAGAGGGTGATTACCGTCTCAGAATATTACATTTCACACACAACCTCGGCACGCCTGACGTTTTTCTTCTTCTGTGTCAATAACTTTGCAGTCGATGCCATATGTCATCATTTGAGACAATGAACAGAGTAAGCGGCTATTCTCACTATTTTCGAAAGTGTTTCTCAATCTAGTGGCTAATTATGAGCACTCGGGGAAGGAGCCAAGGAAGGAAGGAAGCAGGGGGAGCAAAGACAACATATATCTCCATGTGCATTAACATGGCGGCTGGGAGGGGGGTGGCTTTATTTGAACGTGGCACAGTTGTTGACCCTCTTCATAACTAACCTCTGCAGAGGCTAAGAGTGGGATATTACCACTTAGCCTCCGTAAACACAAGTTACACTGTTGAACTCTGGAGCTCGGAGTCGTGCTCTTAACTGCCGGGTGCCTCGGCCGTGTCTGCTCGTGAAGGGGAAAACCTCTTCCTGCCTGAGTGGTCACTTTCATTGATTTACAGAAAGCTTTTCAAATATTTCACATGACTGTTATGATCTTTCAGTAGCAGCATTGTTTGTCTTGTTTCTTGTCTCACGCCTAAGGCCACAGGACATACTCGAGAACAAGAGCAAACACACACACACACAAAGCAGAAAGCATACCAAAGGCTTGTGTTACATTTCTGCACTCAGTTTTCTCATCTTCAGTGTTTCATGATTTATCGTTTCAGCATGTTTAATGATAATCAAGGCTATTTTTCCATCCAGTACTGTAATGTTTTTGCTGTCTTATCTGACAATGTTTTAAAATGTGTTAAAATCCAGCCAATGTTTTTCTTCTGGCTAAATTTAACAGATTTTATGTTCACTTTTTCACGCAGGATTTAGAGACACATGGGAACTTTGACAAATGCTCCTACAGCAGACTGGCAGGGACCACAGAGCATGTCAAATCAAATGTCAAAGAAGCAGTCGGCCAAATTCAAACTATCCTAAACTCTCCTTTCCCCAATATGCTTTTGCGCTGCTGGGATAGAATATATGTGACAGAAAGTCTCTGTGGGGCTCAGATAAGAGGGAGCTGGAGATAAGTGAGAGAAAACTATCGGCAGATATGATCGCAATCTGTTACCCACATTACTTTCTCTGGTATGACAACTGTGCTCATCGACTTCACTATTAGATGTTTTTTTTCCATTTCTGTTAAACAGTCTTATACAGATGGTATCATGCCACAATTGTTTTTCGTATCAAGGACTGATGATAAAGCGTGGGAAGCTCTGGAAGTGAGATTAACATCCATTCCTATGGGGAGATTTAAGGTTTAAAAAGCTACGCAGTCCTTTAGGATCAGATGAAAGACAAAGCTGATTTTGCAGAGCTTTGGGGAGTGCACAGAGCGAGCTAAAACTCTTGTTATATATATTGCATCTGTAATGCATTTAAGGGCTTGAACAATTAACATAGCTTTGTTAAATGCTGGATTTTTAAAAATGACAAACAGCTCTCTGTCTAAACAGTGAACAAGTATAATTTTGGTTCAGGCACAAATCAAACAGACGTGAGCAAAGTGTGAAAGATGGAAACAGAAGAAATGATCAAAGAGAATGTCACTTGCTTCGAGTGTGTACAGTTTTCATGTTCTGCAGGTGATCTTAGTGAAAATTTCTCCTCATAAGGTCTTGGAACAAATCGATTTCCTCACATGTTCTCTTCAGGCTACCGCACTGTGACTCCATCAGTGTTTCAGCAGCAGCCAGCTGCTTCTGGTCTCAGGATCATCACCGCCTTTCTGTTTCCCTGTTCTCACTGTAAGTCTTGTGAACAGCAGATGTCACTTATACTTATCCTGGGCACACAGGAAATGAACTGCTGCAGGCAGTTTTCAGGTCTGAATTATGTAAGCGCATTATTGCAGGCTTATACAAAAGTCCACAAATGCTGTAATAATGTCATAAACATAGGAATTTTGGAAAAACAGAGACATGTTCTTATGTTGGGATCAAAGGAAACAATACGTGGTATGATGAGATATATGATTATTCCAAAATGTGCAAATAGGAACTGAAATTCCTTGTGGATGAATCCCTGTATAACAGAAACAAAAGGGGCTGGCTACCCAACCATCGGCCATTCATTTCTTTAAAGAAATTATGACTAAAGACAGCTTACACTGTAATCTAATTAGGAACAGCCAACTGCAAAAAACGCAGTATTAGTATTCCATGAACCTACACTGCTCAGCAGGAGTAGACGACTTAAGGGTTAAAAAGGAAACAAACATTACTCTGGCTGAGTTTCATTTTTTAAGGTGACCAGTAATATGGGTTTGAATACATTTATTAAAAATTGATTGTTTAAAAAAATTATGTAGAGATGCAGATGACAACTACCATATACATAGTGATGCAGAAACAAAGGCTTTCTAAAAACAGATAACCTTAAGCTTGATGCACACTACAATACACAGAAGACAGGGACAAATGAGTTAACTGGGTTTATTTTGCATACTGTTTGCAGCACTAATAGAAATCCTTTTAATTTGGCCCAGCACCAACTTGGATCCTGGCTGGATGAGATCAGAGGTGCAGGATTTAGAAGTCTATCTAGATGTCAATCTATTACTCTGTACTTCAGACAATTTAAAGTGGAAGTTCTTTAAAGCTTTTCTTACAGAGAAGAATTTGAAAAGAACATACAGTAATTACCCTGCTCTGTGTACTGTAGTTGGTGGTACTCAAATGCAACTCTTACTCTTATTTGGAAGGTAAATATTTAACAGCCACACTGCGGTTCAGTATTTTGGCACTGGTGCGTATCTCAGATATCACCCCCTGAACCCTACCAGGGCTCCCTGTCAGATGGTGTGATGAGTAGAGATGTGGCCTTTTTATAGTGAGCGATGTATTTGCTTGGATCTTACGGGTTCTCTTATTTCAAATCTGATGAAACACCCTACAGTGTAACTTTACTCTCTCTTTGATTGGGAATTTGTATAAACAAACAGCATCCTTAACGACACACTTTAGGAAGACTGTGTGGAACATCCTCTGCTATATTGCAACGGCATCAACAACGATTTCTATTTCATTTATTCATGAATTGAACTTTTGCTTCTTACATCTCTTTCACGTGTTGCATTCCTGCAGTGCAGCGCCTTATAAATATGAGATTTGACTGCTTTCATTTCGTCGCTTGAGCTACACAATTTTTAACTACTGCTTTGAATAAAGTAAAAAAAAAGAATTCGCATCAATTCTTTTTGGTCGTGCATTTCAATTGCAAGTGCAACATCACATGCGCTAGGTGGTGCACTGTGTAAGTGAGCAAGTTTATAGGGTTTGATCATTAGTAACAAAATCTGTTGCTCAGTAGCGCCACTTGCGCTGGCCCAGCGGCAATACCTATCAGTCTTGTGTTATTACAGCCCTCATGACCACGACAGTGTCAAATCAACGGCACTA
Source organism: Rhamphochromis longiceps (assembly GCF_057381845.1). Classification (NCBI taxonomy): domain Eukaryota; kingdom Metazoa; phylum Chordata; class Actinopteri; order Cichliformes; family Cichlidae; genus Rhamphochromis; species Rhamphochromis longiceps. The sequence goes on from NC_140566.1 coordinate 2,146,457, forward strand.
AAAGCGAAAGTCGTTGTCGGGACTTTCAAAGTAAGACGTCCATGAGCGGTAAAAAATTTTTTGCAGGCTCTCTTTTGACATGTTGCATGTAAAAAACAAACAAATGCATTATTTTAGTGAATAAATAGAAATCCCACATGCAATAATTATAGTGTTCAATATCTTTTTCATAACCACGTGTTTATGATATTACTGCAATTGTGAAGAGGAATAATTGCATGCTTTTATTTTTCCGGAAGTGCACCTTACTGTCTGACGCGTGTCTGCACGTGGACGGCTAACTTGCCAAAGATTTGACCACGAATGAGCCAATAGGCTGTGGAAGGCAGAGTTGTCCCTGTGGCCGCCATTAAAGAAAGGAATCCATGAATTCAAATGGAAACCAACAGGAACCGAGGCTGAAATAATGATCGAAATAATCGTTAAAATATAGGCCGGTGCCAGAATTCGAGAGGCTGCTACAGGATGTGTTTCGATTTTAGGCTAAATTTTGCGATGGAGGAGTGAGACAGGACGTTTTTATTTTTTTAAGCGGAGACCGTTTTAGGGCTAAGGGGGAGGGGGAGAGTTGCTTCTTTGCTCTCCTTTTCTTTTTGTTTTATGAACATTTTTCGCTTCCTTGAACGCGGTTTTACTGTGTGCTTTTGACATGTCGACTTAAAGACCACGCTGTCTTTTTTATCCGCTTTTATCCCCGGTGGGAGGAAACTGTAATCGGAAGGTTGTTGAATTAACTATCCTCCAGCCAAATGTTAGAAAAAATATTTCTCGCTGATTAAGCCTGTACATCTTAGAAAACACCGATCCGCAAATTCTTTTTATTTAATTTCCCGGGAAGTGAAATGATGGAGAGTTGGATTTTGCAGTGAAGAAGGATGAGTTCTTGTTTTGTACCAAACGGGGCCAGCTTGGAGGATTGCCATTCCAATCTATTCTGTCTGGTAAGAGATTTAAAACTAAAGGAAAGCAGCCATTTTTAACTAGCTGAACGGGGGCTAAGCTAACGCTAGCCACAGAGGCATCAGTTGATAGCAGCTTAGCTAGGCTTACGGCCCTGTCGAAGCTGACATCGTTTTAGGACAACAAGGTGTCCCACTTTGCTAATATTACCGCGTACGCTTGTTATTTTAGTAAGTTTGGCCCCAGGTGTGACCGCTTGCCTATTATAATCTTCTTTCCATTACATTTCCGTTTCCCAGTTCACAAACAACACACTTGAGGTTAACGCCAGTGGCTTGCAAAGCTTCATTTACTTTATGTCATAAGACCCATACACACATACAGAGCAGCATATAGTCTTGTTAGCACGGAAATAAATGTTGTGCATTTTACTGCCAGAGGCAGGACCGTGCTGCCCTGAGTGGAGTTGTAGCACTTTCTCTCCTTTCGCCTCAGCACCTTGTTTATTATTAACTTGCTGCCTCGTTCTCATTGCATTTCCACTGTGTTTTATCGAGTGTTGACCCGTAAACCAAACATTTCATGGACTTCAGTTTGTGGCGTTTAGTCAGAGTCTGACGCTGTGGTGCCTTTGAATACTATTTTCTTTCCCGTGTGTGTGTGTTTGTGTGGCACTGACAACTCCTGGATGAAAGAATGTCGCTGCCCAACTTGCAGAGCCTGTCGATAGAAACACGCCCCTTAATAAGTCTTGTCTCGAAAGCTCTTTCCTTTTAACAGGCATGTTACTGATATTACCGCCGCAGTTGTCTGTTTGCAACCACTTATCTATTATGTCATCATCTTGTTTATTGGTGGATTTAATCTCCTTGGACCTCATTTTCTAGTATTCACACCAACTAGGGCACAGGCCCCAGGCTGATTATATAATCTGTGGCATTCATCCCTGGGCACTACATCACACGGGGAAGCTACACACCTCAGCTACACCTAACTTTCTACACCTACCACCACCATCAGCATCTTGCCAGTTGTGGCTAGTTGGCATCACCCTAAATAGTTGTGGTTATGCTTCTAGCAGCTCAAAGCTCCCCAGTATTCTTTTAAATCCCGTGCACTAAGAGCCAATCGTGTGGTCTACAGTCTTAGCCACAGCAGCAAATGTAAAGGTGCTGCTTGAGCAGAGCGTCTCTGGGATAATCAGGAACACGGTCTGAATGTGTTTGTTGTTGCAGTTAATTGGCTTGTCAGCAGGCTTAACTCCAGTTTCACTTGTAGGTTAGCCGAGGAGCACAATGTGCTCGTCTCCAACCGCAGGAAATTGTTAATGTGATTGTCAAGTGCTGAAATGCACCCTTTAGAAAAAGGAGACTTCTTTTATAGATTAAATGACATAGAAACCACTCTGTGGTGCAGTGGCAAGGCTGCAAAGTGCATAGATTGTGACTCAGTTTGTTAATGTTATTATTAGTTATTATATTATTATTACATGAAAACCTCAAACAAGAAGTGAGACTACAAGTGCATCACAAGTAATTCTGACACAGAATCTAGCATAATAACAGTTGAGTGAAATATTACACTGTTCTTACCACAAATTGACACAGCTGTCCGCCCCCTAAAGGTAACGTTTTGCTGCAGAAAATCCCCACTCTCTCAGTACTGCTCTGTTGGGTCGATTGTGTGTGCTGAACTCATAATTACAATGTTTACGACAGCACTTGAAGGCAGCGTTGGCTACAGTATACAGGCGAGATAGAGGCTGGTAGTTGTGGTGCTGTGCCTGTCTGGCTGACATTTTCCTGCACACTGAGACTAAGCATAACACCACTGCTGTTATGACTCACTTACTGAACAGACTCCACTTTGTGGTTTTATGGTGAAAGAATGCGAAGACTTTGTGGTAGTCTCTCCCCCCCGTTCATTTTTCCGTGGATACTCTCCTCTGGAGTATGATACTACTTGTTGCATGCTTTTTCTTTCTTTTTTCTTCTTGGCATTTTTAAAGTGGGCTTACTTGGAATAACTCGGAGTGTAAGGTAAATTTATCTGTTCCTCCACTATGAAACACAATTGCAGCTGCCTTGTTGTGAAATTTATAGTTGGACCTGCGATACATTTATGAGCTGGAGAAGGCTGTAAACTCTAAAGAACCACTTGGCAGAGATCTTCCTTTCAGCGATGTGCATCAGTTGAAACTGATTGAATTTTTGCATTCTCCTGAACTCGAAATGCAAACTCACACTTGGTAGTTTCAGGTTTGTTTCCTGACAGTTAACGGTGGGAGAGGGGCAACAGGCAGGAAGAGGGACTTGCTATAAAAGGAGCATATGTGGTATGATTAGTGAAGCTTCACCTGGTGCTTGTCTCTTATCTTGAAAGGCATCTGCTTGAACACAGTGTTCCCATACCAAGAACCAGAACTCTTAAGTTGCTGGAGGGAAGGTGAGCAGCTGGCAAAAGCAGGGGTCATAACCTCCCCTGAGCAGGCATCACCTCAGGCAAACTTCCTGCCTGTATCCACTGGCTTTTTGGCCTTAGCTTCCCTCGTAATGCAGCAGTGTGATTTTTCTGGTTTGGCATATGAAAGACAAAACTTCTCGTGACCCACATCGCTTACGCTGCCGGGACATCTGTATAAGCTGCTGCTCACATACCTGAGCATTTACTAAGACACAGACGGGTGCCTGAAATGTTCAAGGCACACTCGTGCACACAGCCGGGACAGCATGAATGTTGGAAGGAAATACAGATATCCTTGGCATCCCCTGTTCTTTTTTTTGCGCACACACACAAGCTGCAACTAATTTATTTTGAAAGCACAGACAGAACAATTGCAGAAGGCACATTTATCCTTGATAGAGCAGTCTGCCTGTTGGATATTGTTGATGGGAGGCAAAGTACTGATGTGTCTGGCCTTCAGTCTCTTGCCTCTTAAAGCTCAGGACAATCTAAGGACAAAGGGAAATATGTGGTTTGATTTAGTACACTGTCACATGTGTTTTGTGTCAGGTTAAAGACTGTTATGACAGCTAAAACAAAGCAGGGAAACAAACTGTAAGCATGCTGACTGAAGGTGTCTACATTTGAACTACATGAGTTGCAAATGTAATTTAACACCAGTGTAATTCCTAACTGATGTAGCCAACTGTGCGTCTGTGCACCCTGAGAGATTACTTGTTTAAGAAACAGGTTGTATAAAAGCCTTTCACATGTTGTTTAAAGGTTGCGCGCAACTCAAACGACAGAACGTCGCTGGCAGGCAGTGCTGCCGAGAACTTTATCACATGCACACAGAGACGATTTGATCATCTATAAATGCAAAGATGGACTTTTAGCATTTGATGTTGTGGTGTTTGAAGAATTATAATTTACATCAACACATTTTCATTCGTCTTCATTGAGTCCATCCGTTATGAATCAGCAGTAGAAATATTTGGCTTACTTCCCGTCTAAACAAAGCAGATTCTGCTTGACATCTTGCAGGAGGAGACGGGTTTTTATTACTAAGTGGCTTGAGACATTTTCTCATCCAATTCTTCCCAGTAAGCTTAGCGGGTACAGATGTGTTGATAAAATAGAGCTGCTTTTTGTGGTCTTTGCTTGGCAATCCTATTGTCAGTGGAATAGACCAGAGGAACTCGTCGGTACAGTATTTACCCGAGTAGCTCGGTCGATGTTACGTTAGGGTTCAAGTCAAAATTTTTCGTTTATTTCTTTTGTGTAAGAAAATGTGTCCACGGACAGATATGAAGCCATAGCAGAAATGTTAACCATTTGCTAAGGGTTCACTTAACGCGTTGCATAAGTTGTCCTACACTGTGCACAAGCTTCATAAAACTCAGTCTCCTGTATTCAAGCAGCCACCGTAGTTTTTGACTGACAGCATTTCACTGTTGAACCAATTCACCATATTTTCACCTTCTAGATAAGGATGAGGCTGTGATAACATTGACAGCCCTGTTAAGTTGTTGCATTGTGTAACAGGGATCATTTATTGCAAAGTAAATAAAAGAATAGAGGAGGCTGTAGCAGTTTGATAAAGTTTCCGTTAATCATAAAGTCACATATCAAGGTTTGGAAGTGTCAGATTTAAAAAACAAAAACATGCACAAAGGCAGGCAGTTACTTTTTCACTGAAACGATTTGTGTGTGTGGTGTTTTTAAGTTTTATTATTCTAAGTTGTAATTTGATTGCATACTGCACATTAACTGCAGTACAAGAAAGTGTGTAACAAACAGCTGATGGCTGCAACTGCAGAGTAAGATGAAAATGTTCTGTTTCATTCATTCAAGCAGAAGCGTTACTCAGTGTTTTAGCAGTGACTTTGGCATTAGTAGGTAAATCTCAGAGCCACACTGGATGTGGAGAGTTAACCAACTGTTTAATCTTCTCAGCTGATCAGTTTTTATGCATTTAAGTGCAACACGGTATAGTTAAGCCTCTTTTTTTAAGGAACTTGTCAGAAATACATTTTCACTTAATTGACTAAATATTAATGATCTTTATTGTTTTATTATAGATTACAACCGCTTAATTGCCTGTGAATGTAATACTTATGTGAAAGAACAGAGTAGGAAGTGATCAGATAGAAGAGCCCTGTAGCCACTATGTAAATTCAGGGAAGGCTTTTTATTGCTTGCTTGCTTAAGATAACTCAGCAATAGCAAAATGTCAAGGTAATGCTTATTCCAGTTGTATTTTCAGTGTTTCTCCATAGACGGCTCGACAGTTATTTAAAAAAATATCACAGGAAATATTTCAGATGGTGCAAGTATCTGGAAAAGATAATTATACAAACTGTATTGGCATTAATTCAGTATAGAAACTTGTCTGAGTAACGGCTGATGTACTGCGACCGACTTGCAGACTGTGTGCAGCACATAATCACTTCTAAATGTGTGAAACCAATATGGATGAGTGTGAGAGGCCTGTAATAAAATCTGTAGTGCACTCAAGACCAAAACCTTTTATATGGTGAAATGCACAATGCCATGGGGGACAGGCCATGGTCAGTAAGCTGATGAGGGCTGTTCACTTGCTAATTGCCTATCTGTACTGCCTATGATCTGGTTTCACAGTTAACCGTTGTCTTCGCTCTCCCTTTGCATTGTGTGCACAGATGTTTCCGAGCGAGGTGCAGGTGTAAAGAAGCGCTTCTCGCACTCCAGCAGGAAGGAGCAGCCTAACTGCTGCAGCTCTGTTACACACAGTTGTACACAGACTCATTTCTGCTGCTTAAATCTTGGAGTTTGTCCTCAGCATGTGCAGCTGCTTTGAATTCCCCAGGAGTCTGGTTGTGCATCAGAGACCATGGTGTTTTGATCATACACATGACTATAAAGCAACCTTGGGCTTTTTTGTGTTTGACTCTCGGTTTAGTGGTCGAGCTTGTCTGTATTTGAACAAGCAGCCAGGCTGTTTGTTGCATGTTGTATCATATAGCGAGCCTTTACAGGATTCATGCTTAAACTGATGTTTTTTTTTCTGCTTGTGGGTGGAAATATTCATGGTGTCTTGATCTCCTAACTTCTTGTTGTGATCCAACTCGGCCCCAGCTGACACAACACAATGCCTCCCTGTCCCAGCTAACACCATAACGCTAACGCCACTGCTTGACCACAACCGCTGGTAATCACTTGCTCTGGCTCAGCGCCTTTGCACTTGAATTAGGACGTCCCTTGAACTGTAATGGCTTAATTGGTTGAATATACAGACAGACAGCTTGCCAACTCGGCCAGAACGAAATGAAACTAAATGGTGGGAAGATGAACAGTCTGTGTTGTCGAAGATTACTTAAAATGATGTGCCCCTAAGGCATTGTGTGTATGTGTATTTTTTTATGGTAGTTAGCACGTGTGCATGTGTTTAGGTAGACATGGGTAGTCAGTCAGCACTTGGGTGATAAGCTGCAGTGCCAGCCAGCAGCAGAGCGTAATGTTCCTGTTTTAACACTTAATAACCCCACCAGTGATTTACTGCCTATGAGGCTTTTTCCTGTGTGTTTTGTTCTCTTTATAAAAGCCAGACAGTGTTTATAGAAACCCCCCCCCCCCCCCCCCCCACACACACACACACAGTACTCTCCAATAATGAGGATTAAGCTGGTGAGACCACATTTACCAGCATTAGTTTTTTCCTGTGAGTGTTTCCAACATGTCTTTCATGATCGCAGCTGAAACATTAAGTACAAGATCTTTTACAGAAACAGTCGAATGTCCCACTTTGTTTGCGGCTGTTTCTCGTTTGCGTCTGTAGCGAAATGTTTTCTCCCTCACAGTCTCGACAGCATGGGGTGTTGTCAGGATAGTTAGGGGGTGAAAACCCCCATAAAAGAGGATTAATACTTACTCTTAACACTCTGCTCACCACATGTTTCCTCAGAGGTGCTGAGTGGGTCCCAAAGCAGCGACTCTGCACACTAACAGTTTCTCCCCCCCCCCCCCCCCCCCTCTCTCTCTCCTGTCTTGCAGGCTGACTTGACAGGGATCAAATGGAAGAGGTTTGTGTGGCAGGGTCCCACCTCTGCACCAATCCTCTTCCCGGTGACGGAGGAGGACCCCATCCTATGCAGCTTCAGTCGCTGCCTGAAGGCTGATATACTAAGCGTGTGGAGGAGATGCCAGCAGCAGGGTCGGAGGGAGCTTTGGCTCTTCTGGTGGGGTGACGACCCAAACTTTGCTGATCTCATCCACAATGAGCTTGCAGGTGGGAACTCTTTTGCATACACAGAAGTGCCATTAATTAGAATAAATAAGCAATGCATGTTACATTTACTGTTTAGGTGCATTGCATTTCTGCAGCTTCCTCTCTCTATGAAGGTCGGAGTCAGTTATAGGATAATAGCCAGATTAGTACCAGAGTTCAGAGGAGCAGGGCTGTTTGATAAAGAGATGCCCCTCACAGTTTAAGAGCAGTTCATTTACACTACTGCAGAAAGATGAACAGATAGTGTGGCAAGTTGTTTGGTTTTTTTCTTTTAGATGATGATTGAGTACAAGTGGAATGTTCTTTTATTTTGTCAGAGAAATGACTCAAGTCAAAAAGCCATTGTAGGAATATGAAATTCTACTTCTGCTGCCTCTGTCAGACTGAACCAAGGTTGCATAGCTAAATGAGTAATGGCTGTAAAAGATAGCAGAAAGTGTCGAGGACTCGCAGCTTGTGTAACAGAAGCACTTGAACATGCATCCCCCTATCAAGAAACGTTATTGGTTGTACAATGAAAAATGATACAGATGTCACCGCTTGATTGTCAGGTAGGCACAGGGGAGGTACGCTGAAAGTGCGAGCCTCAAGCAAGTGTCGCTATCTGTGTAATCCAACACCTCCGTAGTGCCCCCACCCTTTGCCCTTCTCTGACTGATAACCCAGCCAGCCAGCCAGACTGGTAGTGCCAACATCTGCAGGGCTAACTCCCTCTCCCTGGAGACACTGGGCATCATGCTGTATTATTATTACTTGTGTGTTTAAAACAGGGTTAACATGTCTGAGTGGTCCTAGGCTGCGGCTAAGGAATCAGCAGCTTGCCTTTTGGCTCGAACAAGCAAGTTGGAAGTCACATGTCACCGTTTTGCACAGGGTTAACAAAAAAGGAAGAAGGTATAAGAAGCAGAGCAGGGGCAGCCATGCAGAAATGAGGCACATGCACCCCCACCCCTGACCCTGCTCTGCTTCTTATTTAACTTTTTTTTAGTAATAGTACAATTACTGGTGGAAGATGGGAAAAGGCCATCTTTATGCATGCTCTCTGCCATGTAGATTGCAGTTTGGAGTCTGAGCTAAATACAGCCTGCCTGTGACCCCCCCCCCCCCCCCTTTATTATGGGACATTGTGCCTGAAGTAGCCTCAAAATGGGAGCTGAAGGCTGCAATGGGCAGCACATTTAACTCTTAACAGGTCCTGGTAGTAACCCAAAGTGTTTGGCTCAGGTCTTCTGATGTAGGCTGCTGGGGTCACTGCTGTGTTCTGGCTTTGGGCAGATTAAACATATTTAGTGTTTCAGGAGATGGATATTAGGTAATCAGATATTGTCTAGAAAACCTGGACTGGTATTTTTCCTTCCAGGTATTTTAACACCAAAAGGATGAATCATGTTTTTGCAGTAGTCTCGGCAGCTCGTCTTTGAGGTGTGGTGTTATTTGAATTTTTAATTAACCTCCATTGTGCCTTTTCCTCTTGGGACTAATCTTGACACGGACAGTCAGAGGCTTTTTGCACCGTCCTTGTCTTTGGGTCTTTTCGTGGGGCTGTCACAGCTCTGTACCATTAATGCCAGTGCTGAGCGTGTGAGCACTCGCAGCAGTATTCTCCTGAACAACAACTGTTGCCACTCAGACAAAAGCACCTCATTGCCACTGGTATAAGTGGAAACCAGAGGCTAATTCCGTTTGAAGTCGGAAATCGGAATCTCCGAGTTTTCGGTCAGAATTTACAACAGGAACACCCGATCAAGTCGTACTTCCTAACGGGAAAGTCAGAGAAGCCGCATGAACCCTGACTTAAGAGTCCAAGATGGCAGCAGTGCATGTAAACATTAGTGAAATTGTAAAATCTGTAGCATTACTGCCGTTTATGTCTGACTGGTTAATTAAGACACACAGAGCACTAACCAGCCTCTCTCCATCAACGTGCTGCAGGAGTGTTGTACTGCCAGCATGAATGGCTTCACCCTTCTGAGGAGCAATGTCAGTTTTCCTCGCTTTCCCGACTTTTACTGTGGGAATGCACTTAAACTGAGAATGATGTCACTTCGAGGCAAATGGATTGCTTCAAATGAAACACTTTGTCAGAAGTTTTCTTTGGGGTTGCAAATTCAACAAGTCAACCCCAAATTTCTAAAGCCACATCTTTCCAAACTGTTGCAGCATCTTGTTGCAGCGTTTTATAACCCACCTGTATATCTCTGCGTTCCTGTACTGACGTATCATAAAGAACCGACGGGATTGTACGCTCCCGTCTTCAGCCCAGCGCACGGTTACATAAATTGCTGCGCAGGAAAACTTCTCAGTTCCCAGATTAGAGGTTTTATTCATTTCAGCTCGCAACAGAAAGTCAATTGAATGTTAATAAAGTAGAAAGTGATCATCCTGAACACCAGGACACCAGCTCGAGCTGAGTGTGGGTCTCTGGGCGGGTGTCCCAGAGGAAGCAGGGTGCTGAATGAACACTTGCTTGTGTTTATGGACTCTTCGGGGTACCCTCCCTGTTGAGGTGTGAATTGACAGATAACTCCAACCTGTGCATCCAACCGGAATGTCACAACTGTTGTCGCCTTTTAAGCGCCTCAAACTCTCTGTTGTCGTTCTCTTTTCTTTGGTTCCTGGCATCTTGGGAATTTGAAAAAGCTTTATTTTCTTTTTGTTTTTTTTCCCAGCCTCTATTTTTTTTTTGTCTTTAGTGCAATGTTGGCGGTAAACATGAAAATCCGCTCTTGTCCTTTCATTTCAGCAGCTGAAATGGCGCTTGCTCATTCCCCCACACCCTCCTTTCCACCCTCATTAGATTAGCAGCCTGTGAAAGTCTTTTAATTTTGAGCAAGTGCCATTTCTGTATACCAGTGTGCCAGTAATCCCTTCTCTCCAGGGAGATGAGGGGAGAAGGAGCGAGCCAGAGAGATGGGAGTAGTGAAGGGCGGAAAACTTAAGGGATCTTTTAACGTCAGACTCTTAATCACCATTGAAGGAATGTAAGGGGAACAAACCACCAAGCCCCTTTTCCACACTGTTGGACAACCCGCGTTGCTTGCACTTACACAACGAGAAAACTAATTCTAATCTTCCCCTGGCCATGCACAGAAATTATTCCCAACAAGTGAATGCCATTGCTGAATTAAACGCCCCCCCCCCCCCCCCCCCCCCCCCCCCGCCCCAACTGGGTTAGTATAGGCATGTATTCTTATGCAAATGCAGTGCTCTCTTCATCGTCGTCTCCCCCTCAAAAGCTGGTGGAGTCTCCTGACCAGGGGCAACCAGAGCGAAAGATAAATGCCTGCCTTTTCCTCCTCTCAAAGACCCACTGATCTTTCTTCTTTTTCCTGTTTTGCATAGAAATTAGGGAGTGGATGTCTGTCTGTGAGGGTAATTGCTCCATTGCACATTTGTCCTCAGTCTCCACTAGCTCGCTCAGGTCCTTTTTCTCTGCAAACCAAGTCCCGCCGAGGCTTCTGCTGCCAGCAGCCTGACACCACGTTTCTCTGGGGTGATTCCAAGTTCAGTGTTCCCCCAGCTGAACGTGACCGTAGAGTTGGTGGAGCTGCACTCACATATCAGATTTTTACATTTTTACATTTCCATGTTACGTTTAAGCTGAAAAAAATAGACAAAAATTCTGAAGATTTTTTTTTTTAAAGAATAACTGAATAGTTCAGTTTAACTTCAGTGTTTCTGTATTATAATAGCTAATGTCTGCCTCTGAGTCGACAGATTTCAAATTGAAATGATCTGTTTCTGCTGTCCAGAACGGATTATCAGCGGCCCCTCTCTGCTTCGGTCATTGGTAGCCCCACATCTATTCATTACTGGGTGCTGGGTTAGATCCTTGAAGAGAGGAGAGACGATGGGGGCGGGGAGGTTGCGTTTACAATGCCCACCTCCTCCGTCAGTTTGATGATGAACACACTGAGACGTGTTCAGCGATGGAGGGAAGAAAAGTGCAATTTAGCAGCACTCTGTGGGCTTGTTTTTGCACTGATCATCTAACAGTTGTTTAGCTTTTTTTGCTGTTACGCTGTAATGTGTTTGTAGCTTTGCCAAACTTTTGGAGAATTTTCTTTTGTTGTTGTCGTCTGATGACTTTTGTCTGTGTTTGAATCAAGGATGAAATCAAAACAAGCCTGCTTTGCACCTCAGGGCAGAATCTCCAGTTCCAAAGGGCATATTTCAGTAGTCGGTGAGGGTCTGTTAGCTGAAAGTTTCACTTTCTCACAGGTCGGCCTAACCCCACCCCCCCCTGTGAAGATCTCTCGACTGCGTATTTATTGAACTGCCCTCAGATCTGTGACAGGTGCTCTGTTTGAAGCACGTCCTGCAGAATACAGATGCATGTTGACAATATTCACAAAATTCAAATATTAAGTGTTTGAATTACCGTATTTCCCAGACTACAAAGCGCACCTGAATATTAGCCGCACAAGCTAAAATCAGGGGGAAATCCTGTTTTGTACATACATTAGCCGCACCTGACCAAAAGCCGCAGGTGGTTCAATGTTGACTTATCATATGTAAGAGTAGAGCTGGGCGATATGAGATTTTTTTCATATCACGATATGTTTTTTTCATTTCAGGCGATAACGATATCTATCACGATATCAGCCAAATAACTATATTTGTAAGATTTAAATGTGCCGTTGCTCACAAGTAAAATGTGAAATAATCAGCAGCTTGTTTTTATTTAAATATTTATTTCCCGTAATAAGTTCAACAGGGTAGATGTACTTAAGGAACATGAGACTTTTTCAGATAAATAAAGGCAAATATTGCAAACTACACAAAAGGCAGCCGCTAAAGCGTTTAAGTTTCAAAATAGAACAAACGAAACAGACTAAATTGTCAATTCCACTTAGAAACAAAATATTAATTCTAAAAATAAATCTTAGTTTGTTTTACAGAAGAACAGACAAAACTGACTAACTTTTGTCAATATCAAATAAACTGAGAACTAAAAGGAAATTCTCAATCTCTCCTTGTTGTATAGCTGAGCTTTTCAAACAGTTTTAACAGTTACTTTAGTCTGACAAAAGCCGAATGACGAATCAGCGCTTCCAGTCAGAGACTGAGGCTACGTCCACACGTACACGGGTATTTTTTAAAACGGAGATTTTCCGTTTCAGTTTTAAAAAATAATCCCGTCCACACATAAAGGCAGAAATGAAGGAAAACGCTGCTATGAACATGCCAAAGCAGCAGGTGGCGCTAGATTCCTAACCGTGCAGAAATGTTGGCCAATCAGAAGTCTAGAAGCCTCGGTGGGAAAAAGTAAACAAAGCTGGGGCATAGAAGCAGAACCGAGTCGTATGTGTGGAGGGACAGTAACTGTGTGTATATGTAAGCATTTAAACACTGCAGAGAGTAGAATTAACAGTATTGTAGAAATTCATTTCACCGAAACAATAACGTGGCGCACAGTGTGACGCATGCTCCAGTTTATTGTATTTCCAGACTTGCTTTCGGCACAATTTACAGTGCACGCTACTCTGTTTTTGTCAGACTTGAAATAGCCGAAATACCTTCACCCTACGGAGCTTCTATGGCTCTTCCGTTCGACAATCTCTCCGGCGTTGGAACCATCATCTGTTTTCTCTTCGGTCACGCTCGGTTGATTTTTCTAGTCGGCACACTCATTTCCTCCATTACGCGCTGGCTGCTTCCCAAACAAACACACGTGCGGCTTGGCACTTGTGCTGTACGTAACAAGTCACGCGACGTGACGCTGCGGCTGTGATTGGTTCGGCTCTGCGCTACTTAGTTTGGATTGGCTGTTCTTTTTATTTTTTATTTTTTATTTTATTTTAAGAGGACAAGAGCGGCGAGGTCTATCGCGATAGCTTAATTTCTCTATCGAGTAAAAGTTATATCGCGATACATATCGTTATCGTTCTATCGCCCAGCTCTATGTAAGAGAATATGCACAAAGGGAATTGTCAGGAAAGAGATGGCTGTTTGGAGACACACCCCTTTTATTAATATTTTGAAAAACAAGTTATGGGTACATATTTGCACAACTTTTTAGGTATATGTACAAGTAGCGGTAATTACAAGTACGAAACATGTACTGTGCTTCATAAATGAGTAACAAATGTAGTACATAACAATAACCTGCAGCACACCAGAAAAATAGATTCGGACTACCTTTCAGGCTCAGGTTCAGCGACACGGCTTTAACAAGAAGAAAAGTCAGTCATTCACCATCTTCCTCTTCTTCCTGCGCACTAAAACCACCAAAGTCCTCTTCTCCAGTGTCGGATACAAACAGGCTCAGGATGGCTTCGTCATCCACTCTCAGCTTCTCTTCTTCGTCACTTTCAAAACCAAACAAATCCTCGTTGTCAGTGTCAGAGTCGAACACCCTCAGAAGGGCCGTGGCGGTGTCCTCCTCTCCATCATGCAACAGTCCAGCCCTTCGAAATCCGTTGGTGATCGTGGATGTTTTCACACTTTTCCACGCTGTCAGAATCCACCGGTGGAGTTGAGCATAACTTGCTTTTCGCAAGTTTATCGCCACTCGTCATCCACGCCTCCCGCTGAACGCTACTTTGAAGTTTGTTTTTCGAGCTGCTTGTACGGCACTATGTTGCCTGGCGGATGGACACGTGACCAACATACCACTCTTGAACCCCGATACTGTGTGTCTGATCACATGCCCTTCCGCCAGGCAACGTAGTGCCGTACAACAGCGGCACAAACAAAACAAATCGTCTTACGATATGACAAAAATCACGGACAATCCAGAGAAAAGCCGCACCTGACTAAAAGCCGCAGGGTTCAAAGCTTGTGCAAAACGTAGCGGCTTATAGCCCGACAATTACGGTACACTCCCTCATTATTTAAGTACCATTGATTCTTTAAACTCCCCATTGCGAGTTTAAAGGTTGCCTCTGCTGTTAATTTTTTGTAAGCCATTAATTAGGGTCATTTTTTTTTTTTTTACATTTTTTACAAAGGTAAATGTGGGATGTTTCATACATGACATATCACCATAAGACTTTGTAATCTAAAGTGATTTTCTTTGAGATTAAATTACAAATGAGTCCAAACAGATGCTGTTGGTTACTGACTTGTGATTGGTTTAAAGCAGGGCTTACCCTTTTGAAATTGCTCTGTGAGCTGATTTATTCTGTGTGTAGCATGCTGATGCGTTGCATGTGGTAGCCTATAAGTGACTTTTTGCAATCTGAATTAGACAGATGTGTTTATAAAAGCAACGCTTTTATTAGATTGAGTAAATTTCCGTTACATTAAGCTCAGTCCCTCATCATTTTTTCCTTGCGGTTGCCTGGTTTGAAAGACGTGGTTGAGACTTGCGTCGGTCTAGGATCATATGCGTACATAGCAGTCATAGTCCTGGCACAAAAATGACGAGCCATCCGTTATGTGAACGTCTGACTCTGTGGACTAAGATTCTCACTTGGATAGTGACAGAGGTGATGACACGCAACACGACTTGTGATGCAGATTCAGTCCCACGATGATGTAAGGCCAATTGTAAATGCTGTAGCCCAGTGGATGCCCCAGGCAAGGATTCAGAAAGGAGAAACGCCACTCACTCTTTTAGAATTTCCAAAAATTATTGAGGCGGACAGCCCGTGAAAGTCAGACTGAATTTTGAAATCTCCAAGCTTTAGCTGTAAACATGAACAAAGAGTCCACGAAGCTTTGAAGTGGAGCGTGGTTGGCGTACAATTTAGAAAGGAAACATTGTTTCTTTTTCCTTTTTTTGGGTTG
This sequence comes from Rhamphochromis longiceps, assembly GCF_057381845.1. Taxonomy (NCBI): domain Eukaryota; kingdom Metazoa; phylum Chordata; class Actinopteri; order Cichliformes; family Cichlidae; genus Rhamphochromis; species Rhamphochromis longiceps. The sequence goes on from NC_140566.1 coordinate 2,161,800, forward strand.
TGTGATTGAAAGTTAATGTCCTACAGATACTTTAAAAGTTGCATTTTGTATCTAATGATGCTATAAAGGATGTTTAATGGAAATACTTCTTGATTGCTACCAAACACTTCTGCCCACACATGCGGTAGATTTGTTGAGCTATACGCTGGGGATGTATAGTGGAGATTATTAGTTACACTTGGTTAACCCTAATTTGGGCTTTTTGGTCCCCTCTTCCTTTAAAGGTGGTTCTACACTCGAGTGTGTAATGCAGAGATTGATGAATAGATAAACCCAGAGCAGGTCTTATGGAGAAAAAAGTGGAAGAGGCCGACGGCTTTTTGTGCTTGGGGATCAATTTTCCAGGGCTAATCTCCTGCCTGTGAACCACCCTCCGCTTTCCTCTTTTCCTCCTGCTCCATCTCCCTCGGCCGCTCTCTCTGATGGATCTCCTTTGGCTGGCACGGCACAGGGACTCGGCCATGCATGCAGCTCTGGCCCATGGGTGCACTCTTCCCTCTCTTCTCTCTCAATCCCTCTTTTCCCTCTCTGTTCAAGAAATATTCATTAATTAGTAATGGAGACTTTACAGAGCACTGCTGGTTCTCTCTTTCCTTGCAGATAAGGATGAATAGAGGGAGAAAGTGGAAAGAGAGGAGAGAACCTTTTGGCCAGACTTGGTTAGAATACCCCTGAGCACAGTTGATCACAAGCCATTAATCTTGCTGTTTAATGACTGATTGCTGCCCTAATTGCTTATATACACAGTTGAACATATGTGTGGGTGGGAGAGGGGCCTGTAACATATATAAATACCTTTGAGATTGTCTAATGTGCAGCACATTTTGGTGCTTTTTGGTTTACCGCTACTTCACCGGTTACTCTCGTTGCATCATAGTAAGGAGAAAAATGGGCCAGGGCTCACTCTTTTAAAAAAAAATTTTTTCACCCTGCAGTTATAATTGGTAGGTTAAATAGAAGCGCGCTCTCTGTAGGGACAGAGGATGAACTTAAAACTTTTCACTATGTTTAAATTGTATCAGTCACATGAGACTGATCTCAGTCAAGTCAGGTGCAGTTTAACAGCAAAGAATGTGAAATGTTCATATTTAACCTTTAAAGCTGGCCGAACGTTTGCTTCAACTCACAATGCCCTTCTCTGTTTTTGTAAACACAGAGGACACGCCTCATCATCTGTGATGGCCGAGTTTCTGCTTGTCATTAATTTATGTTTCCTCTGCAACACTTAAAGCTCTTTCCAAAAGCCTTGACAGTCTCTGGCAGGTTACACTGAGCTGAACTAACATTTTTAGTGCTTTTTATATCTGAGCGACTCGATATAAATGGATTGCTAGCATAGCAACATTAAGACAAAACAACAAAACAGACTTTTAATCTCCTACGTCAGCCTAAGAGCGATGGAGAATCTTCAAGTGTTTAGATGTTAATGGGCCTCGGGCAGTTTGGCTCGTGGGGCAGAAAACTTTGCACCGAGCGGTTCGGCCCTTGTGTTCCAGCTTTTTTCAGTCAGCTTGTGTTTCTTTTCTATAGAAGTAGATGTGAGTTTGCCTGATACTGATGAGCTGCTGTGCTTCTGCCTAAGAGCTTTTATAAAGGTCAACTCATCTGGGTCTGCTGCACAGGAGGCAGAAACATGAAAGTGTCCTAACCATCAGCTGAGCCCATAAATCTTTGTCTAAATGAGGCCACTCATCTTTCACCCCCATGTGCTGACCACCGCCCACCACGCACCACATGTGCGCTCGTTGATCTGCCAGAAAGCTGGAATTTTGGACAAGTGCACATTTATCATGGTTTGGGAAATATTTCGAATATTTTTATTTATTTTCAGAGTCATTTCCAGTCAAAGATGCCAAACATTTTTCAGATGGGAGGATTTGATACTTTGTGTCCTCTAAAGTGAAGCTGATGTGTTTGAGACTATTGGGCTGACGTGAAAACGAGCAAATCGGTTAAATAAATGTAAAGGAATATTTTTATAAATAGTGATTTGTCAGTTAAGTGAGAAAATATTATTGCTTGTTCCATCTGGTGTTTGCTGGAACAGCTCAGTGTGTTCTGCAGCTCGTCACCTTGACTGTGACCTTTGCACGCTGTGAAGTGGATGGATGTTAAGTTACTTCAAGTGTTGGAAGTTTAGTTTCCTTCCTTCCTTTTTTTGTTTTTAAATGTGATTGTGTCTTTTGGTTTAGAGAGGCGGACTGGTAGATTTTGAGCAGAAAGTTATTGTGTCTGTCTGTCTGAAGTGTATTGCAGCGGGCATTGCATGATGAGCACGAGGTCGTTAAAAACACTTGAAGCAAACCAGATGTCTGTTTAAGAGCTACTTGGCGCTGGAGGGAAGGGACAGGCGACGGGGAGGAGGACGAACGGGGCAAATGTGGGTCTTGGCAGAGAAAAGCAAATGGGATAACCATGGCGGTCTTTACAGAGGAGGCCTGAAATGGGACTGGAGGTTTAAGCACTTACTTTGATGTTTTCACGATTTTTCGTCTTTTGAACATTATCGGTCTCAATGATCTGTCTCTCGAATCCTTGATTTTGGCCTAAATCCTATTTTGTTTTTCCCCCTCAAGTCCTTTCTTTTAATCTGCCATCAGTGCCTCAGTTAGTCGGCTTTCTTTTCTTGCTGACTTTTTGCCCTCTCGCCTGTAATACCTCTTTAGGATGGCCTAAAGACCAGATGCTAAATCGCTGAAAGCAGGCTTGTGTTAAGAAAAGGTCCTTCTTGTCTGTTTATGTCCACATTTTCTAGAAAGTTAATGGCTTTATGTTGTTGTTAAAATATTTTTAATCCACTGTTAGCGTTAATTTTTAATGGGGAAATTGTTTTCCTGCCCATTTCCTGCCTTTGCCGTACTTTTCAGTGTTCCTGATCTTATCCCCGAAGATATGTGTGCACCTGATGAATTAGTTTGTTTCTCTGAAAATCGTTGGGAACATAACCCCTTTACTTGGCAGCTAGCCTGAGGGTGTTTTTCTTTTGCTCGGCTGTAATGATTTAAAGGCTAGCCGGAGCTGAAGTTGACTGGATTTGATAGTGTTGGTAATATTTTCTTTCTGAATTGGGCGTCTTTTACATGGCAGGCAGATGTTGCATCCTTGCTTTTCTGGAGTTGAGTAAGCTACAAGCTCTCAGCATCTTAAACCTGCCAAGATGGCATAGAGCCTGTCTCATTCAAAAAAGGAAGCCAGTGTAATTTCCCATGTGAATAACCTTGCAATCATTTTAATTTAAAATGTCGTTACCTGAACTCGCATTAGAACAGCAAGCCAAGAGTGGGCTTAATAATTCAATAAAATTTTGATTAACTTGCTTCTGGGCTGACTCGTACCGCTCTGGCACACGGCAAGCTGACGTGAAGGTGGGTAGGTCACACTCGGTGTTTGTTTCGACTGCGCTCACGCAGAGACGGCACACTCGGGGAGATGTTTGCTGCAGACTTGACTGAAAGGAGCTTAAGTGCTATAAGATGTGAGCAGTGGCTGTTAATGAGATTAGGTCGGCATTCAGGCCAACACTGAATGTGAATCACAAAGCAGCTCTGATATGGGCCCGATCGTGCATTTCTTCATCCAGCGCGGCTAGATGGAGTGTAATGGGTGTCTTGTTTTATTTCAGTTGGACATGCAGACCAATTAAATACAGTCCTGTGCTTTTACGAGTAGTACAGCATCAGGTGAACACTGTAGCTAGGACATTAGGGCATTGTACTTTCCCAATACAGTGGGCAAAAATGATGTCTCACCACTGGACAACGAAGCTCTCTGATTCTCTTATCAGATTTCATTTGTAGCAGCTGTGTAAGTTCCTTCATAGAGAATAACAAGGGCAGCGCTTTTCAAATTCTTTTGCTGCCTCCAGGTCTCCACAAAGCTCTAATAGGTGAAAAAAACCCACACCTGACTTTTTGTACCCGAAGCTGTGGCATTACGCTGACACGTTGCTGTTGTATCGTAATCAGCCTACGGTGATGTCATTATCTCTTAAGGAATTTCCTCTCGTTTGTTTTCATTCCTGAGACGTCTCTTTCTTAAAAAGCTTTCCGCGATAAACATTACGCCCCATCAGCAGAGTGTTTACAGCTGCGCACGTGTATCGCGTGGAATCGGCGATTACTTTTCAGGAAGAGTTTGTGAGAAGGAGACTTATTGGCAGGTGAAAGCAGCGCAGGCATCATCTTATTATTATAGGTGGTTTGAAGTAATAATTCATGTCACTGAGATGTGTAGTAAATTTGTCAGGTCTGAAAGCAAATGGTGCTCGAAGTAAAAAGTGGAAGGGAAAGAATCAGTGCATGAAAGGACGAGGAGTCGAGAGGAGGAGGGGGATTCAGGTGCCAAATCATCATAAGGCTGATTCAGCGTTTGCATGCAGGAGCGTTTCTGCCATGCAAAGGAATGTTTTAATTTTAATAACAGTAAGAAAGTAGATGGGCGTATAAATATACTGGACCGATAGTGTTCACGTGTGCAACATTCTGAGCAAGACGATATTTAGTAAAGTCACTTTGCAGCATGCGTGTAACATTTAAGTTTTACTCTTTGCCTGAGACCAACTTGGGTTCCTACCTGCTGCTGTTTATGGGCGCACTGAGCGAGTGAAAAGGGAGTTGTTGGAGTCTGGAGATCCCTGCTCACCAAGAAACGGCATCACACACAAACTGTTTTATTTAAGGGGGAACTGGTGGACGTAATGGTCACAGACAGTGAATAGCAACGTGAATACAGCAAACATCTGCAGTGAAGTCTCGGTTTTTCCCCAGTGACCTGAAAGCAAAACCGGAGTACTGTTGAACTGTGAATTGTGCTCTTCCACTCCTGAACCCTGGTACTAAACACAAAACATCTGAAACCTCCACCACCTGAAAGCAGGCAGCGGCAGCAGGTTTCCACTTAACCGCTCCCTCTCTCAGTGATCGCACTCTTGTTTGCATGTACACGGCCTGTTTGCCATCTTTCTGACTGTTTTGCATTCCAGGAAATGTTTAATTTCTGTAGCAGAAGTGTCTCTGCGTCCAGACTGTGACAAATATCATGTTACAAGACTGTAACCCGGTCTCCTCTAGTGGTTAAATGTGAATTCACACCGCTGGTGTGATTGGTTGCCACACGTCAGTTTATTTGACAGTTTGTGATGCTGCAGGGTGTTTCATAATGACATCTATAGAATGAAAGGGCCATTTAGTCAGCGTGGATTTTGTTGTGAAGTCGTGGACGCGGCGTGCTCGTGTTCAGTTTGTCAGAAGTTTATACATATTCAGCAGTGATGCGTTATTAAAAAATAAACACTTTCACAGCATTTATGTGTCGCCCACTGTGAAGTCAGATGAGGTCATTCTGGGTGATGAAACGTTTTTAGTGTAAACCTCGGTGTTGGGTGTGATGTGACGATATGTTTAGTTATGACAGTTGGCGTTGCCATATGTAATGTTGTAAACACTGATAAATATCCTTATTAGTGACAGAGCCATCTGATCAAGTGTGAGGCTGCTTCTCCTCAGCACAGCAGCGACACACTCTGTGCTCTCGTGATTGACATGATTGATTATTTGCCCTGCAGAGTTCTTACTGTTTTCTCTATAAAAATGGTACAAAAGCACTCAAATCTTCACCTTTCTGATAGCTCTTTTCTGTTTTCTTTACCAGCCGAGGACGATGGGCTTTGGGAGAATGGCCCTTCCTACGAGTGTCGCACTCTGCTATTCAAAGCCATCCACAACTTGTTGGAGCGCTGCCTCATGAATCGCAGCTTTGTTCGCATCGGCAAGTGGTTTGTCAAACCCTACGAGAAAGATGAGAAGCCCATCAACAAGAGGTAAGCTGGCACTGCTTGTTCTTGGCCTTATCCTCCTCTTTTTATTTTATAACATTGCTGTTTTGAGTGAGGCTGTGATGTGTTTGGGTGCAGCTGAGTGGGATGAGCCCTGACGTTAGTGGTTGTGTTCCCACTGTTCACTTGGCATGAATACATGCATTCGTGTGCTGGCTGTGGGGAGGAGCAGGTATCGGATAGTATGGATCGTACCAGGGATTTCCTGTTGTGTTTTTGCTGCAGATCCTCTCAGTAAACATTGTGTTTGGGCTGTCTTTCATGTTTGGCCCTTTTGCTGGAGCCCGAGCAAACAAAGGATCTGGCTTCATATGTGTTTGTTGATGTTTTGAAGCCTGGACTGACCTCAGGACTGGGTGCATTTTTGCTGGGGAGGGGAGGAGGTACCCTTGTGCCAGCACAGTCTGTTTCCTTTCTCTCCTCTCACTCTGTGTGTGTGTGTGTGTGTGTGTGTGTGTGTGTGTGTGTGTGTGTTGTGTAGCTGAGGTGTCCTCCACCTCCTCGTTGCTATCTGCTGAGCTGGGTTTCTTGCCGTCTGTGTCAGAGTTCATTGATAACAGACAGAGACACGGCTAGTGAGGACAAAATGACCATAGCAGTTCTTCCCCACCAGCTACCCTCCTCACTTTGTCTTCACACTGAACACACAGCCACTGGCTGAAAGCTCCATTGGAGGTCTTTGTAGATAATGCTTTTAAAAACTGCATTTGTAATGTTAGGTGCTGACTAAGATTAAACCATTTGGAGTTGGCATGGTGCTTTTGGTCAGATTTTCCAGACAGCTGATCACGGGGCAGTCCAGCTATTTGATCTTGTGTAGGCACAGCCACGTTTGTTTGTGTTTGCGAGACATTTGCAGCGTCCAGGTTAGAAATTGTGTAAACTGTATCTGCTGCCAGCTTGTTGTTATCACTGCCTCACTGTCGCGTACGAATACGTCTACTGTTTCACTCTCCTACATCTGTAGACAGTTACTCTTGTGTGGTAGCTTCATTTAAACACTGTTATAATAATAGACAAGATGGTACTGAAGATCAAGTAGCTTCTCTCTTGAGCTGTACACATGCCCTGTTTTTAGCTCTATCGCCTCTTTACCCAGTACGCTGATTGCAGAGGGCCCCGGTCAAGGGGAAAAAAACACAATGGTCTTTTCCTCTGCTCTGGAATTCACAGGCCACCCTGTCTGTGCGTCTGGCTTTGCCTCCCTCTCTTTCTCTCCCCTTCCCTCCATCCCCCTCTGCTGTCACGGAGCAGACTGGGCAGGTTATAAATAGTGGTGCAACTACCCTGAATCTCAGTTGTCGTCAAAGATTTTCTTTTCCTCCTCTCCTTTGGTGTGATCTGCAGTGCCCCAGCCGTGCTGGGATTTCAAAAAACACAGCGCCACAAAAGGGTGACAGCAAAGTAACCGGGCTAGTGTCACTGCCGTGTCCCGAACCGCTTTTAATGTAATGCTGTACTGTTAGTTATTCATAAATGGCTCTAGTAATGTTGAACACAGAGCAGAGTCTGACTGTCTTATCCTTCTTTGCCTCTTGTCTCCATGGCAATATTGAAGCTTGCCCTATCAGTACTGTGATAGAGAACTGAGTGTTTACCCCTCGGGAGACCTGATCGTGGTGTGCAGCATGACTCGTTATGACTTATGTCAGTGCGCATATCCAACATCCTTGTCGATGACTGGTTGAGTCCACTGGGAGTGAGTGGAGTCGGAGGGAATTCCCACTCTCATTGTCTTGTGAAAACTCTACTTAACTGTACAATGTTTAACTCCCGGATGCCCCCCACCCCAACTATTGTAACACCATGTAGTTGGATTACTTGACACAGTCGATGTTTGCCAACATAAGCACCTTGCTCTCCTTTCAGTGATTTAATTTAGTGTGACTTTTTCTTCTAAAACACTAATCGACAAGCAAAAGCTAAAATATGAGAATCAGGACGTGGTAAGAAAACTGCAGGTGTGCATGGTCTTTGTAGCTGATTACTATAATCAGAGACGCTGTGTCCAGGAGATACTCATTGTCTTATCTTTCATTTGGAGAGATGAATTAGGAGAACAGTAGTTTTAGAGATCTCCTCATTGAAGCGGTGTAACATAAAGTAGATTTGAGGTTTCTAGACTGAGTCCACGACATCAGTGTCCTGCAGTTATAGTGCCAGGTTTGTTCTTACTGTATCAGTCATAAAACCTTCACAGTGGCCTGCTTGTGTCGTCGTAGCATGCTGGCACCCCCAGTTTAGTGAGTGACTCTGTGATCAACATGTAGACTGAGCGCTTCTTGAATGGCTGTTGGTCTTTTTTAAAAAAGAAAAATCACTCCAGGTTGATTATGGGGGCTGTCCTATCCTGTTTGCCCCTCCTCACAATTCAAACTGACTTTAGTGAGATTGGAAGGTGAGAATTTGAATTCCATCACAACATGACAAAACCAAGTGTTTAGACTATTACTACATATATCGTTATTATATTACCTCAGTCAATGAGGTTATATGATCACCTCGCTCGCTTATGTCTTTCCTGATCTGTCACCTATGCAGAAGCATGCAAGAGCACATTTTTATATTCATTATTCCAGGAATAATGAATATAAAAACTGACTTAAACAGTCATGGAATTAAAAGAAAATCAATGAGAATATATTGTAAATTCTCACTGTGTGCATTTCTACATTTACTCGTAACTGTTTTCAGATGTGATCTGACTGCAGTTGAATCCTCGCTTAAATCCAAACAGGCTTGATTGATTTTGCCCCTTCGTGAGTGCTGATGCGTTATTCCAGCAGTATGTTGTTCTGGATACAAGTGTCTGCTGCAGAGAGCCCAGTCTGGTATAGCTGGACCACAGAGCAGTGCAAAGGTTTACATATACTATTGCTGGATGTTCACCTGTTAACTTCTCACTGCTTTTTGTTTGCTTTGTTGTTCCCTGGTTGGCACTGAGCCACGGTGTATTTACACACTGTATTAATCTGTGTTCAACAGGGCCAAAGTACTTCCATGGAATTGTTATCATGTTGCCTCTTTTCAGTATTTTTTCCCAGTTTTGGAGGAAAATGCACGTGTGTGCTTTGTATCACTTTTATGCCTCTCATTAGTTTTGCTTCTGTGTTTTATGCACCTGTAGTTCAAACAATGCTTTATAGCAGAAAATGTTTGTTTACTTTGACGTTAAATCTATAAGATGCAGACCGACTGGTTGTTTATTGCTGTTGTATGATGGGCTGGTAGATCAGTTGTGTGTAGGCTCTTTGAGAAGTGGTTCTCATCTGGGGAAATATGAAATTGTGATAGGCACATTATTTTCTGTACATACATAGGACGATAAGTATAAGTCACAGTGGATATTTAATGCAATATACAGTGTAGTGTACATGAGTGTACTGCTGGGGCATACTTTTGAATTGGTCAGCAGTCCAAACTTCCAACATTGGAAAAAGATGTTCAAAAGCTGGAACTAATAAATACTGAAACAGCTTGCTGGGTGTATAGCTAAAAATCAGATCTGCAGATGGGAAACGCCGGTCATCCCTCTGATCAGCAGGCGGCTCCTGTGCAGCATCCAAAGTCTCCAGTTGGTGGAGGCTGGGGCCAGCTGACACTGTTCATAACCTCAACCCCAGACCTCAGCACGCCCGTGTTGAAAAGCTTACATCATCCCTGCCCCTCCTCCTCCTCTTCGCTTCTCATTATAGCATGATGTATGTGGCAAACAGTTTTTCTCAATCTAAAAATAATAATAATTAAAATAAAAAACTGCAAAAAGTTGCTCCTCTAGTTATCTTTTATTAGATGACAGACTCGTTTCCATTTGATAAATAAATGGCTGCACGCTGATCAGTTAAATCCCTTTTGTTTAAAACGTGAGCTGCAGCAGCATGAGTCGATCCAGCTGACGGTAATTCTCTTTGTTTGGTGAAAAGGCGGCTCCAAGTTGTGTAGCTTCTGTGAACCTTCTACTGCGAGGTACACTGGCTCCAAGAAAGACAGAGAGGGGGGAGGGAGGCGGGGAGCGAAGGAACAAGCAAGGGAGAGCTCCTCTTGGTTGTCATGGCAGCAGGGAAATGCACCCTGGGATCGAGTGTTTCCAAGGTGAAGCGGGATGCTCGTGCTCAATTGGTCAGCTTAAGGCAGACTAACTCGTCGACTTGCTCCTAATTGGCTGTGCCACTGAAATTCAGAGCAACATTAAATCCAGCCTGCTTTGAGGTTTCAATTTGATCAGGACAAAAGGGATATTATTTCTTTATCTGCATGGCGTGTGCCGTGTACTTGAAGCGGCATTTACAGCATCGACAATGTACTCCAGCTGCGCTGCAATCAGTGTTAGATTACCACTCCACTGTATTTAAAATGTGTGTATTTTTGTTGTGCATGCAGTTGTTGTTATTGTTGAAAGCATCGTTAACAAGTCAAGCTGTTATGAAATGAGGCCAGTCTGCAGCAGCTCGTATTACAAGAGACACACACACTAACAAACATGTCTCCCACACATGCAACTGTCTGCACTTTTCTGCATGACTGTGGCTTATGTGGATGAGCACATTCTTCCGCTATTGTTTTGGCCCGATGTTGGGAGGTGAATGCGCGAGTCCTGGTTCGCTGTGGCAGGCGGAAGCAGAGAGCAGCACTCTGTTAAGTAGGACAGTGCAGGATAAAGGGCCACTGCCTCCAGTCTGGGGCTAAAGTGCTAAATTTATCCCCTCCCTGCTCCCAGCACAACACAAACACACAAACATGTTCGTCAACAATCAGTATGCGAGCCAGTCCACATCGAGGGCAGTCTCGGTGTTGGCACGCAAGTGGCTGGACATAGAACCCGCAGTCAGCGAGGAAAACGCACGTAGTGCAGTCGCACAGATATAGACATGCAGGAGAATTCAGCACCTCTGCTCGGTACCCTGCCCCCAGCACTCGACTGCCTACCCCCTGATCTTGCCCACACTTCATCAGTCTCTCTCTGCAGCAACAGGAACTCCAGGGAGACTGGGCTGAGGGACCATGTGACCCGGTGCTCTGGATATATCATGTTGCTGGAGAGATCCTGTCCAGAAGATAAATATGGCTCTTAAAGGAAAATACCGATAGCTTTCATTGGTATGGTTTGTTTGCTTAATTGCTGCCCAGTGATACAATATTAATGATTCATTTCCCTTGGCGTTACATTAGTGTTACATTTTTAAAGTCCTTGCACCCTCATCTTAGTAAGACTCTATAATCTGTAGCTGTCACCTAAGCTTAACTACATACCGACATCAAACCTGTCAGCTGTGTTGCAGAACTCGTTACCTCACTACTGTAAATTGGTTACAATTTTGAATATCGGAGCAGTTTCCACTGTTTAGTGCCAACCAGAACTGACCAGTCTCTGTTTGTACTGTACCACTGAGAAAACACATTTTAGAAGTCAGCAGTGGAATTCAAGTGCAGCAGCATGACCAGAGTTCCTTGGTCATAGTGAACGATGCGTTCTTAGGTTTCCCCCCACTACCTCGAAGTCACCCTCTCATTTCCTCAGCAGCCGGTGACCCGCATTCCTTCCATTCCTCTCATCTTCCTATGTGACCAGGGGCTATGGTGCAGTACAAGCAAAGGTCTCAAAGAAGTCGTCATAGTTAATCCGTCAGGCGTCACGTCCCCTCATCTGCTCTGCTCTTTTCTGTGATTTGTGTGCTACTGTCTTTAATCCCAACGTTCTGGCAGATGGTCACATTTAAAGATAATATCTTATGGTCGGGGGCATTTCACCTCATCACTGCAGACTCCTGTGCGGCTGCGTCACAGCCTGACCTAACCCTAAAATGTCCAGAAAAGATGGAGGCAGATTTATGGATTGCCAGATGTGTAATCCCTTCCATAGATTACATTGCCAATTACACACACATGTTGTCAAAATAATGACAAACCAGATGTTTGGTTTTAGGTAAACGCCATCTTATCTGGGCTATTATGATAAAAAAAAAAAAGAAGTAATCTGCAGCAGTACTCGCCAAGCACGCTGCTCCAAGCATCACGGAGTTGCCACAGCTCTTGTGTGGGTTTATTTTACCCCCAGTATCTTTTTATTTCTTTATGTAATCCCGAGCTGACTCCGTGATTTTGAAACTGGGGCTCTTTCAGGGCCATAGCGTCTGTTGCAAGAGTCCTTGTTCTTCCTTTTGCTTGAAGGTTTTAATTAATGGCTAAAACCTTTTCACCACATGTGCAGCTTGAGCTTTTAACCTGCTAGTAAAGTCTTGGGCCTCATACTTGCAGGCTTCTGATATTTGTTCTGATAACACGCTAATTAAATTGTTCTGTTAATGAAAGAGATTCTGCCTTTCTGTTAACCTTTCTTTGTTTCATGAAACCTGTAAATTTGGTCATGGCATTCATTTACATTTGCATATAGTGTCTTATAGATGGTAAAAGTGTTACATGCTTTTCAAAAAGCATATCAGCTTATTAGAAAGAAAAGGGACAAAGCGGGCCTTGTCATTGTGGGTTCACTGCAGAAGCCCAGCTTTAATCCGGGATAATGCTGACTAATTGCCCTTAGCTCCGAGTAATGAATCTTTATTATTACAACTGCACAACTCGCTTACTTGTGTCATAATGATCTAATGACCCAGCACACTTTTAAACAGGCTTAAAATTATTTTGTCATTACATACTAGCATAGTAAATGTCCCCCCCCCCCCCCCCGACAGGTATACGCTGTTTTATCCTTTTGTCTCATCCTTTAGTTTATGAGTGTAGCATGCTTTGAACAGACAGAATATTTCAACAGATTGGTATCACACAGCTGTGACACGAGCTCCTCTTTGACATGAACATGTGCACCGTCACAGTTGTGCTACAGTTGCAAAGGGATGATGTAAATGTGGTAATGTGCGTAATGTCTGGCTCACATTGAGAAAATGGCTTTTAGCTGATTGTGTGTGTGTGTGTGCGCGCGCGCGTTTGTGTGTGTGTGTTACATGCTAAATGGGGAGGCAGCTAGAACCCGACTTGCTGTCAGGGTTATGTCAGTATTATCTTTAGTCAGCTACGGCAGTATCCGTGTGCGGTTGTGATACACTTGCAGAGGATCGGATTTCTCCTCTTTTTATGGACTTGTCGTTCTATCTCCATCCATTTTTCCTTCCCTTCCAAGTTTAATCTGACGCGTATAAAGAGACTCAGCCCCCGTCTCCGTTCGTGGCAGAGGGAAATCAATTCAGCGTAATAGAGCTCTGCATGTGTGAAAGTGCTGGCCTTAAGATTTTTAGTTTGGTGTTTTCCCCAGCTCTGAGCCTCCTGTGTACACCAGCTAGAGCTGGTGTGTGTCTCTGGGCCTTGTGTGTTTTTGTGTTTATGTTACTTGGCAGTAGACAGCAGTGTTGTTTTTCCCAGTGGTCAGGTGGCTAGACAGTAGGGAAGATTATATCACCCTGGAAATGTCCTCAAATTCACTGCTGTTTACCGCTTTAATCCTTTTTCTTCTTGGCCTTGCCCTGCTGAGCAAAATGACACAAATGAAAATCTTCTGTTTCATTTCTCAAGCCAAAGGCAACCGTGGCATTTTACATTAAAGTCAGATTTGCACCGCCTTTCTGTGTATGTCCTAGTAACAGGCATGCAAACTAAACAGTAACACTGTTAAGGAAAACAGACTGTTTTGTTCTTTGTAAGAGAAACGCCTTTCACAACTAACCACACTTTCTTAGCATGAACATGGATAAACAGTTGTGACTGAGCGGTGACATAAAAGACTCCGTGTGTGATTGCTGCCAGCTCCAGAATCATTGTTTATTAATGTTGTGCCAGAATCTGTGCCTATGCCAGCATGTCTTGTCACTGCTGCAGCACATGACCAGTCAAAACATGTTTACATGCCCCAGATTGTAATAACAAGCTGTTACAATGGCAGATAACCATGTATTGGACAGCCCAGAGGTGACTGATGTTTACAGTAAAGCAAAATGACCAGAAGTGAAAGGGCCTTTGTTTTCCCCTGAGGAAGGCGCACTGGTTGTTGTGCTGAGGAAGTGTACAGCAGCTAAACGGAAGCCCACGTCTTAGAGCGGAGCAGCCGGACGAGCTCGACAAACATCTGTGGAATGTCACAGCTCGACTGTAACCTTCCTTTTTCTCTCTTCTGTCTTTTCACAACTTCCTCCCCCCAAACTCTTCTTGTCACTTCATGCTAGGGCTGGGCCATATTATACCGTTCACGGTAATACCGGTATAATGTTAGGCAATGATAGGAAAATGAAATATCGCGATAGAATATGAGTAAAACGCGCATGCGCAGTGCCTTTGTTTTCATACGTACATGGCCGATTGTTGAGTGAAACAGATGAACCAGAATTGGTTTGTAAAAATGGTGCAACTTCAGTGATGTGGAACTGGTTTGGTGTTTGTCCGTCAGATACACGACAAAGCACATTTTTTTGCAGAACATGCAAGCGGCCGTCGTTATTGTCATATTTGTCGGACTAAGATGCTCTTAAATCTGGGAGTAATCTGGGTCCTAAACTCCGTATGCTTCTGGTCAAACGAACACTGCAGCATCACTAAGAGTTAAAAACTGTCTAAATTCTTTCATCTTTAATAAAACGATCAGCATTGCTGCTTTACCAGGTGTAACTATGAAGTTTAACTTCCAGGCATCCATGAAAACAAAATGCATTACATTTAACGGAGTTAGAAGCTAGCAGGAAGCTAGCGGAAGTTAGCTCGCTAGTTTCGCTAGTTACCTAAGCATGATATAGCATGTTCTGACTGAGAGATTTCTGAAAAAAAATCAAACGTACAGCTCTGCTATCACTTCCAACATAAATGAAGACAGAAAACTAAACAGCAGTGACGTTTGTAGGGTTACTGAAGTTGGGCTAGCTGGTATATAATGATGTGCTACGTGACCGCTAGCGACACAGCTATGTTAGCATAACATAAACAGTGAAGCTGGAGGACGAACACTAACACTTTTCCACTTATAAAAGTTAACGTTAAGGTTCCTCATGGTTAGAGACAAATGCAATCGCATGGCAGGATGCTGTAAAAGGACCAAACTTCAGTCAGGAGAACAACTGAGATAATCCATCCACAATACGAGGTTAGTCATTAATATACTGCAACAACATGGGAATAGAGCAGCTGTGATAGAATACAGCATTAATGAATCAATGGTACAGAAGTGGAGGAAGCAAGAAGAATGAGTTGAATAAAGTTTGATTTATCTGACTGCTTTGTTTTGCTTAATGTGCCTTATAATCCTGTGCACCTTATGGTCCGAAAAATACGTACTGCACACTGCAGTTTAATGTTGCAAAGCACCTCTTTTTAACTTCAGTGAATATTATACATGGTTATGCTCAGGATATGTCAGCACATTTCTACTGGAAATGCCTTTTGGTTAAACTTTCAGCAAGGAATTTGCATTTGCACTGTTACGTTTTTATAAAGCTTTAATGTACATAAAAACCAGCTTCTTGTTTAAGTGAAAATAAATGATAGGTTGTCTTTTTTGCGCTAGTAATGTTGTGGAGTTGTATTTTGTCTCGCATCAATTATATCGTCAGTTATATCGTTATCGCAAATTTTCAAATATATATCGTGATAAATATTTTTGGCCATATCGCCCTGCTCTACTTCATGCTCCGTGGCTTACAATCGACTTCTGATTCTGCACAGGTCAAGTTTCATATTACCTTTCTAACTCTGTGCGTCGGTGTGTCATTCCTATGCTCAAACAATACAACAGTTCCCAGAAGACTTTTTGGCATTCTCTAAACCTTGTTTTACACTCTCCCAATTAAAACTGGATTAATAACAATAATAAAATGCTTTATTATATGGTTTTATCCAACAAAAGGATGTCTTATAAACAGAAACAAATATGAAAAGCAAGAAAGAAAGTTATAACAGTGATACCACCAAAGTGCAGTTCACATGAACTTAATGTAGCTCAGGCAGTGAATGGTTTCATTGATTTCTGGGAACCTTGGATAAAGATGATGGCAATGACAAAGGTAAACAGGTGTACTTGGACTCTGGGTGTTGTGCAAATAGAAAAGTGGCAAAAGGCAAGGCTAATTGTGTTGTATGTGAGACACTAAGGAAGGAACAAAGGACTTGTATCAATTACCCAGGCAGAGAGATCGAGCTGGAAAGGATGTGCAGCAGGCTGGGGTGATTAAGGATGTGCTAACGAGGGAAGGGAATGTGCTCAGATGGTGGAAGGAGCTTTTTGAAGAGTTGATGAATGTAGAAAATGAAAGGAGCACAGTGAATCAGGAAGTGCAGATAATTGGTAAGGAGAAGAGGGGGTAGCTGGGAAGAGGAGAAAGGTAGCTGACCCAGACGAAAGTAGCAAGGTTTATGTGCAGAGCTGTAGTAAAAACAGGGGATTAAGCTGTTGATCCACACCAGGAAATTATGCTGAGACGAGAGGTGATGATCATTGAGCAGCAGTATGGCTTCATGCTGAGAGAGAGCACTACAGATGTGATGTTTGCTTTGAGAGGTCAGAACGAGTTTCACTCTGTTTTTGTGGATGTACAGTGCCAAGAGAGCAACCGTGGGACTGCCTGAGGAAGTGAGACGTGGTAGAGACGTATGCCAGGCTGGTGCAGAATATATACGAGGACAGTGGTGAGGTGTGTGGTAGGAGTGACAGATGGGTTCGAGGTGGGGGTGGGATTCCACCGGGGATCAACTCTGAGCCCCTTCTTGTTTGCACTTGTAGTGATGGACAGGCTGACAGATGAGGTCAGGCAGAGTGAGCGTAGGGAGCACTCACTACCGGAGAGGCGGAGGTATGTTCTCCAGAGAAGGAGCAAGACAAAATAACATGGAGTCGAGGTAGTGAAGGTTGATAGGTTTAATTACCTGGGGTCAACCATCCGAAGCAACAGGCAGTAGACACGAGAGGGGAAGAAGAGTGTGGAGGCCGGGTGGAGTCAGGGGTGACAACAAGACGGTAGTGAGACCTGCTTTGGAGACTGTGGCACTAACAAGAAAACCAGAGGCTGGACTTGAGGTGGCAGAATTGAAAATGCTTCAGCCTGTGTGTGTTGATGCATGTGAAGGCGACAGAGGAATACAAGAAACTGAGTTGTTTGTTAGTGAGACGGTCATTATCATATCATCTGTTTGTGCTACTTATCAAACTATCCCTGCTGAAGGTGCTCTCCGTGCTCCGGTCCACCTGTGCCGCCGCACAGGTCGCTGGTCTTCAGCACCTCATTTTCATGCCAGTCCAGCCGAAGGCAAGTGTGCCCACCTGCCGCCTTTGGTATGTGGCCACGCTTCAAACCCTCACCGGATTGTCTTATTGTTTCCTTACCAAGCTGAGGGCCATTTGCATTTGAGAGGTGAAGCAGGCCTTGCCTCTGTGGACAATCAGAATGGCATGTGAGCAAGCGTCTGCTGTGTGTGACAGTGAAGAGAGTAAAAGGAGGAGAGCAGATCAGAGAGCAGCCTAAGCCATTTGCCAGTTAATAGATGAAGAGCAGAAGAGAGGGAAGTGGGAGGAAAGGTGGAGACGGATAGAAAAGATGATTAAAAGATCTCGAGGTTGCTTTTTCAGGCTACGTCAGCCTGTTTTCTTTTATAGTCGTTCTAAACATGACAGACATAAAAATGTGAAGCGGGATCCCACAAATCTAGTTAATGAACATAATACTCTGACAAGCATCACGCTGTTTTAAAGGCTGTTTAACTCAGCACTTTAGATGCACTGCAACCTGTTTCATCACATCATTCTTGAAATTATGCTTGAATTCCTTTAATAATTTGACAGACCAGAGGAGATACTTAGTTCTTTCTGTGTCCATTAGCTCGAGCTTTGTCTGCTGTTGACAGCTGGTGGTTTAATTGCAGCCACGCAGTCTTTTGTGGTACTCAACGCTGGCCTTGACTTTTGGCCTCTTTTTCCTCTCCAAGTGCAAGCAGTGTCTCGCTGCGGTGGAGATGACATTCTGAAATCCCAGAGAAGCTGAGTCTTGAGGCAGGTTCAGCACAAAGTAACAGACACAATGCGTGCCCCAAGGGATCCCTCTGGGGATTCCTGGTGAACCTTAGGCAAAGTATAAAGCTTCTGAATGAAGTCATAATTTCATTTGGAATCGAGTTGGGATGGGACTCCTACAGGGATGTCAGTGTTGCTTTTAAAGGAGCATCGTTTGCACATGATTTTTACATTTTTGTGATTTATTTTTTCGTGTGTATTCCGTACAGACTTGAGAGCATTACGTTTCAGCATGAAGGTCAGTAATGATTAGAGATGGGGGTGACTTGATAGAGCATTCTATCAATGCAAATATTCAGAATACTATAAACAAGAGGGTTCATCTCACGCACGACCATCCTGGGATAAGGTCAGCCGAGCAAACTTGCATCAAATTGGTTCAACTGAGAAATCATCCAACCCTGGACACACTTAGGTTAACAAAGTTGCCTCCTAATTCAAAGCAAGCTAATGGCCTGCCATGTCTGGCAGGTTGGTTGCCCAGAGCTTGTTGCACGTTAACAGCAATTTCTAATTGAAAGGCAATAGGAAGCAACCTTTGTGCAAACAGTTGCAGTCTGACTTGGACCAAGTGCGAGTTTGTCAAAGTTGTGTAAATAATTGCTACCTGATATATAAATGCAGACAGAATGCCAACATGTTGCCATCAGTCTGAATTCATCTTTGTCACATGTTGTGTGGGCTCAACTAGGGCTGTGCGATATGACCAGAATCTCATGTCCCGATATAAGACAGCTGCGCGTCGTGTAGCTGAGTCGAGTGTTTTAACCGATGCATGAAACGATACATTTTAGACATAAGTTGTAACGGCGCCGTTTTCTTTGTGAGTATTTATTACACGGCGTGCTGCGGGGAAAAGCCTGTTCTAACGTTTGAGTCTAAGCTTTATTTTTTAGCACCTGGCGGCTCTTTTTTTACTTCTCATCTGTAAATAATCTGCTCTTTCACGTGATTCAGTTTATTTTGAAAAGTCTCAACAGGATCTTGAGCTTTATTGTGAAAGGTTTATGTGGAAAATAAACAAGCGGACACGCGATGCTGTTACCGTTGTTGTTGCTAACGACAACGCATAAAAACAGGCGCTTGTCTGTCAGCAGTGTGGGTATATTAAATATAAGAGAAAGAGAACTTTAATAAATGAATATAACCACTACAGTGACCATCAGAACGATTAAAAAATATTGCTGTAAACAGTTTATTTTGCGACACCACGAAACAAACGACAGCGTAAAATGAAACGATTTTTATATCGTCAGCATAGGGCTGCTTTGGGTATTTGGGTTGCTGCCCCAAACGTAATAATTAAACGCAACAGATGAGACTTTCAGTGATTTATCGCAGTTTATTGCCGTCTTATCAGAAACAGATTGCATGTAATTGCAAACTTGACCACATTTAATTTCAGACTGATAGCAGCGTTTATAGCAGGTTTTAGGGACGCTGTCATTTTGCAGCCACAAAACAACATAATTTCCTGTTTTTAAAAAAGGTTTTAAATAGCAATGCAAAATGCCATAATATAATCTATCTTATTGTGATGATATCATACCATGGGGTGTCTGCTCTGGTGATTCCCACCTATAGTAGCCATGTACCAAAATCATTTACTCAGAAGTCCCAGTACTGCTCGACTCATCTTAGCTAGCGGAACAACCCGCCACTCTTACCAGCAGCTGTTGGCCGCTGTATGTGTCTGTCTTGCACACTGTGTGCGCACATGGTTTTACATCCTCCAGCTTGCTGTGGGTGTTTGGAGAAGGATTAAAGTTGGATCAATGCAGTGTGTTTGCGAATGTCACACGTGGGGACAGGATGGTGAACACTAGCAGAGAGACTTGACAGTTTGTGCTACATTTAGTCACAGTGCAAGTTTTACCAAATCCTGCTCTGTGTGTGTGTGTGTGTGTGTGTGTGTGTGTGTGTGTGTGTGTGTGTCAGCAGTGAGGAAATGTATCTCATGCTGTTGATGTTGCGGTGCTTTTTAGGCCAAGTGCTGATCAAGCACCTGTTGACATTTAAAAGCATCTCTGTGCAAATTGCTGTGCAAAAATCACATTTAATTTGCCGGCCTACAGGATTCTGAAACACTGAAGTTACAGAAGGCAACAAAAAAAAAAAAAAGATTTTAAGCTGCAACTACATATTTAAACAGTTTAAAACAAGACGACAGAAGGATAACGTGACATTTGGGTGTTTAAAGTGAGATTCTCACACTAGGAAGTAATATGATAATTTAGTATGACTGTTTAAATGTCAGCAGCTGGCATGTCGAGTAATCTTTTTAACCTGTCAGCTGACACACTGACACACCAATCTGTACAATCACATTTGTAAAGAAATTTGTGTGTGTGTGTGTGTGTGTGTGTGTGTGTGTGAGAGAGAGAGTGTATTTGGTTGTACTTCTGCCTGCTGAGCCACAGATGGCAGCCCTTTACCTCAAGCTTACAAGTGCCCCACAAACACAGATGTGTGTGAATGTGTGGTGTCAGGTTTTCTTTGCATGTGAGAAGAGAATGGCGTGCTGTATTTCTGTCGATGTCTGCAGAATGTGCCGGCACATTTTTACCTCACTCCCTCCCTTCCTCTTTTTTTCTCTCTCCTTGTCACTCTCGAAGCTGTTCACCTCTTTCCTTCCATGTACATAAATACACTACTGTATTAGTAAGTTGGCCTGGTTGGCCAGCAACAAAGACACTGCATTCAGTGCACGACAAGAGCAGTCTATCCAATTCTTAGAAAGCCAAGAATAGATCCTGAGGGGGGGGGGCGGGGACACCACTACCCCTGCAAGCCCGTACTAGTCAAAATTTGCCGCCACCTTAACAATTTGGCTCCACGCCGTGAAAGCGGGAGGGGTGCTGGTGGTTTGGCGACGCGTCTTGGCTCCATAACTGGAGGGTGTTTTTCACAGCGCACACACCCCGTAAGATACGCACTGCAGTCAAAGAATCCTGTTGTATATGGCTGCCTGGTTACCTGAGCTGCTGCGACACACCTCCCAGACAAAGGTGTCTTTGCTCTCTCCTATCATGTGGCCTAATTGCCCAGATGTCTCCTTGCATCAGTTAGTTAAGAAATGTCTCCTTGCCAACTTAATGGCAATAAATGTGATTTGTTATTATTTACATGTAGGTACAGACACGATCTGCGGTGGTTCTTCAGCTTTAGTCATTCAGAGTTTTACTGTAAAATAATTGTAAAACACACGTGAATCAACAGTGCACGAGAACCACGTTTAGATACGATTAGAAAAACGTGGAGTTGTTTAAGCCGTCATGTTGTGATTGCACAGAGGGTGCTGGTTCAGGCTGTTCCATTGCAAATGAATGCCACAGGTACAGCACAGCTGCACTATGATGTGTGACTGTTGCACATGTGACTTTGTTGTTTGGGGGTTAAAATAAAAGGGGGGGGGGGGGGTACCCAAAATCAACACTGAGAGGAAGTGTCAAAAGTCATAAGATAAGATAAGATAACCTTTATTAGTCCCACACGTGGGAAATTTGTTTTGTCACAGCAGGAAGTGGACAGTGCAAAAGTTATGAGGCAAAAATTAGAATACAATAAGAATAAATACAGTACACAGCTGTACAGAATAGAATAAAATACTATATACAGTAGAATAAAATAAAATAAATATACAATAAGATAAAAATAGAATACAAATACTATATACAACTGAGTAAAAATACAACGATGCCAGAAAAGATTATTGCACTTAGTATTATTGCATATGTATGGATGTGTGTGCTTGATCAGTTAAAGTCTTTATTATGGAGTCTGACAGCAGTGGGGAGGAAAGACCTGCGAAATCTCTCCGTCCCACACCGTGGGTGCCGCAGTCTCCCACTGAAGGAGCTGCTCAGTGCTGTCACAGTCTGCTGCATGGGGTGGGAGATGTTGTCCATCAGGGATGACAGCTTAGCCGCCGTTCTCCTGTCACTCACCACCTCCACTGGGTCCAGAGGGCATCCTAGAACAGAGCTGGCCCTTCGGATCACCCTGTTCAGTCTCTTCCTGTCCCCAGCAGAGATGCTGCCGCCCCAGCAGACCACACCATAAAAGATAGCAGAAGCCACCACAGAGTCATAGAAGGTCTTCAGGAGTGGGCCCTCCACCCCAAACGACCTGAGTCTCCGCAGCAGGTACAACCTGCTCTGCCCTTTCCTGTAGAGGGCGTCTGAGTTATGAGTCCAGTCCAGTCTATTGTTCAGATGAACACCAAGGTACCTGTAGCTGTCCACAGCCTCAATGTCCATACCCTGGATGTTCAGTGGTTGCAGTGGAGAATGCTTGTGCCTGCGGAAGTCTACCACCAGCTCCTTGGTTTTACTGGCGTTGATCTGGAGGTAGTTCAGCTGGCACCAGTCCACAAAGTCTTGGGTCAGACCTCTGTACTCCTTGTCGTCCCCATCAGTGATGAGGCCGACTATTGCAGAGTCATCAGAGAACTTCTGCAGGAAGCACTGGGTGGAATTGTGGGAGAAGTCTGCAGTGTAGATGGTGAAGAGGAACGGAGCCAGAACCGTTCCCTGTGGGGCCCCCGTACTGCAGACGACCCTGTCCGACACACAGCCCTGAGTCCTCACATACTGTGGTCGGTCGGTGAGGTAGTCCAGGATCCAGGTAGTGAGGTGATGGTCCACTCCAGAGTTCACCAGCTTGTCCTTCAGAACCGAGGGAAGAATGGTGTTGAAGGCACTGGAGAAATCAAAGAACATGATTCTCACAGTGCTTCCAGCGGTCTCCAGGTGAGCGAGGGAACGATGTAGGAGGTGAATGACGGCATCGTCCGCTCCAATGCCAGGCTGGTAGGCAAACTGAAGTGGGTCCAGTGATGAGCTTGTTAGGCGCCGAAGCTGAGCCAGGACCAACCGCTCCAGGGTCTTCATCAGGTGGGATGTCAGAGCCACCGGCCTGTAGCTGTTGAGGTCCTTGGGGCGTGAAGTCTTTGGCACTGGTACAACACAGGAGGTTTTCCAGAGCTGTGGGACTCTTTCCAGCCTCAGGCTCAGGTTGAAGAGGTGCTCCATATTTCCTGGATTACAGTTGCTTATTGATTTAATGATAATAACGACTGATATGATCTCTCATGTCTGTCGTTGTAACCACAGGAGCGATCTCTTGCAGTTGACTTGAAACAGTTTGTCTTCTTGCTTTTTTTTTTTTTTTTTTTTTTTTTTTTTAATCACTCAGTAAAGCTGGGCTTACACTCTGCGATTTTTGTCCCATTTTAGCCGTGCGACCATTTTGGTGATCGGCCCGATTCTGGCCTTCATCGTGCGTCGTGTAGTATACGCCGGGTAACGAGAAGCGATTAACACCTCACGACCAGCTCCCGATCATCAATCGCTTGGTCGTGAGGATTTCAAACCGTTGTGAGGGTGTCACCGCAGCTGCTCACACTGAGCACGTGCAAAGACATAAACGTCGGTGAAAAAGACGGAGCAGCAGTGCAGCGTGTGATCTGGACACAAGCGATGGAGGCACACCTTGTAGAACTTTGGCTCATCCGAGCCTTTTCAATGTGGCCTCACAAAATTATCACGACCACAACAACCGTGAAAATAGTTGGATTTACTCTGCTGCTCAATCACAGCTGCCTGATCAATGTTTTTCATTAGCAATTTAGCAAAGTTGATGTGGTGGTGTGTCTGTGTGAGTGAAAGACAGAGGGAGAGCGACAGATTTTCTGTTATAACCTCATATATCCATTTTTATGGGCGCACAGTGTGAGCACTCGGGTCGCATCAGAGCATCGGGCCGTATAGTGTGAGACCCTGCATCGTGACCTATGAACTTCTAACCCTGCGAGTCAATCGTGCAGTTTGAGCAGGAGCTGGATAACGCGACTGAAAAAATCGCAGTGTCTGCCCAGCTTAAGTGAGCTGCATATGCAGGGCAGATCTGCAGTGTAGAATCGAGGCTGAGGTTACAGATTGCATTAGTGACAAGAAAGAAATTGGACTTTGATTAACTTTATTCTAGCCAAACCTGATCCATCAGACGTGCCAAGTTCGGCCCAGGCACTGACCTTTGCAAGTACGACACCTCTTAGTACAAACAATTATGTGTGGCTCATTAAAGGCAAAGAAGCAATCGTGCTCTAAAAACCTCATAACAATGGAGAATGCCCGCTTGATGTGTGGAATTTGATTGCCATCTGCAATAACGCTCACTTGCTCAGGCTGCTCACACTTTAGGAGAACTTTATCAAGGCAATTTGTTTTTCTTTCACAAGACTGGAAGGTCTTTTCTCCCCATGTCGATCTGCCTCGCTCTGCTCCTTTCCTTTAATCCTCTGCACAGGAGGTGTGTCAGTGCCGGAGAGACGGGTAGAGAAGACTGATATTAGCTTAACCAAATCCTCAGAGGAGGCAACCCTCTCTGATCCACTTCCAAATTCACTTCGTCCTTACCCATTTGGTCATTTGCCACACACGCTGCCTCTTGCGCTAACTGTGTGTGTGCGTGCATGTACACGTCAGAGAGAGGAAAGCCTGCCGACAATGCTGTGCATCCCCCCCGGTCCCTTCTCCCTCAGTCTGCCCCGTCCTTGTTTTACTTCTTTAAGTTGTTGCTGCTGAGGTCAGACTGGCACAGGCAGGCTTTGTTGTGAGCACAAGAGCGTGTGTGAGGGAGGGAGGGAGGGAAAAGGTACTGTTTTGCTGTTAAGCATTTTGGCCACAATGCCAGAAGTAGTCGTGGCTCGCCTTTCTGTTTTACTCTGGATGGGATGTACAGACGCACACTTGAACTCCAAACCACCTGTAAGCATTGCTGTGCAGACTGACTTGCATCCCGGTCTCTGCACATGCTATTGAAGTCTTTAAATACCCACTCGTGTGTCATCGATTGAAAGGATTAGGATTGAACTCTGGAAACCTTTATCATCCACTCTGTTATCGGAATAAAAAAAAGTGGCGCAGGCTATCGGAGCAATTTAATAGAGGCATAGGAGGCATCTTTGAATCAGATAAGTAGCTTTTACTCCCTCGGGTCTCTCTGGAATCGTTTTTTTTCTTTCTATCCAAAGTCTCTGTCATGTTGAAGCAGGATGTAGGTGAGACGTGAGATTCCATTATATCTGACACACACGAAAGGGAAAAACCACACACAGGTTTCTATAATCATTTTTTCTCTCTCTACCTTTCCTCTCCCTGCCATCTCCTCTGTTTCTGTCTTTGTGAATACGAACTTGAACTAGACTATGTGATCTGCTCATCCTTTTTTCTTTACTTTTTCTTTATTCTACTCCAAAGTCTGCTGGAGTTATTCACTGGAAGTCTTTTCAAAGGTGCATTTGAAAGTAGTGTAATCCCAAATGACTCATCTCACTCTCTTTCTCACAGTGAGCACTTGTCCTGCGCCTTCACCTTCTTCTTACATGGCGAGAGCAACGTGTGCACCAGCGTGGAGATCAACCAGCACCAGCCTGTCTACCATCTCACAGAGGAGCACCTTACTCTGGCTCAGCAGGCATCCAGCCCCTTCCAAGGTGGGTCACTGCTGTGTGTTACCCAGCCTTCAGTGACGTGCAAACATGTGACATAACATCAAGTCACGTCGTCATGTTGTTGAATTTGGTTTATAATGGTTTCAGCTGCGTGGTGATGGGCATGTCGCTCCTACTTGTTATCATAGTGCAGGCATAGATATGTGAATTAGTTCAGCAGTCTTTTTACATTTTTCCTGAGCAGATTAAACTAGTGCAATATGAACAATTTATATCTTCACAACTATTGAAATGAATATTTAAACTGTCTTCTCGTTAAATTAGATAAAGACTTAGTTAACTGTCCAAGCATTTGTCCAGAGGTATTACTAAAGTGTCTGTAGAGTAACAAGACTTTGGTGTCACCTCATAATTTCAACCTGACCTTATGAATGAAGATCTGCTGCACAGGAAGTTCCTAATAATGTGTCAGGTTGATTTGATCTGCCAGACCTCACCCTCACATATTGTATTTTTTCAAATGGCAGTAAAATAATTTTTATGAGGGTTGTTGCTTGTTGTTTGCACAGAGATGCTTTTTTTGTATCTTTAATTTTGTGCATAAAACTACGTTGTAATCCAATAAAAATCTACCAAATAGTACAGAATGATCCCAGACAAATGAAGCACAATAAATATCGCGGTTGCCCTGTATCGGCTGCAGGACTTTATTACTTAAGACTTAAAAAACAAAACTGGATTCTCTGGATTTTGCTCTTCAAACAAAAGGCTTATTTTTACACTGAATCAACACATTATTGCAAATTTTCTGCTGCTTGTCATTGTAAGTTTTTCTGAAATAGATTACACAAGTCATTACAACAACGTGTCTGCTGCTGAGGACACAAACCACAAAGTTTAGAATTAAAGTTGATGAATTATTCAGTGTGAGAAAAATGTCAGAGCTGTAAATAAAATCACATTTAAAGTTTCTGCCTGTTTAAAAGTCCAGAGCTGTTCAACCCCACAGCCTCTTGAACCGTTGTTACGGTCAAATTTATTTTCTTCTTTGGATTCAAAGTAACAGGTCACTCATGCAGAGTGGCAACTTTTATCTTACAGTTACTTTAGACTGTTGAACACGCATAAATGGATTTTAATAAAATACTAATACTGCTTGTTTACATCATTGTATTTTGCACAACTCTGTTGCTTGTGAAGCTCGCACACAAGAATTTCACTCACATGTGCTGTACCAATGTACCTGCACATGTGATGTGACAATAAAAGTGATTTGATTTGATTTGATGGTTAACAAAAGTGTAGAGATATATTTTTTCTGAATGAAATGGATCAGCAGTCTGTGTGTTCGGTGCTGTTTGTAAGATAAATCGTATGTGATCTTCTGTCGCGCTGTCTTTCGCTGCTCTTTGGCTCGCAGACAGCTCAATGAAAAGTCACACCCCATCCAAATGTTCGTGTAGCGACTTTAATATGCATAGTTTCATACTCGTGTAGGAAGAAAACAGATTGCTTTATGAATACGGTCATTAGATGTAAAACTGCTATCACACACCCATCCTGTTGATTCTTCTATTAGTAGAGAGGTATGAGTGTCGTGTCATTATCTAGTACTCGGCTCTTTCATTTGCATACTTTGCTGACTTGCCTCGAGTGTCCTCTCAGCAGCGTTGGACCGCACGAATGCGCTCGGCTGTGATGTAACGTGTCCCCCTGCACAGAGATGATGCAGAAATTAAAATCATGCATAGCTAAAATGAATGTTTTGTGGAAATTTGACAAACCAGCCCTCACGAGGCTTATCTTTATTTAATCTTTGTGCACCAATAAAAAATAAAAAAATAAACCCAGTTGGACGAGACGTTTTCCCAGAGGAAAAGTTTGCCGCCTTTACCTTTCTCATTTATGGCTGGATAGATGTGATGCAGCTGTCCTCTTTTTCTCTGTACGCCCCCTCCAGAGTAATAATAGTGATCACTTCCTCCATTCGCCACAGTAATTCCTGTACAGACGGCCCCTTTAGTGTCTCTAGAGACCTCATGAAGGGAGGTGATAATACCTCTCAGTTAAAGACGAGTACTTTAGATAAAAATAAAAAGACTATCAGAATTTAGCATGCAGATACGTATGGTGATGTTTATGGGGTTTTCCAGTTATTTAGAAGGATTATATTGCTCACCAGCTAAGAGTAACTTGCGACTGTTTTGTTAGTCTTTAAATACTTAAATGGCAATATCTCGCCGAGTTTCCATCCTGGTCAGGTAATTGAGGGCTCAAGGTTTTCAGAGATGCACACTGACACCTCTTCTCTTTTCACTGAGTGATAATGCTGCTGAGTACGCTCATACAAGTGATCCACAGGAGCAGTTTATTAGAATGATGCATTCGTTTTTGTAGCATTGGAAACACCCTCATACAGCCCAGCTATGTGAAACTGATGCGTACACCTGTCTCTACTGTGAGAGCGTGTGTGTCTGTGTGCAGGTGTGCGTTTTCACCGCCGCAGTGTGTATCCTCCTGGCTAACCAAGCATAGCACCGAGAAAGGCCTGACTTCCATCCCCCTTTATCCATCTATCCGCCGCCCCCCCCCCACCTCTGCCAGCTTGGTTTACTGCGCGGCAGAGCGCTCTGGCGGGCAGACCTCTCCAGGATGTGACCTCATAAAAGGGCGCAGAGTGAATGTAATGAACTCTCAGCCCATTACACTGATCTGAGCACATTTGACATGTCTTCAGGGAACCAGAGATGGACTCACAGCCAGAGAGAGGGGCAGGAGGGGTAGCTCGAGAGAGGGGAGGATGAGGTGCGGTGGCGATCAGGGGGAGGGGGGTAAACCATTTCCATAATTGTGCTGAATTTGATCTCTCCTCCACAATTGGCCCGAGGTCTTACGAGCGCGTGTGCGCACAGCAAGAAGTGCAGAAAAGGAAGGAGCAGGGCTGAATTTAATCAAGGTTAATGTGATCGTCCATAGCTGGATGTTGTCGTGCATCTCAACGTAAATAACCTTTTGTTCTTCTCTCTGTTGGGTTGTTTTCGCTGAGGTAGTGCGTTCTGTAGGCTGAAGCGAAACAGTACGCCGAGGGGCGTTCGGGGCTCGCGTCTAGATGACGTGTTTTTATAGCTTCTTTCTTTTTTTTTAAATGCTCTGAGGTTCATTTGACAGTAAAAAACCAAAATAACATTATTCCTCCAAGTCACCTGACTTTGTCTGGTGAAGCTCAACATTGCTTCCAATCTGCTGCAGTGCTACTTATCTCCCACTGCCACCTGCCAGCGCCGTCCTTGAAATATCCCGAAGTGTCGGATCTGTTTGTCACTTTTTTCCCTTTGTGTCCAAACAGTGTCGTTTAAAGTTGTAATCCTTAAGATTTCAGCCCTGGTCAGTTTGATAACGGGCATGGTTGGCTTGTAAAAGCAAGTGCGGTTAAATGCTGCAGAATTCTTTGAGCCCCGACTTTGTCAGAAGCACAACAGAAGAGCAGCAAGTGAATCTGTTTAAAGTTGTACCAAAAACAAACTTGGATTGCCAGTCAAAAGTGAGGATAATCAGGGTGTGACTTCAAGTTTCACTGAAACAGGAAGCAGCTGTTCATCTTGTCCAGAAGTTAGGTGTACAGCCTGCTGCCCTCTGTGGTTGCTCCTGAGCCTTTTCCGTTTCTCCACGCGGTATTTAAAAGGATCCGCTTGCAACCAAACCTGCCACAGCATGTGATTGTTCTTGTTTCCTGTTGCTCCTTCATGATAAGTCCACAGTTGGAAGCTTTTGATGCAAAGAGCTGAAGTTAATGATTCATTGTAACTGCTTTTTAACCTCCTCGATCATTTTTTGCCCCTCGTGTGTTTACTCAGGTGGGCCACTTCGATCCTGCTATTAAAAGCTAACATATAGGTTTTTAAAAATTGCTTAATAGAAATGTGTTAAATGGCTGCTTCCAATAACCTACTGAACATAAATGGGACTTTATCTGCACATGCTCAAAGCTCCAGGCTCTTTCCTGGAAAGACTATTTGTGCACACAGGCTTTCTTTTTCTACCCTCTCCTTTTTTTCCATTGTCTCCTGCCATTTTCCTATCATGAAAGCTGTTCTGCAGTCCAGCCGCTCAATCAATACCTGGGGACAGAGGCCATCGAGTCTAGTAATGACATACTAGGAAGGCAGAGCAGAGAGGGACATTAACAAATGCTCACTCACACACCCACCAAGCCAGTCTGTTCGTAGAACCATTATACCCCCCTTTCCACATTTCAATGCATAATAGACAAAGAGAAAGGAGAATGGATGCATAGCAAGATGGTGTGTGTGTGTGTGTGTGTGTGTGCGCGCGCGTGCGTGTGTGTGTGTGTGTGTGTGTGTGCGCGCGTGCGTGCGTGCATGTTTCCAGTTGGTTTCTGTGCTCATACGTATGCATTATGCATGTTAGTTTATGGTGCTATCTGCATTTGGCTGATGGATGTTGGTCTGTTCTGTAAGCTGACTGATGGGCTCTCTCTGCCACTCTCATATGTCTGTGAGGTCAAGTGTGTTTGCCAAGGACTGGCCCCTTTTATAAGCCTCTGTTTATGGGCTCTGAGAGGCTGCTGCTTCTCAATAATTGGCGTCTGGAAAGGTCAGAGCGCTCCTGATTCGTCCAGAGATGGCAGAATGACAATGAAAGGAAAACACATGTACAAAGAAAGACGAGATGAATGATGTGAAGAATTTAGCGACAATAAGAACAGACAGGAAAGGAATCGCAAGTGGTATGGATTTAGAGAAAAAAGGGACCAGGATGTAATGGGAAAACACGAACTAGTTTTTAAGTGTAGTTGTGGAAGATGTGATGCAGAATGGAAGATTCCCAAAGTTATGCTGACTCTTTCCTTCTTGCTGCTTTTCCTTCCTCCCCCTTTTTAGTGATCCTGAGTCCATTTGGTCTAAATGGAACACTGACTGGCCAGTCCTTTAAGATGTCAGACCCACCTACCCAGAAGCTGATTGAGGAGTGGAACCAGTTCTATCCCATCAGTCCCAGTGCCAAGGAGAACGTGTCAGAGGACAAAGTAGAGGACATGGACTGGGAGGATGAATCTCTGGCCTCTGTTGAGGTCCTCGTTGGTCAGTATTTATTTTGAATCCACAATCTTAAGAATACCTTTTTCACGTGTAGAGTTTCTAGTTTAGTTTGACTGATTTGTGATCCTGAACTTTTTGCATGTTTTGGTTCAGGTGGTGTGCGTATGGTGTACCCAGCCTGCCTGGTGCTGGTACCCCAGTCAGACATCCCTGTTGTGACCCCTGTGGGGTCCTCCCACTGCACTGCCGTCTACTCGGGTGGCCACCAAGTGCCTGCTTCCCAGCGAGAGCCCGCCATGTCTTTGGTGACACTCACCCCTCCCACATCACCCGAAGAGGCGCAGACAGGTAAAGACATAAGACTCCTGCTGAGTCCTAAGTTGAGGATTTCTCTTAACATGACTGGAAGAATTTGTCATCTTTTGTCAAATGGTCTGTTAACCTTCCTCTTTCCTTCCCCAGTGGACTCTCACTCGGCTCAGAAGTGGGTTAAGATGCCTTCATCATCTGATGCGTTTAGCGTGGACAGAACAAGTCACCACGGAGGAAAGATTCCACGCCGGCTAGCCAGTCAGATGGTGGAGCGTGTCTGGCAAGAGTGCAATATCAACCGAGCCCAGAACAAGTACGTGTGACATTGTGCAGAGTGCTTAAACATGAAAACTGCCACTAGGCATGCCGTAATGGATGCATCACCTATCGGTTACATTGGCTTTGCTCTCAATCAGACTTGTTTGTCTTCACCGTATGATTATGGGAAAATATTTGACAGTAAATTCAATTTAATTTTATTTACACAGCACCAAAGGCACTTTATAATGTAAGGTAGAGCCTACAATAATACATACAGAGAAAAACCCAACAATCATATGACCCCCTATAAGCAGCACTTGGCGACAGTGGGAAGGAAAAACTCCCTTTTAACAGGAAGAAACCTCCAGCAGAACCAGGCTCAGGGAGGGGCGGGGTCATCTGCTGTGATTGGTTGGGGTGAGAGAAGGAAGACAGGATAAAGACATGCTGTGGAAGAGAGACAGAGATTAATAACAAGTGTGATTCAGTGCAGAGAGGTCTGTTAACACAGTGAGTGAAGAAGAAACACCCAGTGCATCATGGGAATCCCTCAGCAGCCTACACCTATTGCAGCATAACTAAGGATTCAGGGTCACCTGATCCAACTATATGCTTTAGCAAAATCAATCTAGACCCGTGCATTAACTGGTACAAACATGGTCACTGATCATTCCTGGTTAAAAACATATTATTTCAATATATGTGATGAACAGGAAGAAACCTCTGGCAGGATAAGAGGAGCAGTTACCTCTGTACAGAAATACTGAGTGTGTATTACAGCGAGTTGTGTTTATATACGTATATAAAATGTAGATAAAACTGAAGATCTGATTATTGCTTATTTGATATTAATTAGAAATATCATAAATAACCACATTACTTGCACAGACATAGATGAATTATTCTGCTACATTTCTGTCTGCTTTTTATTATTGATTAAACTCTGAGTTCTGAAGAAAACCGGACAGATATAAATGTCGGTAGTCAAGTAATAGCTTAAAGTTTTAGGCCTTGGGTTGTTTTTATTATTCTACAGCAGTGACTCTGACACGTTGGGTGCACCTTGGGATCTGTTGCCTCTTGACCAAGCACAAAACGTTCCCTATCGTTAGCTGTCAGCCAAACCATTACCGCTCCAAGGAGGGTGATAAAATCAGCCGTGGCTCAAAGCTTTTACCAATCGCTGCTGTATGTGAAAGAAAAATGGCATCAAAAGTGGATGGGGCTGTTCACATAAATGCTGCTTGAAAGAATTGGGGAAATTGAAAAGTCTCAATAGAATTTCGTTTCGACTTTTTATTTATTTATTTGAACTCCCTAGGCGAAAGTTTCCAGCTGCAACCAACGGTACCTGCGAGGAGGAGCCAAGTGAGAAAGTGGGAACCTGGGATTTTGTGGAGTCTTCACAGAGGTCGTACTGCAGCTGTTCGAGGTCAGTCGATGTGCAGTTCACACAGGTATTGCTCATATGTGTGCGCTCAAAGACATTTCAAAGAGGTTACATGGAGTCCACAGGGCTTTGAACACCGGCGCAGAGGGCCGTACTCAGCAAAATATCTGCAAGTTACATCTGCGTCTGGACTTTGACAAGCATATTATTCTTCACATTTTTCAATTTATCACTATTTTGTGTAAGCGACAGCCGTGGCGGGGCTGAAACCTCTGCTGGCTTGTGTGTTTCTGTAAGTCGGACGTTTTTATTCCCGCGCTGACTGGAGTGATTTCAGGCGGAAAGAATAGTTTGACCTCTGATGTAGCTGTTGAGGGTGGTAAATGGAATGTGTGTTGTTAATGTGAACAAATAAGCTCAGATCATGTGTTTGCCCTGGTGTTTTATCAGTCTGAATCAGCCCAGCTGTCCTTATAAAGTCCTCACTGAACAACCTCCTCTGTATTTATTTAGGATAAAATAACACACCCATCATATGCATTAATATCATTTTGCATGCAGTAGTCTAACACCTTGTAAATGCTATTCTTTGTTTGCTTATGCCTGCAGACGGTTAATATTTGTCCTCTCTGGTTAATATATAGACATTCTTGTCTATCACATTTTATTTAATGACAGTTTTTAGATCATCGTAAACAGCATGCTGCTATGTCTGCGTCCCATGATCATCATCTTCTCTGCCTCCTGATAAACTGCAGATACAGGCAGCTGTTTAATCCGCTGAAACGCAAGCCTGACCACTCCAGTCTGCACATCTAACCAGTATACTCTATGCCTGGATGCTTGACTGGTTTTGTCAGAAGTCCAAACCAACTGAAAGAAAGTCCTGCTTTGTGGTTGATAATGAAGCGCTATCTAAAGTGGATCTGTGTGCGTGTTTGGGGAATCCTCTGCACCGGGCTCGTGCACCTTGGACTGCAGATGAGCAGAGTGAATTGGGCCAGTCAGCTGGAGCATGTTAATTTGTTGGAAAGCACCCAACTCTTTGGCAGCACATAAATGGGAAGCTGTGCGTTGCCAGTTTTACTGTCCATTAGCTTTGTTTTGTAGATGGAAGCCATACGTGTCTGTTTATGTTGACAGCTGAATGCGAGGTCACACACAAAGCCTGCTTATTAAAGAGGGACACTGATGTGTAAGTGTTGCTTGCAGCGTGAGTGCTGAGCCGTCAAAACGGAGGGTAAAAGATGACCTCAGACTATTTTTCTTTGAAACGTGTCTGATGGGATGTAGGAGCCAGGTGATACCAAGGTGAGGTACGGGAGAGGGGCTTTGGTGAGGTGGGTGTTCTAGCAGGTCATGGCCCTGGTGAATCCTTCATATATTTTGTGTCTTTTCTTCTGACAGCACTCTGTGAATGTGCTTCATTAATTTCTGTTTGGCTGTCTGAGGAAAATACAATATTGATGTTTTAGAAGATGATTTTTTTTTCATGCCATCAGTTTGACTGTGAATAATTAAAAAATGTATGACTATGCATTAGCCTTTGTGGTTTAGCTGTTACAGCTTTACTCTGGAGCTGATCCGTGAAGTGTTCTCTGCTAATTGTGTTGGGATAAATTTGGGGGGCGGTGCTGCCTTGTTGCTCGTGAGCATAATTGGGCTAATTGATGTTTTATAAGAGCAACGGATGCGATGGCTTAAAAGGAAGTTTCACACGAGCTGCACAACTTCTCGTAAAAGACTCTCTGTATGTGCGAGTGTTTTGCTCCTTGTCATCAGTACGTCACGGTCTCACTGCATTTCCCTGTTTTTGCTCTCCTGCAGATACAAATTAGTTAAGCAGCGAACAGCCAATAACACGGGCCAGCCTCAGTCAGCTGGCCAGCCATCCCAACCTCCGACCAAGCACAAAACTGGAGGAGAGAAGCCAGAGAAGGGTGACAAGCAGCAGAAAAGACCCCAGACACCCTTCCATCATCGCAGCCTGGCCAGCGACGAAGCCTCCATAGACACAGAAGCAACAGCTGGACAAAGGTTGGCCCTGAGGAGTCAGGATGGAGCAAGATTTCCTAGTATTCGCTCTGCAGATGTATCTGCCATCCAAAAAGCCCCCCAGCTCCACAGTGGGGGCGTTAGCACTGGGCCATCAGAACAGGCCAACTCCCCTCAGCCCCCACCACTTAGTCCCCACCCCTGTGAACGCAGTGAGGAGTCAGGGGAGGGCTTGAAGAACCCTTCGACCCCCAATAGCCAACACTTTTACCAGCCGCAGCCGGAAGCTTGCCTGGTCGGGGTGAAGGGCAGCAGCGAGGAGCAAGGAGGGCCAGAGGCTCTGAATCAGCACTTCCAATCCCATCAACCCAACCCCCACCCCGGAACCTCAGCCTACTCCGAGCCTCCTGAGCCTACCGTGTATGTGGGTGCAGCGATCAACCTGGAGGACGACAGCTCCCACGCACCATGGAGGTTATTCAACTTACCCCGAAGGAAAGAAGCCGAGCTGCCCACGCCGCTGCTGCCTGGAGACAAGTTGAGAGAGGAGGCAGCCGCATCACAAGACAACCTGGTGTCGGTCACAGAGTGAGTGGCAATTACACTTCAGTCCCCGTTCAGTGGCCTCTGTTTGGGAAAGCCAGCTATCCCAGCTTTCCTACTTTGTATACGGTGCCAGTGAGCCGCTTTGAAGCACTTTCAACAGCCCAGAAAAAAATAGTTTAAAAAAATAATAACACATCTGCCTCCTCTTTCCTCACCCTTGCTGCCCCTCCTATTCCTCCTGTTCAGTGTAACACTTAGCTACACACAGCTTTGTGACCTTTTGACTTCATACATCACCAATATGCAGGGCTAGCACTACTCAGTGATTCCTTCACACAAGCACAAGAGAGCAATGAGGGAGAGAGTAATGATGGAGTTGGATAAAGATAAAACACTGCTATTGTAATAGAGGTGGAGCTGATAAAAGTACTATCTGCTGGTTATCAGTTTAGCAGGTTCTAGAGAGCATTTGACTGAGCTGCAGCTGCTAGTGAGGTATCACAGATAGTGGCAGCATGAAGGGTCCAGGGTGAAGACCAGGGTGGCCAGAGAGGGAATTATCAGGGAAGTTATGCAGTCCTGAGTGGGGCCGGCCACTTGGATGGCCTATCCTAGCTGTAATCCCCCCAGCTACAGCTCTGAATATTGGCTAAGCTGTGACCCAGGTCACTGCACACCATCACCTTGCATCAAAGCTGGACAGGCGTGATAGGAGGACAGAAAAACACAGTTGTTGCTGGCAGGGAAGGCCAAGGATAACGCCTTCTTCTCCGTGTCGTCCCGGGCTGTTACATATGATGAACACGTAGGCCAGAGTCCGAGCTACAGAAGAGTTTTTGATGAGTGATGCAACAGGTGATAGTTCTGTGTGTCAGAGCCACCGTGTTCTCATAAAGCCAGCAGAAATGTAATTGTCTGACAGCAAACAGGAGGCTTCTTCTGCATGACGGCTGTCGGAACCAGTTGCAGTCACTGCCATTTCTGTAACTCCAGTAAAAAACACTGGTACATGATGTCACACCAAAACAGAGCAGATGGGGCAGTGTTCTTCTCTCACCCTGTTCACACACAATCGCAATCATCAGTTAGACTGCTACTTTATGAAGATCTTTACATTAAACACTAGGAGTCACTGCGTTTTTTATCCCCTATCCAGGGTGATGTCTACGTCTAAATGGCCACTCAAGGTTTCCGAAGAACGCGTGCAGATGTATCGAGCCAGGAGGAACCAGCATCTTGCTGCTGCTGTAACAGATGGAGATCACGAGCCTGAGGTCGACCCCTACGCCTTTGAGGAAGGAGATGTCAAGTTCACATTCTCCAACAAGAAGGATAAGTCAGGCGGGGAGCGGGAGCCAGGAAAGAAACACAAGGTAAGGCCAGCCAAGTGGAGGAGCGAGGAATGCTCCTCAGCTGTTAGCAGGATATTCATACGGCTTTACTGCGCGCTGTAATGGATGCATTATGCCAACCTTGCTGTAAAAATGGCCCCTTTTGCTTATTGTTCTTCTGACAAGAACATCAGACAGTAAGCTGTAAGCTCTGCCTGCTCTCTATTACATTTTCTCCTATATGTCCATTACTTTATTTAGATGCATTCAGAATAGATTTTGCAACATTTTCAGAACTGAAAAAGTGTCACTTTCTGTGAATGCAAAATTACCTTTTGCACAAGTCACCCACAAGGTACGCTGCAAACCAGCTCCCAGCTCTGCCATGTGCCATTTATTGGATGGTCTTCATTCTCTGATTTAGATCAAATTGCTTATTTGTGTAACAGTAATCTTTACAGTTATAATTGTAACTGTTGCAATCTAGATCTAAAATAGAACCTCTAACTGTGACCAGCACGGTATCCACAACATCCTGTTATTATCATTTACTCACTTTCTTGTCTCCATATTTGTGTCTTGAGCTCTGTTTGCACAGGACAGGGACACTGACAGCACGTTGTACTAATAGTTTGTAAGGTGAAAATGCAGAGGGGAATGATCATGTCCTGAACATCGTTATGATTTTGGTGTTTTTCTTTTTTTGTCGTTGTTGTCTTCACTACATTTCCCATCAGTCTCTTTTCCTTTGTGAGATTTATGGCTGCTGTGCTGGTGAAAAAATGAAAGTTTACACTTACAAAGTCAGGTGGGCACAGACTGGAGATCTATTCACAGATAAAGCGTAAATGATTATGGGAGATGAGATGGGTAGTAGGGCTGCACGATTTAGCATAAAATGAGAATCACGATTTTTTGGCTTAGAATTGAGATCACGATTCTCTCACGATTTTCTTTTCCAGTATAAATATTTATTGCACTTATTAACTGCACATCAACTTCGTAACAGTTGAGACTGAACATAAAAACAATAAATAAACATAAAAACAACAAATGTCTCACGTTTTGTTGTTGTCCTGCTTGAAATTCCGTCTCCACCGTTGCTCGACGCTGCGTGTACAGAGCAGGTAGTGCAACAATAGAAAAGTAGTTGCGGGACGGCACTGTGTAGCGTTTGTCTAGGGTGTTGATCATTTTCCTAAATCCCTCGTTTTGCACAGTGTTGATGGAGCCATATCTTTGGTCAGGTGATAAGTGATAGCCTCCGTAATTTCTTTGTGCCTGCGGGAGGTCGACGCGTATAGGGAAGCGCTGTATAAGGTTCCCGTTATTGATGTTTGGGTGGTTGACCGGGACGGATTTTCTCCTGTCACTTTCTCGTCATCCCTGACGTGCTCTCCGTTGTTTTTTCCCCTGCTAATTTTAGCATCACACGGCACAGCTTCTGTATCACGTGGTATAAGGCTCCGCCCTTGTCATTTGTTGAGCAGGAAGAGTGAGCGCTTGTTTTCATGCAGAGTACGTCCCGGATCAAAATGCGGTACAGTCGTCGTCGTCTTTTTTTTTTTTTTTTTTAATCGTTGTCATTTAGAAATGAGATCGTACATAAGTATGAATCGAGATCGCGATTTTCTAACGATTAATCGTGCAGCCCTAATGGGTAGCGTGCACTCTTTTCACAGGCCCAGCTTATTTAGCACAATATTATGTCTGCAGCTTGTAGTTGTTTAGCGCCAAATTTCAGACTTTGCTTATCTCCGTGAAAGTGTCGCAAAACACACAAATGTTGCTGGTAGTTTGTAAATCCCATGAAGTCTCCCAGTCGCACTGATCCCATGTAAAAAGGACTTGTTCCAAAAAAGAAAATTCCTTGTTGGTTTTAATATAAATTCATTTTATTCTAAACAACTTGTAACTGCAGCTTTAATATAAATGAGGAGTAAAAACTGCATGAAGTGACATTAAATATAAATAGTCGAGGCATGTTTGAGGATTAAATGTGCTTAGCTGCTTTCCTCTGATCATCGTAATGATTATAAACCTGAGTCAGCAGATATTCCTGTCAAAGGCAGATTATCACGTGAGACTTTTATCGTGATTTATCTGTGGATTTGTCACCTTGAAGTCCAGCTAGTTTTAATGCTGGTTTACCTGCTTAGAAAACAGCTGTGCGAGGCGGTTTGGCTGCTTTTAGTTGCTCTTGTAGCCGCAGTCCATCGGCTATATTACAGAAAGCTGCAGTAACAGTTTGAAGAAGGCGTGTTGGTGCGAAGCCTTTTTGAGCATCACCGCTTTATTCCAAGCCGTCTTTCACTTAGTTGCCTGGGGTGAAAAAGGGACAAGAGGGCTGATTTTAAGATCCGGGAGCAGGCGAGTTAGAAAATAGGCCATCCGCATCCTCAGCAACGCTGCACTAAAAATAACAGGGCAACCACTTTCTGCATGCATCCGCTTTCACTGCCAAAGTCTAAATGAGCAGGAAACCATTCCTGAATCACTATTGTTGTTTGCGCCCAAAGGAACACCAAATAGTTAGCCTCTCCAATTTCCTTTGAGTTGTTGTGTTTTTCCTATTTGATCTGCCCTCTTCCTCCTTCCCCTCCTCGCTGTGTTCTCCTGCTCTGCTTCCGCCTCTGCGGCTTTTAGCTTCGGTTCCAGAGAAGGGCCACCTGTTGGCTGGTACGATTTTGAAAGGGAGATTCGATGTTTGTGTCCCCGTCCCCAGCGGGACGTCACAGTGCCACAAACCCGACTCATTGAAGCGTTGAGCCTTAAAAAGCGCACTCAACTATTTTCCTTCTCTTCTGTCTGGTTACGACCCCGCTGCACGCCCCCGATGTGTGCAGAAATGTGAGGGTGAAGGCAGCTCTCGGTGGAGTGAAGTCTCTTAAGAGCACTGTGTGCAGTGGAGCTCTCCCTCTGTCTGTCTGCTTTACTTTGTGTGTGCACATCCACCACATGCTCTGCGTGTGAGCGTGCACTGGTTATTTCTTAAACTAATAATTTTGTTGTCTTTCGGTTTGTTTTTGTTGTTGTTTTTTCCCCTTGAGTCATTCATCGTTGTAGCTGCAATGAATTTCACCTCCTACCTCAAATCACTTTTATTGTCACATCACATGTGCAGGTACATTGGTGCAGTACATGTGAGTGAAATTCTTGTGTGCGAGCTTCACAAGCAACAGAGTTGTGCAAAATACAATAATGTAAACAAGCAAAATACAAGAATGGCTACATCTGAAACTAATAAATATATGTACAATATATAATAGTATATGCATTTCTGGATGTGTATACTAAATATTTTTCTGTGTGTGTGTGTGTGTGTGTGTGTGTGTGTGTGTGTGTGTGTGTGTGTGTGTGTGTGTGTGTGTGTGTGTGTGTGTGTGTGTGTGTGTGTACATATTTTACAAATTAAATAGAGTAAACAATAAATAAAATATATAAAAATATAAAGAGTTGAGACATGTGCAAAACAGTGGCATTACTGTACAGTATGGAGTGCCACATATTTAATCTAAACCTTCAGAATCTGCCTGTGAAGGTTAACTTTACTGTGTCAAATTAAATCTTAATGTGAGATTAAGTCATTATTTTAATAACGCTTATTTGTCGAGTCAGACATATTTACTGCTCATCAGACTATTAAATCACTTACTGGCGACTCGTCTTGTGAGACGGAGAAGAAAGCTGGGCTGCTTTCGAGTCTTTTGCCAGATGCTAACACACCTTCCCACCCAAGGCTACGCTATTGATAAGGGGTTAAGGTGTCTTTGCCGCCTATAGATTGCAGCCTTGGTGGGGATGTTGTGCGCTGCCCTGGATTGGGCCTCTAAGGGAGACAGATTAAAGCCTGCGTTACTCAGAGAAAACCCTGGAGCGTAATGAAATCAATGGCCGGGACATAACATTGCTGTTCCCCTCTCAAACTGCTCAGCACACAGTGTACACACAACACGCCACAAGAGCACGCTGGCACAGAAGGCCAGGCCTCCCAGATATCGATGTCTGTGTAGGAGCCTAACAGGCCATTCCTTGGATCGTGATTTCACTCTGGGCTGCACTGGAAATCTTATTTGCCTCAGCAGACACGAGAATCTACCGCTCCCCGTTTGTCTGCCTCTCTCACTGTACTTTTGTTATTGATAGGTTGAATTATTTTGCACATTGATTGGATAAGGTAGCATGTGGCTTTTGAAATGGTTCTCTTTGTGTTTTTGTAGTTCATCAACTTTATTTGTACATTTTCTGAATCACAGTTTTGGGCTTAAAAGATTTGACACGCCTATAACCATGCAGTTGTGTGAGAATTTCATTGATATCGGTGCAATTTAATTTGAGAATATTGTTTAATGAAGCTATGAAACAGCGTGTCAGTAACAGTTCAGTGTTTGTGTTGTTCTAAGCAGCCAATCTCTTTTCTCTCTCACAGGGTGAGGATGGAGGGACCGGCCCAGCAGATGGTAAGCAGCCTGTTTCCAGCATCACCCCAACACACTCAGTTGTACTGTTGCTCTCAGAAGACCGACATAGTAACTCCAGCGTTTTTCATTTTAGTATTCAGATGGATTTTGGCGAGCCACCACAGTGACTGAAACCTGTTAGCTACATTTCCAATATGTCAATAGAAATTAATTTACCAAATAAGTAACATTCATTCTCAATTACTTTTAATTTAAATCTCATATAACAGATTTGTCATGCTGAAAGCATTTCAAAAATTGAATTTTTGGAGAATTCTAACGAAACGATCACAGCTCAGAGCAACGTTGCTGCCTTCAGTGGATTCTCAAACAGCCGGCGTCTACTTGTGGAAAGAGAGAAGTATTTACAGCAGTGTTTGTGTGCGCAGACCCTCAGCGTGCAGCGCCTCACAACCGCGTGACTTCCACCAGCCTGATCCACGAGACGGACCTGGTGGTGTCCATCAACGACCTGGACAACCTCTTCAACTCAGATGAGGATGAGCTGGCGGTCAGTAGAGATCTTGAGTGTGGTTTTGTGTGTGTTTCACTTTTGTGCCAGAGCAGTGGTACCTCTGGTATTTACAAGCCATTTGTGTGTGACTAATACCAGGAATGAATTAATAGCTATATTTACTGACTCAAAAATACCGACTTAATCAGGTGTTTTATTCTTTTTCGTCCCTCTCCCTCCTACAGCCGGGTTCTAGGCGACCGGTGAATGGAACGGACGGGATATTTGGCAACAAGGAAAACAAATCATCCATCTTGGATCCTGTACCCTGTATGTATCGCTCAGTCTCCCACCACTGTCTCTCTTGCCCCCCCCGTTAATGTGCCATGCCTCCCTAGGCTCCAAACACAGATGTAGAATCAGATTGGTCGCACCTGTGAGGCCCCTGAAAATTAAGAATTACACACTGAGGTTTTGCCAGAAGCCACCTGAGACATAAACACAGTATTCCCCACGCTTAGTATTCAGCTGAGGTTAAAGGTTTCATATCCTTTAATCCACTAAATGAAGTTCATGTTTTACAGCTCAAACACAGTTGTTGCTCAGACTGGATTTGGCCACCTAGTGGTGAAAAGTGTGACTGTTCGCTACCAGACAGCTTAGAAACCTGCTGCTGCTGGAAGTTATTGGTTTGTTAGTCTGAGGTCAGCTGCAGCTGAGATTTTCTAAGCAACAAAAACAAAATATGTTTCTGTTGCTTAGTGTTGGTTGGAGCACTGGGACACTAGAGCCTTTTAAAGATGCTGTATATTTCACTGTGAGGAAAATTGGTCTCAGATCAACCGTTGTCTTTAGTTTTATGTACAGCCCAGGGCCGTGGCCTTTACTTTAAATTGTGTGTGGTCTCCCAGATGCATCTCACAATAGCAAAAGTAGTTAGTTGTTGGATATTCCCTCAGCATACTGTGGCCATCTATTTATTTAACCAGGATTCTGCTGCAGACTTATCTTTATGTAAATGCAAGACATGTAAAAAGGAGCTGCTGGTTTCACTATCATCTACCTTTGCAACAGCTGAGTTTCAACAGCCCAGCTGAATTCTGAAAATAGTCTTGCATTGAATACCTAATGCAAATGCAAACTTTTCCTCACATGAGGGTGATAGTCCTCTTAGAGGAATGTAAGGAATTAGACATTCATTGGTTTGGTAGTCACATAGCTATAGCTGCCTGTAGCACCACCATGGCTGTCATATTTGATTACAGAAACATAAAACATGCATCAGCAGGCAGAACGCTTAGTAACACTTAAAGCTAAAATTGAAACATTTTTTGTGAAGCTATTTCCGTAGTTACTATCTTACTAAATGGTTTGTGAAGTGCGGTTTAAACATAGGATACAGACCTATAATTACTTGTATCCCCAGTGTAAGCTGTGTGATAACAGCAGTAGTCTTGCAATAGACGTTTGCCTTAAACCTCCTGCATTTGTTCCTTTTCAGACACGTTATAGCCTCAGTCTGACCTTCATCGTTACCCTCTGGTTCTTCTATTCTAGGTTCAGATCATCTAATCCAGATGTTTCCCACGCCTCCCTCCCTGGAGCAGCACATCATGGGATACTCACCTATGAACATGTGCAGCAAGGAGTACTGCACCATGGAGCCCGGCACGGGCATGACAACAGTGGAAGGCCCTTCAACTCTAGGAGGGCACTTCAAGATTGAGGTGGAGGAGAGCTTCTGTAGCCCTAAGCCATCTGAGATCAAGGTGGGTGTGAGACTTACAGCTGACTGACTCTGTAGGGAGGATTTACTGCCAGAAACTGTAGATGTCAAAGCTGGTGATTATTGGTGGATTTGGTTTTTAAAACAGATTCGGAATCAAGGGCCCATACCACAATGCAATCTGCTGGATACCAAGAGCAAGAACAGCAATCTTTTGTTGTGATGCACAGAATTTAGAATTTCTTGTCTGTTGTGCTTCAGAGGTCTCTTCTTGTAGGGTGATCTAAACGTGCAAAAACATCTACTAGAAAATAAGGAAAAATGATCTTTTTTAACAAAAATGTAACTGGCCCAGTATCAAAGTAATCTAGTGATGCAAATATTGCAAACGGGATCT
Source organism: Rhamphochromis longiceps (assembly GCF_057381845.1). Lineage (NCBI taxonomy): Eukaryota > Metazoa > Chordata > Actinopteri > Cichliformes > Cichlidae > Rhamphochromis > Rhamphochromis longiceps. Next base: position 2,205,016 of record NC_140566.1, read on the forward strand.
GGCCAGCACCAGTATGTCCTGCCTGTGCATGCATCTGATTTCATTTTCTGCAGCACGTCCAAACAGAACATGCAAACTGTCAATACAATAACTGTGTATCAGGTAATATCTGAATGTGAAAAGAAGCTGCCGCAGGATTTGTTTGGGATGCTTGTGATTCATCTTTTGGGTGTTTGTTTGTGGCTACCCCGCCCCCAAAGGACCAGACACAGTGATGCCTTATTTTCTGTCCATTTTGCAGGACTATTCTTTTGTGTACAAGCCAGAGCTGTGTCAGCTATTTGTAGGCTGCTCCATGTTTGCCCCGCTGAAGACATTGCCCAGTCAGTGTCTCCCACCTATCAAAGTACCAGAGGACTGCATCTACCGACCCAGCTGGACCATGGGCAGGGACATGCTCAACCCCGTGCCTGTGATGACCTACCTTAACAAGGACAGGTATGCTGCTCTGTTTCTGTGATATTATTTGGATGTTTACCTTCAGGTGTGACTCTGTAGGTCTTTTTTTCTCTCTGTCTTTTGACAGTCAGTTGAACTAATTCAGATATGTCAGCCTGTTTGAAAGAATTGTTCTGATTCAGGGCTCTAGTTGAGTGTGGTGTGCGAGGAAGTGTGTACCCTGCTCTCTGTCTGTCCACACAGCCTCTGGTCTATCCCTGGACACCACCTTAGCAGTCAGCTCAATTTCCCATGCATGGCTGCCTCAGGCGGAGCAGGGATCCGAGTGTAAAATGCCTTCTTGGTTGAAGGCGAGGATTATAACCGCAGTGGTGAGATGGGCCCCCACAGCGGCTCCATGCCACCTAGCTGCTCATAGCAGCGTGCCGGCTATAGTAGATCTGTCAGTGCTGCTGTTGGCTACACACATGCAGCTCTGCTATTTTCCACACAAACATGGAAACTTATTTCTGACAGTTTGGTTTTTCTGCCTTTCTTCGGTCGACCCTCACATTAGCTTTGTGTTTGCTGATTGCTATCTAGGCTCTGTTGCTCCTCTTGTACAATGATGCACTTCTTATTTCAGTATTAACCAGTGTTACTTTACTTTGTGTGTTTGACTAATACATGCATATTGATAAAGTGCATAACAAACCATGTAATTTTCTATAAATAATAAAAACCCTTTAAAGCAAATGACTGAACTGGACCAAACGCTAGTTGTTAAAGATACGAGACGCGTTGCTTTTTACTTACAGGAAGTGCTCTTTCTCAGCTGGAAAGGTTGACTGATTTTTTTTTTAAATTGTTTTTTCCACAAGAAGTCATTTTTTTAAAAGCAGAACTAATTGCATCTGCGGGGTTATACTGTCGCCTGATGATGCAGATCATTTAAGAACATTTCTCTCTCGAGTACACTGGAGCATGACTGCAGATGTAGAGCATAACAAGCAAAGAAGGTGGTCAGTGTTTTTGGTTTAAATATTTGAATAACTGTAACATTAGTAAGGTTTTGGTTTAAGTTATTGGAACGCTAAGTTGAGCCTGAGTGGGTAGACAGAGGTGTCTATAAGCACTTTGTATATTGTTGCTATGGTGCTGCCTTGCCATCTGCATCCCATGGCGACTGTGTCCCGGCTGGAGAGTGTTGTGCTGGGACTTCCTTCTAATGGGTCTGCGCCAGGAGCTGTTCCCCCGACATGCAGCTAGGGACACGATGTGCTCACCCACCCCCACCCTTCTCTGGCTCTCTCACACACTCGGTCTCCCTCTGCTTCCTCACAGTTGCTTGCAAACCCAAAAATGTCCTCACCTCAGAGGGACGCTTGCTGAAATGTTTATTGAATGTCTTCTCCCTCTTCTGCCTTTTTTTGTTTCGCAGTCTCTCCCTCCTGCATTCGTGTTCCCTCATGTGTAAACATGTGTCTGAACCCACTCTGCGTTCCTTATTGTACTGCCTTATTACTCAAATTGTCTTCGCAAATTCAGCAAGACAGGTGGATGGCAGTATGCTGTTATCTCAAGCGGTGTACTGAATGTTACTGATCTGGCACCCAAGAAGAACCATGTTTTGCATACAACTGTGTGGTGTCTCCCATATCTTTGCACCGCAGTTAGACCCTCTGTCCAGGGGACTCGTGTACGTGAGACGGATCTAATTTGTGTTCTTTAATTTCTCTGCGTTTCTCAGTAACATCCCCAGTGTGGGCAGCACCATGGACCAAGAGTACACCCCTCAAACCCAGACGCCTTTCATGATCAACAGCGCTCCACCAAGTAACAGTGGTGGCACCGGCATCCTGCCCTCACCCGCCACCCCCCGCTTCTCCGCCCCTACCCCACGTACGCCTCGCACCCCCCGCACGCCACGTGGCCCCTCCAGCGTCCAGGGTTCAATCAAGTACGAGAATTCTGACCTCTGCTCCCCAGCGGCGTCAACCCCCTCCACCTGCCGACCGCTGAATTCGGTGGAGCCGGCCACGGTACCCTCCATCCCCGAGGCCCACAGCCTCTACGTCACCCTCATCCTCTCCGAGACGGTCATGAACCTCTTCAAGGACTGCAACTTTGACAGCTGCTGCATCTGCGAGTGCAACATGAACATCAAAGGAGCGGATGCGGGCGTGTACCTGAGCGACCCGGTCAGCGAGGCCCAGAAACTTTGCAACTGTGGCTTCAGCGCCGTGGTCAACAGGCGCTATGGGAACGGCTCGGGCCTCTTCCTGGAGGACGAGCTGGACATCATCGGCCGCGGCACGGACATCAGCAGAGAGGCAGAGAAGCGCTTCGAGGAGCTGCGGCTTTCCTCGCTGGAGAGAAATGGAGCCGGGAGAAGCGACCATATCTCGGACGAGCTGATTCTGCTCCTGCAGGATCAGTGCACAAACCCCTTTTCACCCATTTCAGTTCTGGAGCATGACGCAGTGACTCGGGGGCCAGGCGGGGCTCCTATACCCCCATGTGTACGGGTAGAGGAGAGGGACTACCGCAGCGACTGCTACATGGCCATGGAGCACGGCAGGCAGTTCATGGACAACATGTCAGGTGGCAAGGTGGACGAGGCGCTGGTCAAGAGCACCTGTCTGCACAACTGGGCCAAACAAAATGGTGAGGCCGTAACGCCTTCAAGAACCTGCTTTTTTAATAGTTTTTGTTTTGAGAAACAAAATAATTGTTCTTTAAACACCATGTTTAAAGTCCATGGTTTGTTTCCCCCCCGTAATGTTGGTGTTGTGATGAATCTCTGTCTCCTGTGTTCACCTGTCCTCCAGCAGTGGACGTGAGTGCGCTGTGCTCTCAGGATGTGCTGCGGGTGCTGATGTCCCTGCAGCCCGTACTCCAGGATGCAATCCAGAAGAAAAGGACGGTGCGGTCATGGGGCGTTCAGGGTCCCCTCACCTGGCAGCAGTTCCACAAGATGGCTGGACGGGGCTCTTACGGTAAATCCCGTGTTAAACTCTGAGACCTCGCTGCTATTCACGCGACGCTATTAGCGATTGACTGTTTTCGTTTCCTGATACAGAAGATGAAGAGGTGTCAGACTGAGTAAAATCCCTGAATCTTGCTTGTCTGAGTGCAAAAGTGCTAACTGAAAAGAATTGCCGGTCAGATCCTTAGTTTGTAGCATAAGGATGATTAAGAAACGTTGTGGATGACGTTTGAATCTCGAGGGAGCAAAGCTCTGGAGACTGTCACATCAGTAGTGGGTGAAGCCCCTCTGCTGTGGTTCTGCTGGGAGGAGCTGTCACGTTGCTGGGTGACCTCACAGTGAAAGTTTGAATGTGACAGCTTACCAGTTAACTATTTTCACTCTTTGGTTTATTTCTTGTTGCTTTCGGCTTCTTTCCACCCACGCTTGGTTTTACCTTCACTCTTCTCCTGTTTCCCATCACCTCCACAGGCACAGACGAGTCCCCGGAGCCTCTACCCATCCCCACCTTCTTAGTGGGTTATGAGTATGACTTTGTGGTACTGTCTCCATTTGGTCTGCCCTACTGGGAGAAGCTGTTGCTGGATCCCTTCGGCTCCCAGCGGGACATCGGCTATCTGGTTGTTTGTCCTGACAACGAGGCTCTGCTCAGTGGTGCCAAGACCTTCTTCAGAGACCTCACCGCTGTTTATGAGGTAAGGATTAAATGTCCATACGATGCCCCTTTAGTTTGTCACCACACAACAACTACTCTCAGCACTTTCTTTAGCTAAATCAAACTAATGAAAGTAAATCTATGTATCATACTCTGTTTTTCACACGCCGCCATTATCCATTTTCCTCCAGTCATGTCGTCTGGGACAGCACCGGCCCATTTCCAAAGGCTACGCTGATGGCATCGTCCTTGTTGGTGGCAACGGAGCCAAGACCCCCGTGGATCAGCCAGTCAGTGATTGGTTCCTCAAGGCTGCCAGCAGCAACAGTGACACCTTCGCTAAGCTCAAACTCTATGCACAAGTGTGCCGCCACAACCTCGGTACGCTACGCTGACATTTCCTACCACGTGCTTGATTCTGTGTGGCTGCTGGTTGTTCTGGTGGATAATATGGTTCATTCAGCTCTTTGGTGCTGAATTTCCACCTTTTAACACCTCTTGATGTAGTTATTAATATATTGCTATGTGATAAAAAGGCTGGCTGGAGAACCTTGACTGCTTGAAAGCGAGCAGAGCTTCCAAAGAAGCGTGATCAGAGTAGGAGGATGTTGAAAAGTAGTAAATGGAGTATCTTTTTTTATTTTCAGTCTGCTTTATCTTATTGATAAAAGTCCAACGATGTGCGCTCTTCTTTCCTGTGTTGTTTCTCGATGCAGCTCCATACCTCGCATCACAGGCATTAGACAGCTCTCTCCTTACGCAGCCCAGCCCCACACCCTCATCCAACCAGTCATCATCCACACAACTATCTAACTCCACCTCCAGCACAGCCAGCCAGCAGGCTTCAGTGAACGCCGCTGGCTCCACTGTTCCCAGCAGCAGCGGGCCCTCCAACAGCTCTGCGCCCTCCAACAACCTCGTGACATCGTCAGGCCAGACCGGCAGCACGATACCTGCCAAGCCCGGCTCCTTTCCCCCCTTTGGGAGCATGGGCGGCCAGGGCCAGGGAGGCGGCCCCCAGAGTGGACAGCTGGGACAGCAGGCTGGTACCCAGAATACCGGTGCCTCGGGGGACAACTCCAGCAGCCAAGCCCAGGGGCCCACAGAGCCCCCCGAGAGGTATTGTCAGAACACAAAAGCCCTCATACATCCAACAGAAAAGTATTAATACTAAACACTTTCATGCAAAAAAATAAAGTTTAGCATTTATGATCTAAAGCGAATAAGTTGGCTGAGCGTAAAATGAGTCCTTGTATTTTCTGTAGCACTTTGGAGCGAGAGAAGGTGGGAGTGCCCACGGATGGGGAGTCCCACGCTGTCACGTACCCACCTGCCATCGTTGTTTACATTGTGGACCCCTTTAGCTACGAGGAGGCGGACAGGGGCGCGGGGCCAGTGCCCGCACAATCCAGCGTGTGGACGCTGGGTCTGCTACGCTGCTACCTTGAGATGCTTCAGTCGCTGCCTCCACACATCCGCAATTCTGTTTCTGTACAAGTAAGTAGATTTCAAAGGAGAGGTCCTGCATGTTGTTTTGATTTCATTCTCATCGTGGGAACTGCAGTGTTGTTCCACAACCATAACATGTGTGCTACTTCCCACTTTTCATGTTGCATGTAAAGAAGCATTGGTAAAGAGTTTAGAGTTTGGTTACCTGTCATTTTAAAAACTTTGTGTCCCTTTCGTTCTCTTCTGTTAAACCTCAGATTATCCCATGCCAGTACCTGCTTCAGCCAGTGCGAGGTGAAGACCGTCATATCTACGCCCAGCACCTCAAATCGCTCGCATTCTCAGTGTTCACTCAGTGCAGACGGCCACTGCCCGCCTCCACCAACGTCAAATCACTGACCGGCTTCGGCCCGGGCTTGGCCATAGACACTGCACTGAAGAGCCCGGAGGTAAATGCAGCAAAAGCCAGGTTGTAGGCGTTGTCAAACTCACAGTGCTCTCTTTTGGTCCTGTGAGTTAGTGTTATTGTCCGGGTATCCTCCTTTCTCTGATCGATCGAGAGCAAAGAGAGGGTGGCACTCCGACCCCAGCAGCAGTGTTTCAGGCCAAACATGAACCTGACCTGATGTGGTCCAGCCTCGAGCCCCAGCTGTGTTGAGTGTGCAACCAGAAAGAAATAGTTTTCAGACTTAACCATCCCCAGAGGGTTTTTTTTTTTTTTTTTTTTTGAAACTGGAACCGGACCAAAGGAACTTGTAACCCTCTGCTCCTCCAGAGTTTTCTTTCCATTATGTGCTTGGCTAGCTCCCTGAGACCTTCATAATGGGATCTTGACTCCCAGTTTAGACAAAGGGGTGCTTTAGATCAGGACCTAATTCAGCTGACTTCCTTCCTCACAGCAATGCTACCTTTTCCTTTTATACACTGGAAAGCCTTGAAGTACCTTGGAGAAACAACTGGGATATGGGTGGGACAATGGGACAGACACATTAGCATATTTGTCCATAAATAATATGGGAAGTCAGCCAAGACAGAAGAGATCTAGTATTTATCCTTTGGTGCAGAAGAGGTGAAACATAAATCCTGAATCTTTTTTTCCATCTGCAGAGGCCAGAGTGTCTGCGTCTGTACACGCCGCCGTTCATCCTCGCACCTGTGAAGGACAAGCAGACAGAGCTGGGGGAGACGTTTGGAGAGGCCTCGCAGAAGTACAACGTGCTATTTGTAGGTTACTGTTTGTCCCACGACCAACGGTGGCTTCTGGCTACCTGCACTGACCTGTATGGGGAACTGCTGGAGACCTGCATCATCAACATAGATGTACCCCACAGGTAGGACTGCATCAGCGTTACAAACCTGCCATCTTCACAGTTTGGACCGTGGCATGTTTTTATGAAACAAAACCTGGCTGTTTAATATTACTCTACACAAGTGTTTAACCTCGATGTCACTCAGGGTGTCTGCTTCATATCTAATCTGCACGACGCTTAGCACTCAAATTTAGACAACAGGCAAGAGGTTCAGCTTAGAGCTGGGCGATATATCGAGTTTTTAAAACATATCGATATATTTTTATACGAGATATAAGATGTGACAATATCCTTTATATCGATATAGTCTATGTTACGTTATAATTATAGTTGTGGAGCCGCAAGTTTGCCTCTCTTTCGTCCACTTTTGTCTCTACGCAACGTTACTCCGCCTCGCCTTCACTGAAGACAACTCCCCCTCCTCCCCCATTGCTTCACGTGCAGGCAGCGACAAGATGGACACGGCAAATCTCTGTTAACGAGTTACTGCGCATCGACCCGTGCGTGGGGCTGGACGGCGTCAACGTGTTAACGAGCTAACAGCGCTAACCCTAAAATCCTTGCATTTTCTCAAAAGTTGACAGCGCGCCTTATGTATGAATTCTGGTTGTGTTTGATGGCCGCGAACCGATTTTATGTGGAACACGGCGCTCAGCAATCTGTCAAAAATGTTTTATTACGACTTTGGTAAGCTACGGAGCTGCACCGCTTGATAGTTTGTCGGCGCATTACGGCTACCGAGGAGCCTTCGCGGAGTGATACGTACTGTGCTTCAACGTAATATTACCCTACTGTGTATAAGGACCATAAATGGCACCTGTTCAGAGACGTGGTTACGAAGAGGATTTCAAACTCAATGCTGTCAGTCACAGAGTAGAAGTTGGGAACAGAGCAGCTGTGAAATCTGTCTTTGTTACTATGCTCAGCGTCTTTTAGTTTACATTTTGACTGCACAATTGTGAGCTCTTTGTTTAGCACAAAAACAACATTGTTTTCTTTTATTTATGGAGCATTATTATTTAATAAATGCTCATAATTTATTTTTGAGTAAATTTTATGTACATCTGCTCTATGTTAATAAAAGTGCCTGTGTGACATCTGGGACACAGCTTTGACTAAGAACTCTCATTTTGTTCTTACTTTATGGCTTTTAAAAAAAAATATCGAGATATATATCTTATATCGCCGTCCAGCTAAAAAATATCGAGATATGAATTTTGGGTCATATCGCCCAGCCCTAGTTCAGCTTATCCTGCATTGAACCCCTGCTGAGTGGCTAACGCGAGGTTTTGACGTGTTTGTGCTGTGTGTGTTCTGCAGGGCACGGAGGAAAAAGGGGTCAGTTCGGCGTCTTGGCTTACAGAAACTGTGGGATTGGTGTTTGGGACTCGTGCAGATGACATCCCTTCCCTGGAGGGTGGTGATTGGCCGACTAGGCAGGATCGGGCACGGAGAGTTGAAAGGTAAGGAGGACAGTCGTGCTGATTCATTCATTCATTTATTTATTTATTTTTAAAGTTTGCCGAGGCCAAAAACCAGATTGTCGAGCACTGAAGTGTTTTCGTACCAGTGTACGATTCACTCAGTCTCCCCTTTGTCTCGCCTCTGTGTCCCAGACTGGAGCATTCTGTTGAACAGGAGAAACCTGCAGTCGCTGAGTCGACGTCTGAAGGACATGTGCCGAATGTGTGGCATCTCTGCCTCGGACACCCCCAGCATCCTCAGCGTGTGCTTGGTTGCCATGGAGCCACAGGGATCCTTTATCATCATGCCAGGTACAACGTGTGCGCTTGACAAAGATTCTAAATAAACGTACTGATTTAATGTACACGTCGTATCTGAGTGACAGTACTTCACCCAGAGAGGCAACGTGTGTGTGTGTGTGTGTGTGTGTGTGTGTGTGTGTGTGTGTGTGTGTGTGGGGCATGATGGATGGTAGGAGCGTATCACAATGCCCCCCCCTTCCCTTCCCGTCCAGGGCGGATTGATGGCAGGGAAGATCGTGTACCTTTCGCTCATAAAGCACTACCTCTCAGATACTCATTGATCTCAATGCAGTGTGATGGAGAGCCAGATCAATGGGTTTATTTTGGGAAACGAGTAGGGGGGGATTGTCAGTGCATCATGCTGGGATTCTGTTGAGCTATGCCAAGCTGAGGACATCTCCTTTCTAAAAACCCCTTCAAGCTGAAAGAGATTAGCGAGGCTGTGTTAGCCTCAGATGACTATGACTAAGGGGGTTGGCACTAAATGTAACAGCTGTTCTGACATTCAGAATCTACTTTCCTCCGTGGTGTGTATATATGTGAGGACGCTTTAAAATACGCTTTGAAAACCTAATACTGTGATTTTTAGCTGCAAAAATTAACACATATGAATATTTAATCAGTTAATTCTTTCAATTTTGAATGCCGTAGCTGTGTTAATCAGTTAAAGCTCTAACTCGGCTTTTCTGTTAACATAGTCACGATGGTGCGGTGAAATTAAATCACTTTTAACGATTGGGATGGGATGAATTTGCTCAGCGAGCACCAGTTTAATCACTTTACTTGTACTAGACAAAAGGATTGTGAATGGATTCTTGTTCATATTGTGTGTCTTCACTGACCCTTTCTCTCTCCTCTGTGCGTCCTCTCAGACTCGGTGTCGACGGGCTCGGTGTTTGGCCGCAGCACCACCTTAAACATGCAGACATCGCAGCTTAGCACGCCGCAGGACACTTCCTGCACCCACATCCTGGTCTTCCCCACCTCTGCCATCGTCCAGGTCGCCAGCTGCAATTACACCAACATCGACACCAACATCGACATTCTCAATCCCACCACTGGTCAGTCGTTCTCCTTTATCTGTCTTTCACTCAGCAGCTGTTTCTTGTTTGTTTGTCTCACAGCAACCCCCCCCCCCCCCCCCCCCCCCCCCCGTTCAGTGCAGTTTGTTTCCAAATCCTCCCTGTTTACTTTTCTAGTCTGTTAAGAATGAATAGTAGTCATGGTTGCATACATGCTTTCTGCATCTATGGCACCCTCAGGGGTCTTCAGCTCATTTCTTTTGCGAAAAATACATTTGTTGGCAGAAAAAGAAGCTATATTTACAGTCACAATTTGCATTACAGTAAGTGGCACACTCACCCTCCAATCGCAGATCCTATTGAGCTGTTCTCTTCTCCACAGATGGCTCTGATGCTATCGGGATCTTGGCCCTGCTTGACCAGGAGAACGATTTAGTGGATCCAGACATCATCAACATCTCACCTACCACCTCCCCGGTGCACTCCCCTGGCTCTCATTACCACCACGGAGGTGATGGCAGCAAGGTACAACATGTACATAACGCACACACACGCTGTGCAACATGACGCTTAGAAAGCAAAAAGTTTATCTCGAGTTTCCACCTCGTTGCAGGGTCAGAGTACCGATCGTATGGAGTCCCACGAAGAAGTTCCTAACCTCCTGCAGCAGCCTCTGGCACTCGGCTACTTCGTCTCCACGGCCAAAGCCGGCCCACTACCCGACTGGTTCTGGTCAGCCTGTCCGCAGGCTCAGAACCAGTGCCCACTCTTTCTCAAGGTACTACTTAAGGATACTCCTGCATCTTTACTGGGGCTGTTCAATATGATGATATACATCTGATGACGATATGAAAACATTGTTTCATGTCACGCTATCGTTTGTTTCGTGGTGTCGCAAAATAAACTATTTATGGCAATATTGTATTTTTATTTATTTTATTTTGAAGCAGCCATATTAATTTTTTTAAGTTCTCTCTTTCTCTTATATTTAAAATAACCACACTACGGACGGACAAGTCACTGTTTTTATGTGTTGTCATTAGCAACAACGACGGTAAACCCAGCGTCTGCTTGTTTATTTTCCACATAAACCTTTCACAATAAAGCTCAAGATGCTGTTGAGATTTTTCAAAATAAACTAAAATGATGACAAACAGAAGGACCAGTCAAAACAAATCCAGCACCTTATTCCTAAAGGAGGGGCTGCCTCTGTAGCACGGACATGGGTTGGTTATGAAAAGTCTGACACGAACCAGAAAACTGTAATTATGCAGGAAGCCGGCCCCCACCTCAGACTCCACACGACAAACGTCTTCTACCACCTACGCAGCGATCACGTGAAAGAGTGTGGAGAGAGTTTACAGACGAGAAGCAAAAAAGAGCCGTCAGGTGCTCCAAATAAGCCTCAGACTCAAACGTTAGAGCGCGCTTTTCCCTGCAGCACGCCACCTAATAAATACAAAGAATACAGCGACCTTACAACTTATGTCTAAAATTTATCGTTTCATGCATCTGTCAAAACACTCGACTCCAGGTGCACGACACTCAGCTGGAAACTCTTCACGCAAGTAGAGCTGCCCGAGATTCACAGAATTTTCAGAAAGTGTAACATTTTTGTGATTTGTATTGTTGTCGGGCTGATAGATGTCTTATATCGGGATATGAGATGTTGGTCATATCGCACAGCCCTACTAGTGAATTTAAGGAGCCGTCCTGAACATTATCACCCAAAGCCCAACACCAGTGTCCTGTGTGGGTTGCAACCCTGACCTTTTTTCTTACCTGTCGGGTGTTCTACTAAAATGCACTGACACTTTTTTACGACAGAGCTCTGCGTGGCCGTTATAAACAGTGCTGGTTGTTAATCCCGGGCTCAGCTGATAGCTCTGACCGCTCTGGCATAGACTTGGTTCACCACCCCAATAAACCACAGCTATGTCGGAAATGCAGTAAATTTGTAAGGCTGGTGAAGAATGTTGCTGCTTGAGCAAGTGTGATTGAAGCCTTGTGCGTAATTGCACACAATCAAAGTGTGTTGTACTTAGAATAAGGTCGTTTTGTTTTGTTTGCCTTTTTATCCATTGCTTCTGGAATTGGCTGCAGACTCACTGCTGCTACCCTTCTGCTGTGAAAAGAGCTGTCATTATTTAAATGACATGTAATGAAAGGTTGATAACTTCATTATAATGCCTCTGACGCCACCTCTTCCCCCCGTGCTTCCTCTCAGGCCTCTTTGCACCTCCATGTGGCTTCAGTGCAATCAGATGAACTGCTGCACAGCAAACACTCCCACCCCCTCGACTCCAATCAGACCTCAGATGTACTCAGGTAAACAACACCAGCACACACTCTGCATCAGGTCGAGTGCACAAATTACTATTACCACCCTGCTGACTGTTTCCAGGGTGAGTTTTCTATTTGTAGCCGATTTCAGACTGACGCTGGTTTGTGCACAATGCTGGTAAAAGTTGCCGCATGTTTTAATGTTCATCGATTGAACGTTGAAGCGTAACCGTTTTGTATGCCTGTGTTCCTCGGCAGATTTGTGCTGGAGCAGTACAACGCCCTCTCCTGGCTGACATGTGACCCGGCTACGCAAGACCGACGATCGTGTCTACCAATTCACTTTGTGGTGCTCAACCAGATGTACAACTTCATCATGAACATGTTGTAAACATCAGGCTGTTACAGGAAGAAGGCGGCGGGGGGTCATAATGAGTGAAAACCAGTGTACGGAGCTGGATCCTGCACCAAGATGGGATCAGATGGTTTTCCAAGCCTAGCCAGTCCTTCTCCACCACGCCGCCCCCCCCCCCCTCCCCCGTGAGACTGGATATTCTGTCCCTGTGATTTAAAGACATGCACGTAGAGACAAGGGAATAAAAAAGAGGGGAAACTAGAAGCTGAATTGCATTCAATGAACGTGAAAGAATGACAGATTGGTTGTCATGATATGTAGCATGGCAGCACAGTCACTGGCCAGTCTGTATCGATGAGACAAGTTTATCTGTAAAATTATTGGAAGAAAAGGGACATATTTGATCAAGGAAAAAACCCAAGAATGGATCTTTGGTTTTAAGACATGAAATTCCTTTTTATTCCTTTGGATGTAATTGTATCCAAACAAAATGCCTGCATTTATCTTATTTATTGTAAGTTTTTAAATGTATAATTTGTCTTATTTCTTAACCTCTTTTATATATAAAAAATGGAGAAGGTTTATATCACCTTCCTGCTTTAAAGCAATTGGTCTAAGATATATGTAATCGTCTTAATAAAAACACCAGAGGAAAAAATCCCATAAAAATGAAAGTCCCAGTAGGTTGCTTTTAGAGTATTATTTTTTGTAATGGAGACAGAATATTTGTATTGTCACAATGTACAGAAGAATTAGAGTGGAGAACTATGTTTCATGCCTTTGAGCGTGAAGACCTTACAGCAAAGCTGTAGCTACAGAGGACTTGTACAGCAATGAACTTCACTGTGTTCAAATAAAGAGGTACATTGTTGTATATAGTATTTTATACCACACATTTAGACACAAAAACCAAACGGCAATATATATAAAATAATTCTATATGAATGCCATGCCAGCAGTCGGTGGTGTGGCTTCTGTTTTAGGAATAAAGTGCGTCAACTTATTTTCCTGTGCTTGTGTTTATTGCCTGGGGGAGGGGGCTGTGATGTGCAATTGGACAAGGACACCAATAGTGCAGCGGAGTGACAACTATTGGCATCTCTTGGAAGTAGCTGACCTCAGGTTTAATCTTATTTCTTTTTTTAATCCGTTTATTTTTCTTCGAGAAGAAAATGAAAGCAAGACCGTGAGAAGAGACGTGCAGTGTCCTTTTCAGCACATCCCTTTATTGTAGCGCGCCTCTCCGTACTCCCATTGGCTGAGGTCTGCCTCCTGGCACCACTTCTGATTGGTTATGGACACATTTAGACCAGTCCCATTTCAGTGTGAAAGTAAATGTGTGGTGTAAATGAACCTGTTATGGATGGCTGCCCGTTGGACATGCAAAGACAAACATGTTCTGTCTGGATGTTTCCTCCATCTACTGATGTTGCTCTTTATCTTTCATATTAGCCAGCGTCTGTTGGCTTGGAAAATTTGACCATTAAAATGTATTTGGTCTTATTTTGAGTGTAGATAAATACATTCAATATTTAATAAACCTATGAAAGTTTATTTTGCCATGTTTTCTTTTTTGGAAAATCATGGTTGTTTGCAGTAACCATCTGCGTCTAATATACAATATCTCTGCAAGCTTGTTACCACACTATTCACATGTGGGAAAAGGCATTGGAATAACCACGCAGAGCCATTTGAGTGGGATATCTTGCTTGTAAATGGCTGAGTTGCCCCTGGGTGGCATGTAGTAGCAGCTGGCAGTTCATTCTTTTGATAATTTTCTGCATTTCTTCTCGCTGTCAGCGACAGGGGGATAAACGGGTCCTGCTCTCCGTTTTCCTTCCTCACCAACTGCTGTCTGTATATTCTTCAAAATGTGGAATTTATACTGACACCAGAAACTGTTTGGGTAAGTACAAATCAAGATTAAATGGAGTTAGAAATGGGCAGGAATCTAAAAGCCCTAATATCTCATCATAAGCGGTATTTGCAAAACATTAGTGTAATCAAAATACTACATATTATTATTTTTTAACATTTCCACCAGTCTGGCATAAGCTAGAATAAACAGTTTCCATTGTTGTCTGTCCGTTATAACATAGTCAAACTATAAAAAATCAAAGCGTGTGTAATCTAGCTGTAACTATGAAAGAATCCCCATCATATACACGCGCCTATGATCAGAGAGCTCGCAGCACGCGCAGGCTGGAGTAGTCTTTGTTCGGTCATTGCTGCTTCACGGCACCGACGACATTAGTGCTTTTGCTTTCACAGTACCCACGGTGTTCCCTGTGGGTAACGATGAGATTTAGGGTATCTATAATGGAGTGAAAGTGCCAAACAACGGCAAAGACGTTTCCATAAACGTGCCGGTGTTGTGCCAAAAAGTGATTTCCAATGTTTCCGTGTATTTTTTATGTGTAATATCTTTACGTATGTTGGTAAATAGACTTCGGTGAACAGCGTTTACAAAGGGGTTATATATAGAATTAAAAGATTATCTGTTTTTTCAAGTATCTTTATAACTCTGTGTTATTGTACTCACATTATAACCAATCCGGTCCTTTTCCCCCACTTACAATATTTTTACTGAACTATTGTAATATTTGCTGCCATTTCTGCTGTCTTACTCTTACAAAAGACATTTTTAATGTTAATGAGATTTTTTTTAACTGCATAAATAAAGGTTCTATAAAAGTCGCTGCCAAAAACTGATTGCGGCTTCTACCTTGTTACACGAATGTTGTTTGTGGCTCAATATGACTTTGTGTCATCCATGAGGGATGCATTTGACATATGTTTCACATATTATAGGCCATCAAGTTACTTATAGCAGTTTAAATACGAGCAATCAGTTTTTGGCAAATACCGGAAATCAGTTTTTGGCAGACAATCACTTTTTGGCACAACACCGGCACAATCCAGGACAAGTTCCTCTGGGGGCTCTCCCCGATCGTGCGACCGCGGGGGCTGACGGTACAGTCTGACGTCTGAAGGCCTCCGCGGCGATAACTGTTTGAAACAGTACGTGTCATCTTAATGAGCCAGGTAAGGGCGTTCTTGTGAATTCGTGTATTTATGTTACACTTACTTTATAGCTTAGACGGACCCGTCAACTCAAGGTTGTCTTGTGACAAACTAGCCTAGCTTTTAGCTCTTAGCTTGCTAGCAGTATGCTAAAAGTCTTTCCAGAAGCGAACTGAATGAGTGTTAGCTACTGCTAGCTCATATGTAGCCGTAAAAAACCCAGCTAAGAGTTCGAGCGATTTTAGCCGAATTGCTGGTGCTTTAAAAGGCATATATTAAAGATTTCTGAAGGTGAGTCCAGATGATATTTTCACAACAATCCAGTAAACACTAGTTCATGTATTACTCCCAGCAGTTGTTAGCATTTGCTTCAGTTAGTGGTTATAGACGGCTGTTATCTTGTTTCTTTAGTGGCGTGTAACAGCGTTTCTGTTTGTAGTGACTAAACCTATGAACAAGTTATCAAACAAAATCATTACCATCAGCGTACAAGTTACTCTCGCGTTAAAAATGTATATCGAGGAATGAATGGTCACATTATGACAACCGTTAGCTCTGCAACTTAAAGTGTATGTACTGTTGAAAACAGACTAGCAGACTGTAGAAAAAAATGCATCCAGTTTTCCTCTTTAAACCGTCAGTTTTGTCTGTTTCCCCCAAGGTGTATGCACGGAGCGATGGGAGACAGTGCAGGGCTGCAGTTTGTCAGCTCCTATGCTTTTGAAGCCATGCAGAAGGTGGATGTAGTGCGCCTGGCTGCGTTAAGTGATCCGGAGCTGAGGCTGCTGCTGCCCTGCTTGGTGAGGATGGCGTTATGTGCCCCCGCTGATCAGAGCGAGTCCTGGGCACAGGACAAGAAGCTTATCCTCCGCCTGCTCTCTGGGGTTGAAGCCGTCAACTCCATTGTAGCACTTTTGTCTGTTGACTTTCATGCCTTGGAGCAGGACGCACGGAAGGAGCAGCAGCTTAGGTATGACTTATTTTCACATGGTAACACTATATACTGGCACAGTAGTGGGTTACAGAGTGGGAAAAGCTGCTTATCGGGTCATACATATACAGCTATATTTGTTACTGTGTTTTAAAAAACAAAAAAGCCTACTTGGAGTTCATTTTAGCAGTATACATAATGTACCGTCTCCTCTGCTAGGCACAAGGCAGGTGGCTCTAATGCAGAAAGCATCCTGGTGTCACAGCTGCAGCATGGCCTAACTCTGGAGTTTGAACACAGTGATCCCCTCAGGAGACTCCGTCTGACCCTCAGTGAGCTCCTGGCTATCATGAACAAGGTACAGTCAAAGCTCCCCTTATAATTCGGTAGATCTCTGGACACTGACGATGATAACTGAGCATCCACGTTGTAGAAATGTGGAACAAACATGTCACGTATACCTGGGACAGCTGTGTATATGTAAAGAAATGGAAGTATGAATCATTAATGAGTGTCACCTGTGGACTACAGAAACAAGATTGTGCTGCTTTCTTTAACTTTTCATTAAATTTGAAGTTTCTATCAGAATTACGACTAAATCT
Source organism: Rhamphochromis longiceps (assembly GCF_057381845.1). NCBI lineage: Eukaryota > Metazoa > Chordata > Actinopteri > Cichliformes > Cichlidae > Rhamphochromis > Rhamphochromis longiceps. The sequence goes on from NC_140566.1 coordinate 2,221,780, forward strand.
CTGCCAGCTGCTCTCGCTTGGAATGAAATTAACTGCGTGCTGCTGTTGTCCTTTAGTAGATCCATCTTCATCTAATAGGGTGAGTTGGGTGATGCGTCCCTGTGGCCTGTTTCACATTCCCGTGTTGTTTCTCAGGTGGCAGACTCAAATGGAGAGTTTTTCTTAAAGTCTTCTGAACTCTTTGAAAGTCCTGTGTACTTGGAAGAGGTTGCGGATGTCCTCTGCATTTTACAAGCAGGTAAAAAAGATTATACATTATAATAGCATTGCATTTAATGCAGCAACATTCAAAAACTAGAAAATGCATTTTCTGAAGAAACTGCAGTGTGAATGCTGATAGTTGAATGTTTTGAGCTGAAATGAAACAATTGCTGAATGTTAAGTTAAAAATGTTGAATGAGCTGAATTAGGGATGGGTATCGTTTAGGTTTTATCCGATACCAGTACCAAACCGGTACTTTTGAAACTGTGCCGGTGCTCAACCGGTGCTTAAAGAATGGAGAACACAAACTTTGTCCTAAAACCTCTCATGTTCAGCTGGTTTTTTGTAAAAAGATAACAATGTTAGCCTTTTCTGCAGCTATGGGGCATATATGGTATCACTCTTGGCTGGAAGCAGTGCTTAAACAATGGAAAAAACACAAACTTTGTCCAAAACCTCTCATGTTCAGCTGGTTTTTTGTAAAAAGATAACAATGTTAGCCTTTTCTGCAGCTATGGGGCATATATGGTATCACTCTTGGCTGGAAGCAGTGCTTAAACAATGGAGAACACAAACTTTGTCCTAAAACCTCTCATGTTCAGCTGGTTTTTTGTAAAAAGATAACAATGTTAGCCTTTTCTGCAGCTATGGGGCATATATGGTATCACTCTTGGCTGGAAGCAGTGCTTAAACAATGGAAAAAACACAAACTTTGTCCTAAACCTCTCATGTTCAGCTGTTTTCCACTTTTTCTTTGGTCATTTTAGCCTTTTTGGCCAGGGTGAAGGGAGTATCTGCCATCAAACAAGAAGACAGCTGCATGTAGCTATGATGATGTTTGCTAGTTCACCTTACCTGCATTAATGTAATAACATGGTTAGATTACTCAACGTAAATTACACACGAACAACATGAAGCTACTCACGCAGAGAAGAACGGCTGCTGCTGCATCATCATCCTCATCATTTCTGCTACACTGGCAGGGCTAGGGGCCAGGACTCTCCTCTTCGGGTTTTTGGGGGATGTTGCTAACTCTGGGTCCGATAACAGGCACCACACCCGCAGTAGATGTGCTCGGTGTGAGGTCTCGCAGCAAGCTATCAAATACGGCGCATTTCTCGGCTTTAACAAAACGCTATACGTCGCCAGGTGTTTCATCGGATTTGAGGTGTTACCTCCTTTGACAGTATCACAGTATCAGCTTAAAGCACTTGTTGCTGCTGAGTTTGCATCTTTTGCTGTGAAGTACAGCCAGACTTTTGACCGCTTCGCCTTGGACATTTTTAATCTGTAGCTCTGCTCTAAAAGAACGTACGTACCTGGACCCGCCTACTACGCTCACAAAGGTAAAATGATTGGCTAGAATCCAAAGTGTATGACACGTGCCATGATGGCACTGGATACTGGTACCCATCCCTACAGCTGAAACATATTGAATAATTCACCTGAAAGATAAAGTGGAGAACTGTTGAAAGCTGAAGTTCACACAGAAGAAGTTTCAAAGTTTGAAAGTAGATGATGTTAAAATGTACATTAGAAAAAGCTGAATTAATTTTTTTTAGAAAAACAAAACATCTGAATGAATATTGAAGGTTCATATTCTTTTAATCACTGAATGACTGAAATGTGGGAGATTCAGCTACAGACAGGTAAAGGGTGTCAGTTCTAATAACCCCTACCAGCTAGGGCTGGTAGGTGTGGAGCTTGCTACAGGGGTGCTACTCTACCCTGCGGAGAATGAATATGATTATCTGAAATTCATCATACAGACTCAGGGTCAGCCACCAGATCGTGTTCTAGACTCTGGCATTTACACTGATGACTATTTCATTGAAGACGACTACAAGCAACAGCGCTGGACAGATAAGACTGACCAACAATTTCAGTACGAGACAGGATATCCATCCCTGGAGACTCGATACATAAAACTTAAACGTCTTGATGACCTCGAACAAATAACGAAGGTTAGACGAGGACCAGAAGATGGCCAAAGCTTATTTGTCAGCTTAATTAAAGAGATGTTGGCCTTGGATGCACACCAGCGCATAACACCCTTGGAGGTTCTCCGGCATCCCTTTTTCAACCCTGGCCTCTCTAACAGGTTCCCATGTATTGACACTGAGAGACCACACAGAATCTCCAGAAGGGAGAAACAAAAGTGTGGATCATTGGGTCAAGCTACATCAGATGAGGCGAGAGTGACGCAAAAGAGAGGAGAAAATTTCGGACTTAATGCCAACGTCCAGTGGTTTGGCAAAGGAGGGATGCGCTGGAGCGGAGTCCTTCCTCGTTTTTATGAGGAGCTATCCACACAGAGACCACCTGACATATTGGTAATCCATGCTTGGGGCAATGATTTGGGACTCATGTCTGCTTATTAACTTCTGTCATTGAGAAGGAATTGATGCAACTGCACACAGAGTTCCCTCAATGACAATTGTATATTCATCCATCAACGAGCGTCAGTTGGGAGATATGGAAATCCAGGCAAAATCAATAAGGACAGGCAGATCGTGAACGCCAGCATTAGAAAGGCTGCTGGAGTGATTATTGAGCATCCATGCTTGAGGTTTTTCAACAACTCCATTTTTTTTTACCCGACGGAGTTCATTTAAACAAGAAATGCACTGAAAAGCATCCGCTCGGCGTCTTCAGTCACCTCACAGAAAACTTTCCTTCAGTCCAGAAAACCATATGTTGTTTATTTTAGGCAACGTGAGCCACACTCTCATTTTTCTTTTCTTTTGCCTCTCACCCCCCAACCAGCCATGACAGATGGCTGCCCCTCCCTGAGCCTGGTTCTGTCAGAGGTCTCTTCCTGTTTAAAGGAAGTTTTTCCTTTCCACCGTTGCCTGGTGCTTGCTCTCATAGGGGATCATTTGATTGTTGAGCTTGAATTGAATTGGATTGAACAACATTTTAAACATTCAGGTGAGAGGTTCACATTGTAGGGAGCACTACAAAATCTACAAATAAAAAAATTGTCATGAGCGGCAAATGAAAATAAAGAAAACAATTTTTGAAAAACATCTCTTGCTGCTCTGTTGGCATGGCAAAGTGTTGAAAACATGCCGAAGCTCAAACACTAATTGTTTACTGCACTTTGTCATGCAGCTGATTTCTGCTTGAAGAGCAGTCTGCAGCCAGCCACTCCCATCTCCTCACAGCCTTGTCTTTTTCTTGTAAAAGGCAGTGACTTGCTTTTTGATAAATACAAAATAACTGAAAAATCGAAATAATCCAAATAATAAATAATCCACTGCTCCTGAGAGTTCAGAAATAACGCAGCATATTTAAAATAACAAATATTTCTGTAAACATGTCTGAAAACAATCCGTTTCTTTGACCCTGCCGTCTGAAGTGTGTTTGGATTTTCTCCGTCTTAGAGCTGCCTTCGCTCCTGCCGATCGTGGATGTGGCCGAGGCTTTGCTTCATGTCCGCAATGGTGACTGGTTTCTGTGTCTGCTGGTTGCCAATGTTCCTGACAGCTTCAATGAAGGTAATTCATCTGTTGCACAACGCTGCACATTCTGTCAGCAGATAATGGAAAATAGAGTGGCTGATTAATTGACAGGAATAGTTGGATATAGTCAGTGTGGAGGAAACAGGACTTTATCTGAGATTACCTCCAAGGTTTCTCGCTTTATTAGAATTACACACTGATATCTACAACTATATGTGTTGTTCTTAATGCTGTTCACGGCAGTGGACCGAGAGTGCAGGCATTTGTCTTTGACTGATGATGAACATTATTATTATGTCATCCTGACTCCCCGAGAGCCCTTTGAGAGGCTCTCTGGAATAAAACACTCACTGTCTCCTTATCGCACAGAGTGTCAGATCCATGTCAGGCGCAGATTTGTGCTGCGTAGCGGTGATCATCACAGATTCCTTTTGGCTTTGCTGCTGCAGTTACTCTTTCATTGACATGAAAGTGCAATGGATTCATCCTTGGATGAAGTGTTTGTAAGGTTTGCCATGTTAAACACCAGCTGGCAGCCAGACTTCACCCTGCCGCCTCATCAATGGTGTATGAATGATCCAGGAGCAGCACAGATGGAAACTAATTCAATTTCAAAGCGTTGCCATAATGCCAGCTACCAAATTTACTTTTAAACAATATACAGTGGGAAAGTGAAGGACAAATATGCCAGAGAATTGATGTAATCATGGCTGTTGTGTATTGAAGGACATAACTGGGATCTGGAAGTATTCAGATTATACAGTGTTGAAAGTCTGCATACGTTTCTCCTCATTTGCTGTAAGGATATAGTAAGCAGAAGGTCCACAGTGTTTAAGCGTGCCTCTCTGTTGTTGCAGTGTGCAGAGGTCTGATTAAGAATGGAGAGCGTCAGGATGAGGAGAGCGTAGGTGGGCGGCGCAGGACTGAAGCGCTCCGGCAGCTATGTCAGATGAATCCCTCACAGGCTCTCAATATCCGGGCTATGGTGGTAGGTATACCGTTAGTATAATGGCGGGACTGAACTCACGCCAAACTCCCACTTTATTTACAGCATCCCAAAAGTCATTTATTTCAGATGAGAGATGAGTTCTTCTTATCTAGTAGCTGCTCTTTTTCTACTCTGGATGCACATTTTCTGCAACATTCATTCTGCTGCCCTGTTTTATCCCATTAATTATGCATGTATTAAATCAAATTAATACTCGCACCAGCACATTTGGAGCATCTGCTCCTTTTTTATGAAGCGCTCTCCTGATTAAATGTTTGGATAGCACGACGGTTGTGTTTGCAGAAACATAGCCGCATTAAATATTGATTGTGATCTCAATATAATTATTTGCCGTTAAAACATATCTTCCATAATTTTGCAGTTTCTCTTGGTAACAAATTTAACGCGGCACCCCAGCAAAGCTCATCTGTTTCTCTGCCTCGCTAAACGTAGCCTGCTGGTAATGTAACAGTCATGCACAGATTTCAAGAATGAAAATCAGTTTGACAGACAAATGTTGTGCTTACACCACTTTGTTAAATGATGAATAATTTGTAAGCTGTAGACGTTTGTTTGCTTTTAGCTCCTAAACGTCACTCTTTAGTTATTATAGACTTGACTAACGACTGGCTCTGCTGTGCGGGGAACTATTTTCTCTGCTTAAATCAACTCACCTGATAGAGGGCAGTAAAAGTGATAGGATTTTGCTCTTTAGTCATTTATGTTGTGGTACTCTTAGTGACGCTGTCCCCGAGGGGGAGAAATGAGTCTTATTTCTATCGCTCATAGAGGTTAGAATGTCGGCTATTGAACGAGGCAGAAGAAATTCATTGCCTTGCTGAATGATTCATTAGCAGAACTCGTACTTGGCTGGACTTTGTGGTCTCAAACAACAAGGTCTGGGAATTGATGGGATCCAGTGCTGAAAACAATGTCTGGTGGAGGGCAGTAGAGCTCGCAACCAGCAAGGTCAAGCAACGCGTGATGTTAGAAAATAATGTCGAGAAACATTAATAGTAGGATGACGAGGAACAGTGAATTTAAACAACAATGATATTTCGTTTGCACAGAAAAAGAAGACGACACTAATACAGCAATGCAGGCTTGTATTAGAACGACACCCATATTGCTAGTTCCCCTTTTTTAATTTCCTTTATTTTCAAACCTTGTTTTGGCTCATAATCACTCACTTAGCAAGACAGCTTCTTTGCTCATGTTTCCCCTCAGTAAGAAAAGGAGCTATACAGGGGTCTCGAACTCCAGTCCTCGAGGGCCGCTGTCCTGCAACTTCTCCATGTGTCTCTGCTGCAGCACACCTGAATACAACTAATAGGTCATTAGCAAGACTATAGAACTTGACTGCATGCTGAGGTGGCGACCCCTAACCCTGCTCAAGTAAATGTGTTTGGAACAATGTAATTCCAACAATGCTTTTATTGCACCGTGTTCATTCAGTCATGAGCTGCTGTAACATGAATCAAATGGCTGAATTGCCACCTCAGCATGCAGTCAAGTTCTATAGAGTCTTGCTAATGACCTGCTAGTTGTATTCAGGTGTGTTGCAGCAGGGACACATGGAAAAGTTGCAGGACAGCGGCCCTCGAGGTCTGGAGTTCGAGACCCCTGAGCTATACCTTGGAGACGCGTGTCTTTGCAAAGACCGGGAGCACATCAGCCCATAGTGATAATCAAACAAACATAGACGTAGTCATTATGAAAGAACATGATTAATATTTGATAGAACAGGTGACGCTCTGTAATTGACTGTGGGTGCTCTGTGTGTTCCAGGTGGAGGAGTGTCACCTGCCTGGTTTGGGTGTGGCTCTCACTCTGGATTATAAACCAGATGCAGCAGATGAGGCAGTCAGTCCTCTTGTGTCTTATGTCAGCGGACTGCTGCTTGGCACCAATAGCAAAGTCCGTACGTGGTTCAGTATGTTCATTCGCAATGGACAACAGGTAAGGCCCCGGTTGACTCTCGTATTTCCTGACAACACATAAACAGTCACTCCTTTAGGTGCAAGAGGTGGACCACCCACAATGTCCTCAACATGCTGGATTGTTCCTGTGATGTTTTTAAAGAACAGACAGTAATACAAACACTCGCTGACATTCAAAATGAGATCCTGGTGGGAGTATCTTTCTTGTATTACTCGGTGTTCAGCGCTCGAGTTGGATTGCCCCAAATTTAAGCTAACATTCAAAATATCACAGCAGATATAAAGGAGATCACGAGTCTGGCTATCTGCTGGCATTTCTTGCAGTTTATGGAGCGCAGACACGCTTTAGTCAGCTTTTCACTGTAAATGTCATCATTTGTTTAAATTTCCCTTTCATAAAATGTTGGGGGGTTTTTAGGCGATAAAACTCTGAGGAGGAACGGAGCTTCTGCTCGCCATTGGAGAAATGTCCTAAAATGTTCCTCAAGTTGCTGCTCATGCAACGAGTCAGTTAATGATCATAATTATCAGATTTGTAAATGAACTTGGGCAAACTGTTACCAAGGCCCAGCGGTGGAAGCATGAAAGTTAAATGGTGTCCTCTCCTCACTCGATCCTGCCAGCGTAAGAGGGAAAGCAGCTCAGTGCTGTGGCAAATGCGCAGACAGCTGCTGCTCGAGCTCGTTGCCATCCTGCCGCGTTCACGCAGCACCCATGTGCCCAATAATGGCGGCATGGAGGAGGAAGGAGGCTCGGGGTACTCTGGCCTCAGAGAGGAGCACGTGGTGAAGGCCAGCGCCCTGCTCCGGCTGTACTGCGCCCTCATGGGTATTGCAGGTCTCAGGTGAGTCAAAGATCATGATAGCTTTTGTTACATTTGATTTTATAATCAATATTTTATGTACTAGTTGTAACAATGTAACAATGTATTTTAATGGCTGTGTTTCCTTCCAGACCTACAGATGAGGAAGCAGAGCAACTACTGCAGCTGATGACCAGCCGGCCTCCTGCCACTCCTGCTGGCGTTCGGTTCGTCTCCTTGTCTTTCTGCAAACTGCTGGCCTTTCCTACTCTAGTCAGGTACATAACGTTTATTGACTCTTACTTTTAGACGTCTTTGTTTTATTCTGCCAACACAAACAGGCCAGGGATCACAAGCTCTTTTTAGCTGCCGGTGGTCTTGAATTTTGATTTGCCCGCTGCTTACCAAAAAGCCCTGTCGGTGTTTTTTGGCATTAATAGTATTCTTTTCATATGTCGACTGAGCATTATCCTCTGTGTGCCTGTGCAGCACTCCAGAGCAAGAACAACTGATGGTCATGTGGCTCAGCTGGATGATCAAAGAGGAGGAATACTTTGAAAGGTAACAATAAAAAGGCTTCATGGAGAACGCAAAAGATTAGAGAGTAAAATCCATCACAGGAAGCTGTCACATGTCTGAGTTTATTGTGACACACACGTTATTGTACTGATTTTATATGTCGTAAGCTTTAAATGTTCATCACATCAGCTGTAATAGGATGATGTCTTTACAGAATTAGTCTATAATGCAACATAAACCCATGTGTGAAAGCATTTGTGGCACTTAGATCCTGATCCTGTCTCCTATACTGTGAAACATTATACACAGCTGCTGTTGGTGGTGACCTCCTTTCATATGAAGAATCAGCAGATTTGTTTTTAAAAAAATGTAATTTAATTTTTTAAAATTAATTTCAGGAAGTAGAGCCAGTACCATTCACAGAGTTTGGTGTCGGTATAAGACAAAGGTGCTGAGGTCAGCTTCCTCGCCAGTTTTGATTGGTTGTAACTGGTGCTGACATTGACTGGTATATATCTGACATGCATAGATAGCTGTATGGTGTCTTTTCTACTCCTGCCATCCATCTCAGGTATTATTTTTAAACAACCACAGCATACTTGTCCTAGAAATATGAATTGCTAACCAGCTACGGCTAAAACCAAAGCTGCTGTAGGCTTATCACAGATTTCTGTTTGGGCCCGTTCAGTGTCTTTTTCATAAGATCCAGGATAGTAGACATGGACATCAGAGGGGACTTTAAAGTCAAGAACCTCTTTTTGAATATTGGACATTATTAGTCAGTTACATTAGTTATGTGCATCTCCAAGTTTGGCCCGTTGTTGTTGCTCCAGTGCTGATGATGCAAGTGACAAGGATCAGTGGATTCACGCTAATCGGTGTGCCGGATTTGAACATTTCTTTACATTAGGCTCTGATAGATTTCAGTGTCAGATGAAGAGGGATGAATAAGGAAGGGCAGATAATCTAAGGATGCCTACACACACTCGGTTTCCTTGCCCCTTGACCAAGTGACCGAGGAAACAAAAAACGTTCCCACAATGAACAAGAAGTTGAAAGTATTAAATCGTCTTTATGTGTTGAACTCGTTCCTTGGAGATTTGTTTTTCCTGTATGAAGTCTCTGACCTGTTTCAGCACCTTCAGCATTGAATATGAATCCGTGTTTTTGTGACTCGAGTCCATAAACCATAAATCTGACAGGTTTGTCTGACTAACCTAAAGGCTGTGAGAGGAAGGTTCGGGTGTGTGTGGGTTGATGTAACGGTCATAATCACTTTTATTTAAATTCTGTCCTGCAACATGAAGGCTTAACGACAAACCTAAATGTCTTCTCTCACTTGCCTCTCCTGCATATGTGTTTGTCTTCCTCCTTACAGCGCCGCAGGCGTATCTGCTTCTTTTGGAGAGATGCTATTACTGGTTGCCATGTATTTCCATAGCAACCAGCTCAGCTCCATTATTGAGTTGGTGTGCTCTACTTTGGGGATGAAGGTAAGGTGGTAGGTGGGAGGGAGGCAGTGATCAATACATCAGTCTGGCTGACCAGCCACTGGCCCCTCTCGTCTGCTGCAGCAGTGGTGCATATAAAGACTATATCACTAATGAAACATTTGCAGCATACACGTATCTAGCTAGCTGCTCTACACCCTGCAGCCAGTTTTCAGTGTTATTACTTATTAAGTGCACTATTGTTTCTTGTCTGTGTGCTAAGTAGTTTCCCCGTCTCACTGTATTTCCCACTAAGATGTGTAATGTAATTGGATTTAGAGCCTGTTTGTTTCCACCCCTAGGGCAATCCTCTCAATTCAGTGTTGTGCTTGCCATGTAGAATTTTTCTTATGAAATATGAAAAGAGGGAATTACAAAATAGCAGCACTGCTGCCTACAGGCTGTTTTCACCCACAGCGAGCCTGCCACTCTGGATGTTTTTCATAGTTTTTGTGTAATTCCTGCAGATTGCCATCAAGCCCAGCTCACTGAGCAAGATGAAGACCATCTTCACACAGGAGATCTTCACTGAACAGGTGTGTATGTATATTACAAGTCCATCATTGTGTATTGTTACTGGGCAACCACCGTTTTTGTCAGTGATTTGATTTAGATCTCTGACTCAACACCTCCATCCTTTCAGGTTTCACTGTTTACTATCAGACCAATTTGGGGGGGGGGATTTGCTGCTGAAACCTTTTTCATAGGAAGCACAGAAAGTTTTGACTTTGATATCTTTAGGTTATTACTGCTTGACGTTGGCAAACTGTCACGGTGCATGACAGAGTTTTCACACCAGTATAGACTATTAGCATCACACACATCTGTCTGTGTCATGGGGTAAGCTTCTTAAACAGTGTTATAAGAGAGATCGGACACCTCATGAGTCTTGAACCAGTAAATCCCATAATGGCAACGATGGTTGGATAGTTTTAACCCTATTTTGTAGCAAACCTTTTAAACTGTTTTTTCAGATTCAATTTGATATTAAAGTTAGGAGCTACTTTTGGCTGCTCCCTTATTTCCCAAGGATCGGCATATTTGATTTGGCACACATTTGATGCCCTTTGCCCTTTCTGATGCTGCCCGCCCATTTATCTGGCATTGGGACTAGGAGTGCACTTGGCTGGGGTTTATCTCCTAACAGAATTAAATTTACCATCATTCACATATATGGTGAATGTGTTACCACTGCACCACGGAGCAACTATATTATTTCGATAATGATTCAAAACGTAAACACTTGGCCAAAGATGATGGTTGGGCCCATGCTGCTGGTATAGAAGTAAATTTTCCTGTCCAGGAGCTACAAAAGAAATGTGGCACAAATGTTTATAGTCTTTACATTTCTGAACTGTTAACAACAGTTGTGTGACTTTGGCTGTGCAGGTGGTTACAGCTCATGCAGTTAGGGTTGCAGTGACCAACAACCTAAGTGCCAACATCACAGGATTTCTTCCCATTCACTGCATCTACCAGCTGCTTCGGAGCCGAGCCTTCACCAAGCACAAAGTGTCTATTAAGGTAATGCACACGTTATGGCTGATTGTGACTATTGCGTAACTTTGTACTACTGCACAGCTGTTTGAAACTGTGTTGTTGCCCTTGTGTGCACCTTCTAGGACTGGATCTATCGCCAACTCTGTGAGACGACAACACCCATCCACACCCAACTTATTCCCCTAATTGATGCTTATATCAACTCCATCCTTACTCCAGCTTCCAAGGCAAACCCAGAGGCCACCAACCAGCCAATCACAGAGCAGGAAATCCTCATTGTCTTCCTGAGCTCTGCAGGAGTAAGTCGCTTCCGAAGCTAAATCCGCACCCTTACAAAACACCAGTGCAGTGCATTTGATGGGTTATTGTTAATTTAGTTTGAAACATAATTACACTTTCATAATCCATAATTTTGCTCACATATCCATGTCCACGTTTGCTGGTGATCTCTTTAGCAAGCGGATGGTAGTCGAGCAGGACGGCAGCGCTACTCTATCACCACCCAACTGCTTATCCTGTACTACATCCTGTCTTATGAGGAGAACCTGTTGGCTAGCACCAAACAGCTGGGTATGTATGAGGCTGTTTCCCAACAAAAACACTGCGATGTGTTTGGCTTCCCTTTGTGCTCTTGGCTCACCTCCCTCCTGCTTCTCATTTTCTCTTTCTGGGCCTGTCTGAATTGCATCCTTTGTCATTTTCCTCACTGAAGAATGCATTGTGTGGATGATGAAGGGAATTTGTCAGCAAGTGAGAAGAAAAAGGAACCTTTTGTCCTCTGTTAAGTTGTAGGAGATGCTCTGGATGTGCAGTCATTCATCCTTTTCTCTCTTGGCACTGAATGTTGGCTGCTTCATAGAGAATAAATGGTTGGCTGACAAAGAGCCAAGTACAATGGCTGCGGGAGCAAAGCTAACTAGGACAGCTGTAGGTTAGATTGAGCATTAGCAGTTAGCCTAGTCAGTGTTTATTCTCTCCCGTGACGAGCTCTCCTCTTGCCCTTCATTAGGCCAGATTTATGTGAGAGTTTATGTCCATCTCTTTAATTGCTGTGTTTACCCAAGTGCTCTCTCAGCCTTCAAGGAAGGAGTAATGAAGCCCATCAGCAGTGGTAATGAACCCACGTCAATGAAAAATCACCTCAGCTTCTCGAACGCATCGGCACAGCGGCTCTGGTGTCCTCACACAATCAAATGAAACATTTATCCTCCATCTCGTCCTTATTTTGCTTCACATTTTCACTCTGTTTAGTATTTAATTCAGTATAGTTTCTGTGATCCACTCACTTGTCCTGTTTTCCTCTTTTTCTGTTTTTTTTTTAAGCCCTGATGCAGAAGAAGCCAAAATCCTACTCTGCAGCCCTGATGGACCAGATCCCCATTAAGTACTTAGTTACCCAGGCCCAAGGGCTGCAGCAGGAACTCGGGGGTGAGAGTCACTTTTGGCTTTTTCTTACTAAACACATGGAGAAAAACCCCCAAAAGGTAAAAATTATTTGATTATTGTAGACTGAACGCAGTTTCTTCACTGATCCCAGGTCTGCATTCGGCCCTACTGAGACTGCTTGCAACCAACTACCCACATTTATGCCTTGTGGAGGACTGGGTGTGTGCGGAGGAGGTGACCGGTACCCTGCCCCTGTTGAGGAAGATGATGCTTCCCAGCAACACCTGTAGATACACCCAGAGACAGCTTCACCAGGGTGAGCACAGGAAATTTAAGATGTAGCTGCTGAATTTAAGTTAAAAATATTAAGAGAGAAACATTTTAAAGTAATAAAAACCCAGACAGATGATTGATGGCTTTACTAGCACCACTGACGCTAATCTAGACGCCACAGTTGGGCGAGTGAAATGCCAGATTATCTGTTTTAGGTTGGAATAAAATCATTTATCAATCTGTAATCTTTGTGGTTAATCTTTTATGCTGTGTTGATCCTACAACTGCTGAAGGATCAACAGTTTCAATAGATGTAGGTGATGTGTAGCTACATCCAGATGCTGTGTGCCGCTGCACGACAGACGCAGAGAGCTGGCGTCTCGTTTATTTGGCTCTGTCATGTGGTGTTCTTGTGTTTCTCTGATCTTCATTGTAGTAGTTTAAAAGAAAGTTGTTTGAACTGAGTGATGGTTACATACTTGTGTTGCGGAGCCTGTCTCTTAACCTGAACAGCTTACTCCATTTGTATGGCGTTATTTTTGTGCCACTATTCTGAGCGCACGTAAAAAAAGTTTGCATGTGCAAGTGTTGTATTTTGAGGAGAAATTTATTTTGAGCAAAGAAAAGCTGAACTTGAGTGAACAAAATTCATTGCTGCGTGCAAAAACTGTATTTCAGTGTTTGCTATTATCCACACACACAACAGCAGCCCCTCTCGCTCAGTTTTTGCATTTGCGCTCGCTCGCAATGTGTTGCTCGCGCGCTCAACTCTTTCTCCACACCGTTATATTTGTGCCACAAAACCAGCCAATCACAGACTTGGATGCAAAAAAATCTGATTGGCTGTTTTGGTCTCCAATCAGCTCGAAATGACAAAATGCAATATCCCAGAATCCATTTCGTCCAAACTCAAACGAGGCAGTGGCGGAGGAACACAGAGTGGCGGAGTTCGGAGATGCCTGTTACCCACCAGCTGACCGCATAGCTGGACTGGCCATTGGGCATCCCGGACATTTGCCTGGTGGGCCGATGGTGATTTTTCATTTTTATGTTTGTTTGTTTTTGGGCTGGACCAATTACAACACATCCGTATTGAAGGGAAAAGGAACGCGATTAGTCCCGGACTTCAGCTAGAATCAAAAAGACAAAGCTGGAGTTATTCTGTCTTTACGCTGCACAGCTGCCTCTTCTCTCCCCCTCCCTCTCCTGTTGCTACTTCAATCATGAAACTGATCAATGATCAGCTGATCGTCTCTCTTGTTTGTTTATCTCCCACTTTGCGCCAGAAACAGGAAACCAGCGGATGTTACGCTAAACAACAGCAGCACGTTTAAGCTGATCAGCTGTTGTTAGAATTTATTTAATATTAATTTCTAGTATCAGCTGATGTTTGCTGGAGCCACAGCTGTAAAGCTGCTGGTCATGATATCGGTTTGGAAACATGAAGGTGATACAAATCATACATGTATACCAACAAGACAGTACATCACTGTCACAACAGCGTTTGTTTTAGTTCAAAGGATTTTTTTTTCTTCGTTTTTCCTGTAACACCTGGTGGTGTAGTCGGTGATTTTCTGTCAGTTCAGCCTTTTATATTATGTTTAACCCGAGTGACCACCCGGTCAGCTGGTGGGTAACAGGCATCTCCGAAGACGTCAGAGCACTTATGCAAATATGTGATGTCCTGATGAATCGAGCAGGTATTTGAAGTTTACACAGAAACATTCTCGCATGAAAATATCTTTAAAGTTTATTTTGTGACCCAGAAAGAGTAATATTTCAAACTCCGCCCCTCTGTGGTCCTCCGCCACTGCCTCGTTTGAGTTTTGGATGAAATGGATTCTGGGATATTGCATTTCATCATTTCGAGCTGATTGGAGACCAAAACAGCCAATCAGATTTCTTTGCATCCAAGTCTGTGATTGGCTGGTTTTGTGGCACAAATATAATGGTGTGGAGAAAGAGTTGAGCACGCACGGGCAGAAATGTTGAGAGCACGAGCAACACATTGCGAGCGAGCGCAAATGCAAAAACTGAGTGAGAGGGGCTGCTGGTGTGTGTGTGTGTGTGTGTGTGTGTGTGTGTGTGTGTGTGTGTGTGTGTGTGTGTGTGTGTGGATAATAGCAAACACTGAAATACAGTTTTTGCAGGAATGAATTTTCTTCGCTCAAAACAAATTTCAAACACTTGCACCTGCAAACTTTTTTTACGCGCGCTCAGAATAGTGGCACAAAAATACCGCCATACATTTGTAGGATTTAATCTGTGATTTACATTTTTCCTCTGACTCTTGAAATGCATCCATGCTGCTAAAGGAATCTGTTGATTAACCTCAACGGACAATCACAAAATAATTCTCAAGTGTATTTATGATACTGTGCTGTGCACTTGTTGTACACTGATGGAGATGCAGCCAAAGCTTCTCTATGAATCAGAGATTAAAGCTTATGTTTTCCTCCCAGCCTTCCAGAAGTTGCCATCAGGTAGTCCCAGGCTGATGCGTATCCTGGAACATTTAACACTGCTTTCACCTGGAGACCTGATCCCTTACGCGGAGGCCCTCACAGCCAGCATGGCTCTGCTGCTGGAGCCTGCTGTGCCTCGTCGTATACTACAGACCGTCAACAAGCTCTGGATGGGTCTGAACACCGTGATGCCCCGCAGGTACGTGCTCCGGACATGCAATCAGGAATTTGTGCCTTAAGGCATTAATGGAATCACTTGAGTAACTAAAATTGGTCTAAAGAATTTTCTTGTCCTCACTAATTAGA
The DNA here is from genome assembly GCF_057381845.1 of Rhamphochromis longiceps. NCBI lineage: Eukaryota > Metazoa > Chordata > Actinopteri > Cichliformes > Cichlidae > Rhamphochromis > Rhamphochromis longiceps. The sequence continues at coordinate 2,237,115 of NC_140566.1, forward strand.
ATTTGACATCACTGAAGTCAATGAACTCCCCTGCTGCTGGTTAAATAATAATTATACATGTTTCCAGTAAAAGGCTTACAGGGGTGTTTGACTTGTTGCTTCCTCCTCTAGGCCTCACTCTGCTGCTCAAAGGAGCACAGCTACCAAAAGGAGCCTGTTACAAGACGAGCTCAGGCAGGAAGACTGAGGGGGAGATGTAAGGGGTTGTCGGGGGAGCATGCTAGCGGGCCGTCGTTATTACCGTGTTGTTTGGAAAATACGGCGCACTTAAAATCAATCCTTTGATTTTTCTGAAAGTCGACAGAGCCCCTTATAATCCCGTGTGCCTTATGTATGAACTCTGGTTGTGTTTACTGACCTCGAAACGATTTTATGTGCACGGCGCTCGAAAATCTGTCAAATGTTTTAGTACGACTTTGCTGAGCTACGAAGCCGCACCGCTTGATGGATTGTGGGAGCGTTACGGCTATCGTAGGCGGAGCCTCGCGGAGTGATACGTGCTGTGCTTCAACATAATGTTTCCGTATTGTGTGTGTATAACCTCTTTTAAGTTTTGTGGATATTATACATGGTTGTGCTCAGGATATGTCGGCCAGTTTCCACTGGAAACGCCTTTTGGTTAAACTGTCAGTGAGGAGTTTGCATTTGCACTGTTACATTTTTCTATAACTTTAATGCACATAAAAAACAGCTGCTTGTTTAAGTGGAAATACATTGATGTTTTTTTTTTTTTTGCACTAATAAAGTTGAGGAGTTGTAAAGTATTTTGTCTCGTGTCAATTATATCGTCAGTTATATCGTTATCGCAAATTTTCAAATGATATCGTGATAAATATTTTTGGTCACATCACCCTGCTCTAGTCTGAATATTAATCTTGGGCGTAATACTGTCAGTTTTACTTTGAGCAGTTTTAATGTTGTCCCTTAACAAGGCAGTGTTTCTTAGTCTTAGTTAGGTCAGAGTTCTTTAAAAGCCGGGTACAGTCGGTGCTTCAGTTAACAAAACTGTGTGGTGGGAATGAAATTGTGTGTCTGTGTCACAGGCTGTGGGTGATGACGGTAAACGCCCTCCAACCTTCAGCGAAGCTGCTCAGGCAGCAGAGGTACACCCAGAATGACCTGATGGTCGATCCTCTCATCGTGCTGCGCTGTGATCAGAGAGTATACAGGTGACTACAAAAAGCCACGCATGGACTCAGACATACAGTCTCAGATGTGTTGCAGTAGGTGGGCTTTCATGTGGTCCACATTTTCACTGAACGTAACTAAAGAATTTCTTCTTATACAAAAGATGAACCCTTTATGACCAGGCAGCGCGGGCACGCTCCGTTTTCCGTAACTATTTTTAAAGCCCGGTAGCACTGGAACCACGTGAGCTAGCGCAATCATTTTTTTTTGCATATGAAACCTGAGGAGTTGTACTTACATCTTATGCCATCAGCTCGTCCTCAGTCACGGTTTCCTTCCACATACAGCTTTGCAACACCTGCATAAAAAGCACTTGCAGCAACAACAACATAATATTCCAGAAACAGGCTCGTCCGATCCGATCAGCTGTTCATAACACTTCCTACGTTTGAATAGACGTCAGCGTGAACTGTTGCATGCCCGCCATGACCTGCCCGGAACTGGAAGTGACGTCATTTTCACAGAAAATTTATTTTTTGTCCTGTAGGGCATTTACAAAGATATGCAGGTATTTTTAAAATAGATTTTGAGTTTATGCCTTTCTGTATCGTGTCTGGGAGGCTTAAACTCAAACTGCTGGAAATAATCTGTTTTGATGCTTTTTTTTTTTTTTGCAAATTTGCATCATAATATTTATTTTCATTTTTCCTGCAGTATATAAAAATTAGTGTATCTCAAAAATAAAACTATGAAGACACTCAAAATAATTTTCCTGTGGTTGGAAACTATTTTGTGCAACTGTTTTGTATTTACAGTTTTGAGGGGTGAACCTCTGAAATTACTCTAACTGGAAATATATGGAAAAAAACAAAAACGATTTTCAATTTTTTTTTGTCATTTATTGCACTTTTTTATGTAGTTACTAAGGACTTAATGCATACATGTTATTAAAATTGAGGCTATAATGGTTGTATTGATGTATAGAAACTGCATGTAAGAATATAAAGATGAGCTCTGGCAGACGTGTTATGATGCGTCTTAATTGTCAGGTAACAATATTTGTTTTTGGCCAGGTGTCCTCCTTTGATGGACATTGTCCTTCACATGCTGAATGGCTACCTGCTGGCCTCGAAAGCCTACCTACAATGTCACCTGAAGGAGACGGCCGACTTTGATCGACAGAGCCAGACTGTGTCGAGCCTCGGTGTGCCGGGACAAGCAGATACGCCGGAGGTCACCAGGGAGGAGCTAAAGAACGCTCTTTTATCTGCGCAGGTCATTTGAGTTTTATAAGAGTGCTATGCATGTGACAGCATATTCATTCCTAACCCTGTTTCCTGTATCACGTTGTTTCTTCATCCCCCCCAAAATATTACACTGCAAAATTTTCAAATCTTATTTTTATGTGAAATTTCTATCTTACTGGTGTTTCAGTAAAACAAAAAATGCAAAAAGACACTAAAGTGTAACGGCGGGCCTTTTATGCAAAGTCATTATAAATCCTTGTTTTTGTCCAACTGCAGGACAGCGCAGCAGTGCAGATTCTTCTGGAGGTGTGCCTGCCAACCTCTGAAGAGCAGCAGCTGGGGGCCACCACAGACAGCCTGTTGAGGAGCATTCGGGGCCCCGTGCCAGGGAAATTGAAACAGGGAAGCCTGGGGCCTGCAGCCAAGGGGGGCGGGGAGGCTGCGGAGCCAGAGGGAGGTTTGCTCAGTGATTTGAGGGAGGTGCAGTGTCTCATCTGTTGTCTGCTGCATCAAATGTTCATCGCCGACCCCAACATTGCCAAGTTGGTCCACTTTCAGGTAATATAATGCTGGCAGGTTTATTGTGCCATTTTGTGCATCCTTCCACATTTTCCTATTGAAAGCATTACAGTCATTGATAATTGATTACACCGTAGAGCAGAAAATACCTTCAATGCGTTTTTCAAGAAGATCCGAATCATATTGACCCCATTAGTCATCAGATTGTGCTGTGGCGTAAGTAATAAGTGAGTGCAGCTCCCAGAAGCAGCAGACAGCCATATGGTGGACTTCATCAAACCGCTTCCTGTCACAGTAATCCATCCACGCTGCTGAGCAGGAGCTGCTGAGCAGGAGCTGCTGAGCAGGAGCTGCTGCAGTGTGCATCGGCGCACACGCATGTTTACGCTGGCACTCATTTACATAGACGACTGTTTGAATAAATGAACTGCTTATTTGCGATTTCTTGCTTATGTTGCTAGATTAATTCCAAGTTTCCCGTTTCCTCTTGTCTCCCTGTCTGCCAGGGTTACCCTCAAGCTCTGCTGCCTCTAACTGTGGCAGGCATTCCCTCCATCCATATCTGTCTGGACTTCATCCCAGAGCTGCTGGCCCAGCCCCAGCTGGAAAAGCAGGTGAGGCCTCCCAACCTCCCCTCCCCTCTCTTTCCTGGCTTTCACTCCTAGACTTGCCCTGGGTTTGTGCCAGAGCCTCTCTTACACTGTTGTGCTTTTATTTATTTATTTTCTCCAACCAGCTCTGCTCGCTGCTCTGCTGAGTGTTTGCATATTTGCTACATAAATAAATGTATTAAATGTCTCACTGTTGTTATCGTGTGTCCCTGCAGATCTTTGCAATCCAGTTGCTATCATATCTGTGCACCCAGTACGCCCTACCCAAGTCCCTGAGTGTGGCCAGGTTGGCCATCAGTGTCATGGGTACACTTCTTACAGGTCGGTAAACACTCTTTACGTCTCACACGCTCATGCATGTGGTGATATACTTCCTCTTTTAGTGTGCGTCTTTTCTCTGTCAAACATTCAGTCTGCTGCCTGCACTGTGCAGTTCATCTTACATGAATCAGCTGTTGGCACACAGATGTTTTTATCCCTGTGTTTAGCTGCCATCCTCTGGTGTTTAGCTGTTAGTGCAACATTGTTTCTCTACACTGTATTAACTGTTTATCAGCCTTGTGTTTTGTGTTAATTGTGTATTCGTGTGTGTGTTTTGCTTCCTAGTGCTGACTCGTGCCAAGCGGTTCCTCTTCTTCATGCCCACCCTGCCATGCCTGGTGGCTTTCTGCCAGGCGTTCCCTCCACTCTACGATGACGTGGCAGCTCTCTTAGTACAAGTGGGCCAGGTTTGTTCTTCGGACGTGGCCACCAAAGCCCGGGACATCGATCCTTTTATCGCGCGTAAGCATGATTACTCGTTTTCTTGGCAGAATAATGTTGACACAAAAATATTTTGACCCGAATGATTTTTGTTCATCTTTTTAAAAATCCACAATCCAGATGTTGTAATTAAAGCCATCTGATCATTTCTGTCCTAAATGTCTAAGAATTATGAGAAAGAGCCTTCATCATTTATTAGCTTTGATGTGTTTGAGTGAAGCCTGATGTTGCCTTACACATAAAGACCAAGTGCCAGCCTGCTCCTCAGACTGAGGGTTTGAAGCTCGGTGTTGGTATCACTGCTGTTGGATCTGTACTCACTGTGGATGCACAGCTCATGTATTTCACTGGATCTAGTAAATGTGTAGTAGGAGTATACCTACCATAGACATTTAAAGGTGTTGTCCATGTATGCTACTGCAGACAGGCTTGATCTACTTTGTTTATTCAGCATTTCTGGACGCTTCGATTGGACATAGAATAATTTGTGTAGATGAGTTTAGATCTACCAGTGCTAAAGAAAAACACTTGTTTTTTCACTCAGGCTTGCAGTATCTTAAGGAGAAACCACTGGAGGCTGTGGTCTCAGGAGGACACCCCTGCAAGCTGACTCTACCCCAGAAGACAGCAGAGGAGCTGGGTGGGGCTGACCCTGATGTCCAGCTCTGTTACTGCATAGAGGCCACCTTCATGGACATTATCAGCTGCACCCTTCACGGACTATAGAGCAAACACACACAGAGACTCTGGATGGTTCAAAGGGACTTGATTAAACCAACAACTCCAAACACTCGGTGTTCATGTGCTCTGTGATGATTTGTAGAAATCAAAATGTTTTGGGGTTTTTCTTCGACCTCTGTAAGCATATTTTTTTAACTTTAAGTGCTACGACCTTTTTTTCTCAGGCACTGAAAAAAATGTTGCCTTCAGATGTGAGAGTTTTGTAATGTATTTGTTTGTAATAAAACAAAGGAAATATCCGTCTGAGGTTTATTCTGCAGTGGGAAGTTTGGATAGATGTGGCATCTCCTCTCAGCAGAAATCTGGACTCCTGGTTTTCTGCCCCTTGCATATAATTAAGATTTTATTTCTTGTTTTTACTGGAAATAGTTAACTTTTTTTTTATGCAATCAAAAAAAGACCTTTAAATCCAGTTACAGTTAAGTCTTAGGAGTTGTTTACGTTTTTGACCTTTTAACATTTTAACACAAGTTCACAAACATCAAAGAAGAAAAAGGATGATTGGAGCAAACGAGTTGGTTCTGTTGGATATTTTTACAATAATCTTGATAAATACCTGAAATATACAGAAGAACCAATTCTTGTCAGTTACAATGTTTCCAGTAACTAAAGTCATTAAAATGGTTTGTTTGGTTTATAATGAAATCTTTGTACCTCTGAGCACAAACATGGTTGGTTCCTTCTAAAACAAGCAGCTGGTTTCAAAGACAGATAAATAGCACTGAGGCATATTCAAACATTCACACGCTTCAGATAATAACTTTGGGTTATGATTCTTAGATGACCTGCTGCTAGTGCACGTGTATAAAAATACTGTCCAACTTAAAAAAAAAAAACAAAAAAAAACTTGTTCAGGCTTAAGCAAAAACAGCAGTGTTTATTTTCTAATTCTTGAATTCAGGCTGGGCTCGACCCCCCAACCAGCCCACGCCTATTTCTTAAAATGCTGTTGTGTGCACTGTAATGTGTAGCTGCTATCTCACATGTACCTCGGGATGCATCATCATCTGTAGGCCTCGTGGGCTGACATCAGCCTATCAGGGAATAAGATGGCATTTAGTGATGTCAGTGACTGATCTGTATCTGTCGCGTCACACCGCTGTTGCAGTAGGTAAATGTCCAAAGATGTCGAGATAAAGAGCTGGGAGGCTTTCAAACTATTTTTAAATGTGGAATTATTTTATTTTCCTGGCACAAAGGTGTTGATTTGAACTTATATTCTATTGGAGATTATGTATCGGAATTTCAGGAGCAGGACCTCCAAACACGCTCCAGAGGGTCCCCCAGTTCTGCAAGCTGTCGTTCTCGTTTACGTGCCCCTCCCTCCCTCCGTCCCTCCTTGTTCTCATTTCTTTAACTTCACTTCTATTTAGTACACGGGGATCTGCCAGGCCTGGGAGCCATCGCCAGTCTCCTTCGAGGCCTTCCCCAAACCGCAGCTCACTTCATGTCCAAGCATCACCTTTACCTACTAAAACACTGTCAAACCTAAAATGAGGACGTGGGCCCAGCGAGTGAATTCTATTCTACTTGCTTACTATTAGTTACTTCACATTTAGTGTAGGTTGTTGCTGCTGTGCTGTCCTGACAGGTGTATCCTGATAATTCACCAGAGGGCACTCTTGCCACACTAAAACCAACACGTCCACTCCATCAACAGCCATTAATTACAGAAACCTTGTTGATTCAGTGGTAAAGAGTCAGAGAGTAGTTTTCAAAGTTGATACACAAATATAAAACTGTTACTGTCAGAAGGTAAGAATGCAGCCGCCCTGTGATTTACAGTAATATGCAAAACGCTGCTGGAGGATTTTACATATTATGTGCCAGTACATAATGGCGCCACCGCTGTTTAAACGACCAGAATTACTGCACATAAAATACATACCGAGGGATTTTAGACCTAATTGCACCGGCAGTCACGTGTAAATGTAATATATGAAAACAAACTGGTAGATGATATGCATCATGTTTTGTAGCCTTTTAAGGGAGAGATGAGTGGCAGCCACAGTTTCTCTGTTTGTGAATCCATGAAGTGCTCTGCAGCAGTTTGTTGTGCCGCTGCAGTTTCCTGGTGCTGTGAGAGATGCCTGAAGCAAGTGAGGGTGAAATCACAGAGCAGTTTTGTTTTCACTGCTGTGCTTGTAACATCGAGCGCCCAAAAATACAACATCTTGCAAACTGCAAGGAGAAGGGTGCGGCGAGGGGAGAAGTAAGAGAGATGTAGTTGCTCAGTTCAGTTTGACAGAAGCTGAAGAAAATAAAGAGAATCTTCAGGTAACATTTATTATGTTTCGTGCTGATTTGGAAATACCAAACGATGGCATCTATGTTGTAATTAGAGTCTGTCAGCAGACCCAGAACAAAACTGCTCCAGTTCAGACACGAAGACGTTGTGTTCTGCAGGGATGTAGATGCCGTCGACATAATCAGACCTTCACGTCTTTTAAAGAATGTTATTTAATGAGGGAAGCACCAAAACCACACTTTAGTGCTGATACTGATACAATACTCACAAGTGATTTGTCTGTCACGGCATCTTTCAAACAGCACAAATTCAGTCACACGTGTTTAGATCGCACGTATAAGAGCCGCAGAGTTCACGCCGCGTCCCTCACGTACAAAGTTAACATTTACAGTAACGATGCGGCGGCTGCTGATTATCTGCTGTCTCTCATTCATGAGACACAACCAAATCTTCAGAGATCAAATGGTCATTTTTAAATAATCAGTTTTACATTCAGTACATCAGCATTCGACAGCAAACAGGCAGCAGCTGCTCGGTGAGCATGAAGACTAACCGTAGTTTCACAACAATGCTTTCATGTCTTTAGAAATCTCCGAGATCACTGAAGGCAAAGTGGCTTTCTTAATGTACTCGTCCGAGTATAATGTTGCCCACATTTTCACTTCAGGTTGCTTTTGTTCACGTTTGTTTCCTGTTTGCTTTTGTTTACTGGCAGTAATAAAAGGCGAGCCCTTAAGAGGCAGCACATCTCCCACTCCAGCTCGTTACAAGAGTCGCTGAGGGTAGCAGAGCATTCTTCCCTTGTTTGTCTCAGTGGCTCTTAGACAGAAAGGCACTTCAGGTAAAATGCAGTAAAACGCCCACGTACTGCTATAACTATGCCTGAGACATCCATGTGATGCACACTGCTTGGCTCTCTGTTGCTCTTCAGGTATTTGAGTTTTCAATCTGTTTGAATTCTCTCATACAGAAACAGCATTTTTTACACTGGTGAAATCAAATCTGCAGTGACGTTTCCAAACACAACTCTTTAGCACTCCAGCATCTTTTTACATCGTTTCAAATTATACACAGCAAAACTGAACACATCCCTCTGCAACATCCAGTTATTCAGAAAGATTTTGTCTTACAGTAACTGTAATTTGAAATATTTAGTGGAAGCACTTAACTAAGCACCTCCACTTAGTTAAGTGCTGTTTTATTTTGGTGTGAGTTTGTAACACCGGGAGACGCTGGCATTGGTGGAATTACTGAACTCTGCAGGTGCTCACATAGAAAGCCCACGTGGATCTTTTGGATATTGCACCGTTTCTCCAGCATACTTTAACCTGTGTGGCGTGCTCAGTGTTGGACAAGTTACTTTGAAAAAGTAATTAATTATAGTTACTAGTTACTTCTTCAAAAAATTAACTGAGTTACAAGATTCTAAAAGTAATTAACTACTGCGTTACTTTAAAAAAAAAAGTTTAACCCTCTGGGGTCCAGTTCAATGTTCCCTCTAATGTTTCATGTGTCTGAGCGAGCACACAAACTCCCTGAGCGGACACTTGGACCACTGTGAGCAACAGCAGACGTGAGCACTGTGGTCATGCCAGCATCCAATCCATCCAAGTTACATGTTTATTAAAGTAATCAAATTACAGCATTTATGTTAGACTACTTTTAATTAACTGCTTTAGTCCACTTACAATGAAAATTTAAATGAATCTTGTTCATGACCTGTGCAGCATGTTAACACCATTGGAAGGAAAAATAACCTGAACTCCAATTTTTAAAACACAACTTCTTCTTTTTTATTTTTTTATAAAGCTCTGACTGTATTATGAGTCTGTGGTCTGGGAGAGAGTCTGTAACTCTGTCTGCAAATAACAGTAAATAATGACCAATGCTGGGCAGTTAATTATATAGTTACTTCTTCAAAAAAGTAACTGAGTTAAGCAAACAAAGTTTTGCAGCTTTTACCTAAAAATGCAGCCAAGGCGTTTTTAAACAAACATTTCAAACTATTTACAGAACAATCAGCTGTTCTGCATCAAATCTGATGCCACACAAATTATTTGTGTCACTCCAAAAATAATTTCTGTCCACTATGAGATGAAGGAGAACAACAGCCTGATACCTGCAGGCCTGACAGCAGCAGATGTGTCACTGCTGTAACACCTGTAACACTCAGCAGTCGCCTCGTTGTTCTGACACACACAACAACTACTGACCACACTACACACTCACTACAGAAGACAACACATTAACTACACACTCCAAACACGCTAAACGTCACAAATCTCTCACATCTCAAAACTCTCTCTCTCTTCCTAAACAACCAAATGTCATGTTGCCATATCATTTTTTGATTGGTCGACATGGTGCATTTTTCCACCAACACCAACGGGCTGTTTTTTGTTTATTTTTGTTTATTTTTTGCTCATAAGCAGAGCGTGCTCGCTGCGCTGTCCTTAGACAGTAAACGTGACGAAACTATTGAGGAAAAACAGGCGCATATCTTGTTTATCATGACTCTGGTTTTACGTGGCCTATCAACACAGTTTATAAACTGGTATATGTCACCTTGTTGCTTTGTCTTGAAGTGGTCATGTGATTGTCTTACCACGACTACTTTATTCTTCCTCAGTCAAACAGCAGCAGATTGTTTTGCCCCCTGAGCTCCAGGTGTTGTGCCTAGTGATGTGCGGATCGATATTGAAATATCGATTCTTCCGATCCCAGTAGTAGTTCTAGAATCGATTCTCATATTAAAATATTAATATTTTAGTACTTTGGGGTAAATTTGTAGTTTTTCATTAACAGGAGCACAGTGGAAAGAAACTACATCATTCGGATCGTCTAAATTGGAAGGAACTACTTCCTCTTACGCCTTTCATAGTCATGTGCGAAACACAGCTGTGTAAATGTGTCGCAGCCCCTGATCAGTGTTGCCAACTCCTCAGTAAGGAAAATCGCTATTGGCTGTGCTGAAAGTCTCTAGAAGTCGCTAAATGACGTCATCGCTTAATTTGCATAATTGGTCATGCTGATATCATTGTAACCCACGTTGTTGGAGAGAAAAAAGAAGAGACATAAAGTGAGTAAAAACGTCCTAAATGCATTTAGAATTTATTTAGAATTACAAATTATTTTTTTCTTTAGCGATTATTGTTTTGTTGTTTTTTAATGTCACAATTCCAACTCTGCTCCTTTATCCAGGCCTGGACCGGCAAAAGTGACCCGAAATAGGCGCTCTGGTGGAGTTACTGTGTGTGTGTGTGTTTATAAGTAGTTTTAAAGCTTGTGATCCACAAAACAGCATAAGACTAAAAGAAGACCTGACTGCGTTACAGTCAGTGCGGGAGCAGCGGCTTCACTCATGCGCGATTCATTTGCCGTTTGGACGCACAGGTGTGAACGTCTCCTGCCCTGGTAGCAGCTGAGGAGGACTGTCCTCCGCCCGTGAGCGCTTTGGCACGGGTGAGGTGCCCACAGCAGCACCGCTGCTTGTTGAGAAGAGCGATCCGCGCTTTCACGTCAAAAAGTCGTCATAAATAAGTCTCCAATAACACCAGAAAAAGTCACCAGATTTGTCGCTAGTCGCTTTTTAGAATAAAAGTTGCTAAGGGGTCTGAAAACTCGCTAAATATAGCGACAAAGTCACTAAGTGGGCAACACTGCACCTGGCGTGCGCACTCCCAACAATGGCTGAGCGTAAACAAAGTCACGTGTGGACATATTTTACCTCCACAAACAGCCAAGACGCGGTTTGCGATACATGTGGCAAGACAGTGAGGTGTTGTGGCAACACCACTAACCTCGTGAAACACCTCAGAGTGAATCATATCACAGAATATGACGAGTGTATGTTGAGGTGAACTGAAGACGAGGACAGGTGCTGCTGGGCGAGGACTCCTTTAGTGCTGCAGGCAGGCAACATGCTCAATAGCGCTCACCTTCAAGTTTTTTATTTCTATATGATAATTCTGCATCATTAAGCAATAAGAACAAGTAGTCTGATGTCCTGTAATCATTGTGAAGCTATATCCTTATATTATTATTACAATGACATAATGCAATTCTATATTGTATTATGAAATACAATGAAACAGGAAGTTTTTGTACAGAGTATCGGATCAGTGTCGTCGATACCACCCTGGATTTTACTTGGTATCGGATCAGAAAGGAAATCAGTGGTATCGCACATCACTAGTTGTGCCAAAAAGTGATCGTCGGGCAGAAAGTGACTGCTGTCCGCAGGAGCGCGCAGCTGCTTAAAGCTGTAGCGTCCAGATTACTTACAGCTACTTCTGTGCAACTGATATAAGATGCGGTAACCTGAACACAGCTTCAACCGTCTGTTTGTTGAAAAATAGTAACGCGACTGCATTTTCTTGTTAGTAACGGTAACGGCGTTGTAACGATAGAAACAGTAATTAGTTAGATTACTCGTTACTGAAAAAAGTAACGCCGTTAGTAATGCCGTAACTGTTATTCCCATCACTGGGCGTGCTTCAGGGTGCCATGTCAAAGCGTTTTATCGAGCTGGTGGGTAGCAGACGTCTGCAAAAACATCGGAGCACTTTTGCAAATACGTGATGTCTTGATAAACCGAGCAGATATTTGATGTTTACACAACTACTTTCTCGCCTGAAAATATGTTAAAAGTTTATGTTGTGACCCAGAAAGATTAATAAGAGTAATTTTAAAACTTAGTAGCAGCCGCCATTGCCGGAAACTGGAGTTTGGCTGAGTCGCGCTATGAATTCTGGGATATGGTGGGCCACGAAGGACACACCCGACCCATCCTTCAAATTTAGGGAAATGAAGGACGCATTTGTCGGCCGCATTCGGAGGAGTCTACGAATTTGGACAGGCTTCGGCGCGTCGCTGTGACGTAATCGGTCTACAAATGCGTCAACGATCACCCCCAGTGATTCGCTGGCGCTACGATTCCGCACAGGAGGGAGGGGTGAGTGAGGAGCTATTGCCTTGATGTGAGCTTCTACTCAGGCTTTTTCTTCCAGTTCAGAGCAGAAATGTTTCTGTTAAGAAACTGGCTGTTGTTTTTTCCCCCACAATTTTAATTATAAGCTAGATATATTTCACTATTGAAATGAGTTTGCTAACAGCAACAGGGATGAGTCAGTGAGTCCGTTGGGCTTGTGAATCATGATTCACGAGTCAGTAAAGTGATTCTCGAGTTCTGAACGATTCGTTCATGATTCGCACATCACTAACCTTCACTCAATACAGACGAGTGAGAGCTACGTGTCCGTGCCATCCTCTCACCTCTCCTCACTGTTTCCCCTGTTTAAGGGCACAACATTACATTAGTTGTAACAGTAAAGTAAAAAGATAATTCTGTGTTTTTACATTCATCAGGTCCCAATCAGCCCAAATAGCAAAGAGAAAATAAAAATGCCAGGAAAGAGTTCCTAAGTTGGCTTAAACACCTTTTTTAATAGCGTGGAAAAAGACTCATCATCACGTCCTACTCAGCAATGACAGGAAAAGGTAACGGCGAGAAGAGGAAAACTACATGTAAATGCACATTAAGCTGTACTACACCATTAAAACCAGCAGACAGAAATAGCCTCCCTCCCCATGTGCGCTGACAGCGTGTCGGAGATACTGACACCATAATGACGCAGAATAAATCAAATATGAATACAACGATAATTAAACCACTGATATTATAAATAAATAGGATAAAAAATCATGTTGATTGACAAACTATCAGTCATGAGTGGAGATGATGGGCCTTTGCTGAGCCATACTGGATACTGAAGTCCATCCACATTAAAAGCAGCGTAATGTTATTGCAGGCACGAGAGCTTCAGTGCACTGAAAGCATTCACACGATTGCTGATCTGGTTGGAGGAGTAATCGACCTCGATGATTACCGGCCTTTTTAATCACCAGCTACAGCACCGAATGAAAGAAAATTTGTAGATTAGGTGATTTTCTCTTTATCCACATTTCTTCCATATGAAAAGAAGTTTGTTTTGCACGATCAAAGAACACGCAGAGACGATGCCCCCCCACCCACACCCACCCACCCTGTCGTCTTCTGCTGGTGGATGCTGAGGGAATTGATTACACGGAGCAGGAACACTTTGTCAGGCCTGAATGCGTTTTTCACAACGTGTTGCCGGGAACAAAGGGACACTATTAAAGCTTTCGTAAAACCCTCTAAAAACTTTTGATTTCCCTCTCGGTTGAGCAGAAAGCGTCAGGAAGACCGCGATTGAAAATTAATTGGCAGCGTGTCAGTGGTGTATTTACATTTTGTTCTTTTAAAGATGCAATTAATTACACGAGATGAAGAAATCTGCAGAGAGATGAGATGCGTAGCGTTGGTTGCTCTCCTCCCTGCAGACTGTCTCTGCTCTGAGGGAGTGTAGGCAGGCTTGCCAATTAGACACAGACTAAAAAACCCAACACTGCAATGTTTCAGCAGGTAAAAAAAGAGAAAGGCCTAAATTTAAATTGCCTGGAAAATCAATGTAATAGACAGACAGTAGCGTGTAGTTTTCACATTCTGATGCTTCAAGATATACGAGGAAGATGTAAGAAGAATGTTCTCTTTCAAGAGTTTCCTAACTCCTGGAAACTGCTGCAAATTAGGTGCAGGGCTGGCACGGCAAGTGTTGTATGCAGTAAGTTAAGCTTTCTTATTTCTTCTCCTTTTTTTGTTCGCCAAATGAGGTGTACTTCAGAGCAGAGCTAACAGGACTGACTGCATGTAAATGTGTCTGTAGTCACCTTTACATCCAGTCAGTCTGACATTCATCATCATCATCATCAATGGAGCAGTTACTCCAACATTTCCCAGATTTTCCTGTCTCGACTGTGTTTCTCTAACAAAACTCAGCAGACATTAGTAGCATTGCTGTATGCTCTATTTTATGAAACCAGTTCATTTTTTACTATTGCGTCCCTTAAATCTTCTTCCTTTCTTACACTCAGTCGCGCAGTTTCTGGCCTTTACAGACTCTTAACACGGAGGCTAAACTGTCTGACCCCCGTCAGGACAAATGGAGGGTTAGGCCTTTTCATTCTTTCAAAGCTAAAACACAAAGTGAAGCTAACAGAAAAAAGGAAGGTTGGATTTGTCCCACCTTACAAACACGCGGCAGCAGTTGCTGCTGAACGCTTCTTTAAAAGCAACATATGCTTTTTGTACTGGAAATACATTCGACATAACAGGAAGAAGGAGCGGGCGAGGCAATTGAAGTTTGGCAATAACATCTCAAATGTCCCACATTTCCACTCTGGCAGTAAGTACGGAAAAGTTTTAAAGAAAGAGACAGTTTGATGTTAGGACATAAAAAGGAGTAATGCGAGATACCTCAGGAGCTTGCTTGCCTCGCGCTTTTCAGTGAAGACCAAAGAGGGCCTTTTAAAAAGCTTTTATAATTGATTCCACCCAGAGGTAACCCAAGGCAATCACCTACCTCACCAAAAGCGAACACTGAAGCCCTGTGTAAAGACTGCCTGTTCCCCCCTCTCTATTCCCTGCCATCTTTTTTATTGGAGCTTTCATCTGCGAGTGTGAATAACTGCGAAGTGAGCCAAAGCTGAGTAAACATTGTCTGAATAGGTGATTGATGGATCAATTTGGGTCCCTCGTTTCCCAGCGCTGGTGGCGGCATTCACATTGATTATGTTGCCTGTGGTCGTTGGCCAAAATACAGTCCTTGAAATGAGTATGTCTCTTGGAAAGCGTCCAGCGCTCCTTCAGCCAAACAGATGGCTCCCAGTGCTGCAGTCATATCCATATTAATGACATGATTACAATGCATTACAATCAAGAGATCTTGTCATTAACTTTGCGATTTAAAAAGCAATTATGGGTTTTGATTATCCTCTGCTGCAGATATGAGGTGTGCATGTCTTCCTTTGCCAGTGGGCCCTTAATAAAACAGCAGATTGATTCCTCAGCTTTACCCTGACTGACAGCTAATGAGTGGAATGGCTTCTGCATAATGATGGAATGCAGCAAGGCTGAAAGGAGGGAATGGAGAATATGAAGATGGGCGTCATCGTGTCAGAAGAGGTCCTCTGTGTTTGTGAGCGTCCCCACAGACTGCAGCGTCGGCCGCTTCGTCTGTAGAGCTGTTGGAAATGTTGGATACATGTGTGGAGGGTTCATGTCTCACTCCTGATGAGTTAAGATAACGTTTCTGATTCTCTTTGTCGTCATATGAAGTTTTTATTTATCCAGATACAGACTGTATACTAAAGATGGAGAAAGCCAACATCAATCCATGTGAAGCCTTCGTGTGTGGCTACCACCAAATTATTTCACTGGAACCAGAAAAGTGAACGAAGGTTGGCGAGCTCGATTCACCGCATCAAGGATGCTGCAGGATTCAGGATTCACCACGACTGAAGGGCCAGTGTTTTGGACACAACGAGCTTTATTATTCGTGACATAATTTAATAATAGTGCAGAAAGCACTACCAGCACAAACACGATGGCGGGACATTGATGATGAGTCTCCAAAGCTCACAAAAACCTGTGTGTCACATACGATGAACTAGAAGACTTTAGTGTAACGCGCTTCCTTTGATGTGATGAACTGTGGCTGTGTGGTTAAAGGAGCAGTACTTTATTTCAGTGTAAATTAGTGCTGTCAACAGATTTAAAAAACAAACTAATTAATTGCACACGTTTCTGTAATTAATTGCGATTAATCACATTAGTTGATCAATAGCCTGGCTGCAATTACACTTTATCAACTTTATATTTGAGCTTGTAACAGACATTTATGCAATATAATGAAATAAATGTAGAACAAACACAAAGAATGTTAAATGCTTAAATTCAAAGAGAATTTGTTCAGTCTTTTACAGGCTCTCTCCTGTGAAATGCAACGAAACTAATATATAATATATATGAGTGCTGTCAAACAATTAAAGTGTTTAATCAGATTCATCACAGGGTTACTGTGGATTACCCATATGGAAAAGATATATATAAATCTTATAAAGTTTGTATCTGTCTTGTGTGAAACTTGTATGAAAAGCATACAAGAGTGAAAACTGATATAAGATCCCTCGAAAAATTATATAATGAAACTTGTATGTTTTGGATACTTCCTAAAACAATATATGAAAGTAATGAGAAAGTGGCCACTTTCATGAGTAAATCATGTAAGTTTTTACTATTTCTTTTCCATATGGGTAATTTTGATTAATCATGATTAAATATCATGTTTATTCTATATTAATCACATTTCATTTTGCATGAGCAAACAGACTCAATAAAAAATGGAAAATATACGAACTTTATTGAACATTTGGAACATTCATGTTAACAGAAACCTCTGTAAACGTTCATCCTCTCTCTGTCACTCCTGGGGAGGCTTCAAGTCCTTGAAACGAGGACCCAAAGCTGTGTAAAGGTTCTCAGTGATGTTAACAGGTCTGCAGTTTGTTGCAATCCACTCGGCGTCAGTCGATGTGTCCGAGGGCGACTTACTGAGTCCCCGATGCTCCGTGAGGGGTTTGTCCAAGCTGGGTGGCGCGTTAGCCAAAGTGCTAGCAGCATCCTGGCTAACGTATGCTTCGCGTCAATGTGATATTTTAAGCTGGAAGCGCTTCGGTGAAAATTCCTTCTTGCACAACGTCCATGAGACTTTATGTCGGTCGACTGTTCCGGCTTCTTGTTTTTTAATACTCAAATTTCCCATCGAGAGGCCGATGTGCGTTTATCATCTTCCATATTGAGTTGATTGGTTCAGTCACTGCCAGATCAACTGCCCATTTGCACATGTGCGAAGGTAACTCTGCTTGGACGAACTGCCCGAAATGCGCTGCTGAAACGTTTCAGGGATTTTGAGTCACTCTGCTCCCCAGATGCGTCAATTTTTTTAACTGCGTTCATCGTGATGACGGCTTAATCTACACGTGAATTTTGACAGCACTAGTGTAAGTATTTTAAACACTGGGAGACACTAGTATCGGTCTATTGTTATTTGCAGTTGCACCTCTTGACACTATGCTAGGCAAGTTAATGTATTTTTCTCTAAAAGTTTCCTTTTTAAAACGTTGTAGTTCCCTTTAGTCTTAGCTAACTATGAAAACAGCACCGTGCTGAGCTCGGAGCCAGACTCTCACTTAACTTGATTCTTTAAAAGCTGTTGAAAAACTGCATCTGACTCGGTGGGCATGAGCTACTCTCTCCACAGAGATAGATGTGGAAGCTGTGTTAGCCTGCACTTGAACAGTCTTAGCACATTTTATCATCCAGATTTTAGCCAGGATCATGTGTGCCTAATCACAGTACTTCATCATCATATAACGTAAAAGCTTTATATGTGTTTAGAAGCTCTGAAAGCTTGACAGAAACCTTTAATTCACTTTAACCGTTACAATGAGTGACACGGAAATGCTGGTAAATCTGGCATCAGATGAATGGAGGCATAAGTTGGAAAAATGAGCACAAGTGAACTTAAGTGAATGTAAGACACTGTGCTGCTCTTTTAAAGCATGTGATAGTTTAAGACCTTGTAAAGGGTAACACCATCTTCCCTGATGAAGAGAAAAAGATGGGTAGCAGTGTAAAAATGTGATCCTATCTTCTGCCTCCGCTCTGTTATTACCTCAGGTGTGAAATCCTTTCCCGCTCACGCCGGAAAACCAAGCGGGCGTGCTCAGCTGTGAAATTGTATCTTTTCTGCTTTCTCTGCCCTCGCTGTAGCTCCTTTCCCCGTCCTTCAAAAAAAAGCCTTTTCCTTACCTTCAAAATATGTGCTGCGTTTTGTAAGGTGAAGCCGTCCTGCACCTCGGCTGAATAATCAGGCGCCTCCCTCTGCATGCCTTTTAATGAGTGACTGAGAAACCCCAGGAACACCTCGACACGGTCCTACGCTGGCTGAGACTGGGCTGCTGTCTGCTTGTAAGGATTTCATGCAGTGCTGAAAAGCGCGGGACATTTTATTGAAATGTAATGAAACCTTGACAAAAGGTCCCAACTGTTAAAATAACAGGTTAGTTTGAGCATATCTTTAAAAGCATTCTGTAATAGTGAGCTGTTGCTGCCAGGCAGCTTAGTAGGCCCAGTGCAGCCTATGCAGGTTGTTTTCCATGTCTTTCCAGCAATGGCCTGTTTTCTTTATGCCTTCCCCTGTGAGGACAGATTTCTCTGAAGCCTTTTAACGGAGAAATGAGAGCAGCAGTGCGCCTGGAGCTTTATGGCTCATAGGATTGACCTGACGCTTATAGTGTCAAAGAACTGGAATGCGTAACTCAGAGGGATCCTCATCACGCACAGACTTCAATTGCTTTTAGTCATTCGGAGTACAGTGTTTACATTTGAGGTGATGGCATCTGGAATTACAGAATCTGTCACAATGCTAGGTCACAGCACCTCTAAGAGTCTCTTGTATCTGTATACAGTACACACAAACACACTCAACGTATGTTAATAAAGAACTGAGTCTGTAACACTACAGGCACCCTGTGAAATCAGAATCGCATGGCACCGTGAAATAATTTGGATATCTACGCTTTAAGTGTGCAATTCCCAGCATACATACTCCAAAAAATGACAAACTCTTTAATCAGAGTCGGGGTCGTTAATCGGTTTCAGCTGCTTTGGTGTTAATGAAATTAACAACAGATGCACAGATGAGGCAGCCGAGATGGACAGGGCTGTAGAAGGTCCTTAACCCACCAGGAGGACCAGTATCTGCTCCTTTGTGCAAGAAGGAAGATCAGCAGCCCACTGATGTAATGTCCTCTAGTGGGCCCGCTGCTCACTGCCTGGCACCGTGGAGCCCAATGGCAGGTCCACCACCCGACCTGGCCTGTGTTACTCACAGTCTGGAGAAGCCGTGGAGAACATCATGCAGGACCAATGTTGTCAGACATGCAGAGAAGCACGTGGGGGGCAAACACACGACTGTGTTATGAGCTGGTTTAATGAAATCGACCTACAGAGGGCGTCTTTGAATGCAGCCCTCTGCAGGTCGATGAGTTTCACCTCCATCAAATGATGTGGCAGTGTCAGGACAGACAACCACTGAGTTCTGATGTATTTTCAAAGTGTTCCTTTAAGTATTTGAGCACTGTGTTCATGAGGTCAGCTTAACGCTACACAGAGCTGCTGGTACTGCTTGTTCTGATACGTTCGACAAAGGTGGAAACTGTCATCTATATTTGACGCTGAATTCAATAAAAGTGAATTGTGAATTAATACGGGTTGTCGTTACTGCTACTATTGCTCGTGTGATGAACTACCTGGGAGTGATTTCCAAACTCCGAGCTTGTCCCACTGGTGTGTCGACCTCCTGTGATTTCCTCCTGCTGCACCGCAAAACGTTGTAAAGCATATCGTCTGAAATAAATCCTTTTCCGCTGAAAACATTTTTAGGCTCTGCGCTGGAAGCATAAAAAATATTATGGCTTTTAAAAAGGCTATTACAGCCTCCATCAACACTGCAGTAACCACAATGACAAAAACAGTATTACATCAGTGAGTGAAAATGACCACAGAAAGATGAAATGTCAGCAGCCTTGGAATGCCTCTCACTAAGCCCATAGCATGGCTGAAAATAAGCACTGTGTGAATTCTCCTTTTCGAATATACCAGCACAATCTGGCAGCTACACATTTGGAAGCCTTTCAACAGGCAACTCGAGCTCCATATCCTCTCTAACAGAATAGTGTTTCCCTGCCTGCAGTCCTCAGCGGAGTGAGGCTGACAGTGGGAACGCCTGCAGAATAATTTAACAGGACTGTGGGGAGAGCCAGAGAAAAGACAAAGCCCTCCAATATGATCTCCAAGGACCCCGTAGCAATCCACCGTTCGCCTTCTGCCATCGCCATCACTGACACTATTGATTATGGCCCTGGGAGTGATGATAGCATTCGGCTCTCCCCCTCTAGCGGAAGCCACAATCACGCCGTGTTGGCCAAATGATAGACTGTCTCGGAAATGAAAGAGGAGGAGAGGGCTGGGGAGAGAAAGATAAGGGTGATTGAGAGAGATAGGAGATTGAGGTGGTGGGAACGGAGGCATTAATATGGCTCGGTTAGTTTTTCATAGAGGCTGAGGAATGTAATGTTTCTGTCAGCGGTATTAACGCAGGGCTCCATGTCAGAATTGTGTCACAGGGGCATTGGTGAAACAACAAAACGCCGTAATTGCCTCTTTGCCCGTTTGAAGTGCTAACAAGAAATTTCGACATTTTTTACGGTTCAAACTGTGGAAACTGTAGGACATCCAAGTGGTTCAGGCTCTTATGTGGCTGCTTGCAAATGAGGGAAAGGGCCAGGCTGATGCTGCCGCTGAGAGTGTAGAAAATCTACTCGAGTATCATCTGGAATGTCTACACAAACAGGACACACACACACACACATGCGCACTGCTCTTCACATGCCAGGTGGCTCCTTGATTTAATTAGCACAGTGGAGCTCCAATTAGCTGCAGTTGTAAATCAGATGGTGCTTTTCATCAGAGCGTCGAGCTGATAGGCCCTGTAGGATCGTCTTCATGCCTCCCCCAGGGAAGGCTGCATCACAGTCAGCCTTGAGTGGGGGATTATACAGAGATTATAAGCAGACTTAAGCACTTCAAGCCACTTCTATATCTGGGTGACCTGCAGATGAGCCCATATTACAAACTGTATATTCTCTAATCTGATGGTCGATGGTCAATATGAAGAAAACGGCACAGCCCTGTTGCTGTGCACATTTTCACGGTATGAGCAGACATTACACAGTAATATAGGCTCATAGTTGGATGTGCTGGCACTTATCCTGGATAATTAAACATTTACACTCTACAGTAGACGGTGTACAGTCACTAAGCAGTAATGTTCTGGCTTTTTATCATTTCAAAAATGGGGAAAGAATAAAAGAACAAGATCCACATACACACCATGTAGCAGCACTTCCATACTGCTCTCATACCGTACGCATCGATTATGCTTTCAGTATAGTGAAAAGCATTGTGCTACTTTTGTGTTAGTACTTGTTGTTTATTTCCCTAATGTACAGTACTGTGCAAAAGTTTTGAGCCACCCTCTTCCTTTATATTTTGGCAGGAAAATCTGAAATGCGTGCAGCAGTTTATTAAACTAGGCAGACAGTGGAGGTATAGACTCGGGTCTTTGTTGGATTCTTTTTCCTGTTTCCTAAGGACGCGACGTTCAGATACTCTTCATCTGCTCCACTTGTCGAAGGACACACTGCACACCATGGCAAGAACTTGCCAAATTCAGCTTGTTGATGAGCTGGTTTTGTCACTGCCAGAGGCTACAAGCAGTAAAGATACAATTTAAAATAACTTGTCTGTTATTTGTGGACATAATACAGCTCAGGGACTCATAACCTCTGTCTTTCTCTAAGAATTCTTACAAAAGACGTTGGTGTGATGAAGAGTATAACTCACCTTATGGAGGGCACTTGTTGGTGTATCCTAATGAATGTTTTTGCATAGAAAGTTTGTGTGCTATCCACCTTTTAAGCCACAGCTGCAAAGATAGCAAGGCTCATCAAAGGACCAGATGAAAGGTGGACCTAATGATCTCAGCTCAGCTCTCCAGTCCAAACACAGACATATGCTGCTGCGTGTTCTGCTTGAAGCTCTGCTGAAGGCTGAGCAGATGGAGGATGACCTGGAAAGATCGGATCAACAGCCATGAGTGTGTGGCTCACACCTCGCTCCTGTTTTATATGTGCATTTTCATGCACACCTGCCACACTGAGCTGCTGTAGCTTTCCAGATGTTCTGCTCTCAGTGTGCAACGTTGTAACGAGATTGGTACAGTTTCCTCTGTAAGTCTACATCTCCAGCAGTGGCGCTGTTTCTTACCTCTACATTCATATATGAATGAAAAATGTGACTGTAAGTAAGCACCAAATAAAATGCACGGGAAGAAAAAGCACCAGAAATGTGGTATTTTTACACTTTACTAGTGAAAGAACCAGTATTGTTCTTATAAATATTTATTATCGCTGTCCACAGTGTGTGTTTTTGCCTCTCTCTGTCCCCTCACTCCCCACCAATCACAGCAGATGGCTCCGCCCCTCCTTGAGCCTGGTTCTGCCTCCAGGTTTCTTCCTGTTAAAAGGGAGTTTTTCCTTCCCACTGATGCCAAATACTTGCTCATAGAAGCTCATCTGATTGTTGAGGTTTTCTCTGTACTGTTGTAGGGTCTGTATTATTGGGGGGGGGGGGGTAGGCCACAGACACACCGATGTCAGATTGTGGTTTACGTCGGCTGCACGAGCATCCGCAGATTTATTTTCTCCACACTGGTGCATTACTTCACATGAGTGGTTATACATCAGTATGCTCTGACAAAGTCAACATATACACTTGTATTCATCATCTGTCTTACCCTGGCTAGTGTTGGGAGTCATAACTCACAGGGGTTTGACCGATTGTTGGGTTTCCTCTCTATTAATATCGGTTCGTTACCCTTAAAGTGCCTCAAGGCAACTTTTGTTGTGATTTTGGGATACATAAATAAAACTGTTTGATTAAGGACAGGGGTCAGTATAGTTTGCTTTAGAGTGGATTCATTTTAAAATGAGAGAAAAACATGGCAGCTTGAGAGGACTAAGCTGGGAGTTGAACTGCTTACTTTAGAGTTGCAAAGCATAGTGTTTTCAGCCTAGAAAAACACCACCTATGTGCATGCTGTGGTTTCACAGCGTGCACACGAGCATGTGGAAACAAGCAGCAGTATTCAAGCTGTTGAGTTAGCAGTATAGTATAGCACACAACAGCCCACTTTGACTTTGGCTTCTTGTCCGACCAGCAGGGAAAAGAAACCCTGTTTGTGTAGGAAGAAGCCATGTAATCTTGGGACAATGCCTTGAAGTGGTGGGGCACTGGGACCTCACTCCAACATGGTCGTGTCCTCTGTCTCTCTCTGCCTCTGGCACCTTTGGTTGCAGTGTTTCTTGGGGTAGTGTTATGCAACCACACGTCCACCACACGTCAGGACAGGAAAGAATCTGATTTTACGTCAGCTTCTGGTACATTTCACTGAGTGGATTCATTTCTGTGCCTTTCAACGTCATTACAAATGAGCATGAGTCACGAGCCTTGAGTAACATCTACATAAACATGTTGGAGGCATTTCAATTAATGCTAATATTTAAAAGTCTGTCAACCCTGATTGTAGACTGTCAAAGTCTACAATCAAGATATGGATTCATGAATGGAAATGAAAAGTTTACAGCAGGCTGCAAACCTCTGATTTCACTCAGGACCAGTCTGGTGAGATTAGAGTCTGTAAAAACAACAAAAACAAAATCTTTGCACAGATGAAACCAAGACGGTTCAAAACACACCACATCATCTGCTTAACACTGTCGTGTACGGCTGCCAGTGGAACCAGGTCAGTAGTGTTTACTGCTGATGTAATTGCTGCACTTCACAGTACAAACTGGACAATGACCAAAGCATACTGAAAAGGCAAGCCAAAGGTTTTTCAATGTAAAAGAAACAGGATATTCCTAAATGGCCGAGTCAGTTGATCTCACACCAAAAGAGCGTTTGCATTAAATCCAATAAATACAAAACTGAATGCAGAAAGATCCACAAACAAGCAGCAACTGCAGCAAAGGTCCAAGGCACAAAACACAACGACGAACACGATTTCTACATTTCAGGCTGCACAGACTGCAGACATTTTTCATCCACGTATTAAACATTTTATATTAAAATCTGTTTGTGTCCCATTATTTCTGAACATTTGAAAATGGGTTAGTGTAAAAAAAATGGCTGCAAACACTTTTTTTTTTCAAAACGCCTTGAATTAAAACGGTAATTTAAAGCACATATTGATCGTTTGATGTCCCATCTACTGTGGTGGTGTCTTTGTCCCAAACATGATGGAGGACACTTTACATTGTGAGGACCGACCGCACTGCGGTGAGCACTGAACATGCCCCCCTTGTCCTTGCAAAGAGTTCTTGTGAAACTTTTACAAAACCTGCGTGAATTAAAAATCTTTATGACCTGATGTGATTTCACAGATAATACGCATTAATATGAATGATGGTTGGTCAGTGCCATTAGATGTCCATCTGACAGGAGAGGGTGGGAGGAAATGAAAGATGCGAGGAGATTAGATGGAGTGAAAAATGGGCCGTTATGAGAAATACTGTTACCATGTAAAGCAGCAGATTGACATAGATGGATTTCCCACAGTTCCCTCCTGTCCAATATATCACCCAGGGGCTGACTTTGTCCTTCGCTGCTAACCCTGGTGAGTGCAGGTGAGTTGCTAGAAAACAAGTTAAAAATGTGCCCCAAATGTGCTCACAAAGTTAGCGTAAAGTGGAAATGCTTGCCTCGATTTATTGTTTGGCCAATTCTGGTTTGAATTTAAAAACAACAACCAAGATGTTGCGTTTGATTCCCACAATTCCAGCTGAATCATGGAAAGTCTGTTTGACATTTACTTTCCAAACCTCATATTTAGACAGATCATTTCCAGGAAAAGCAATTTTTCTGTGAACAAAATATTTAAGTGGCTCACAGGCACAAGTAAATGCTGGATAAACTGTGTGCTTTTAATCTGTTTATTACCGATCCGTTGGCTTTCTGGGTTTCTCTGTATTTACTTTAAATGTAATTTCCTCTGTTGAGATTTTGTTTTCTCAGATAAGTGGTTTTGTTTCTTTATGGGGGTTTTTTGTCCTTAAATAAGGTCGTTATTAATTTCAACTTATCTTGATTTTAAAAAGTGGTCTGGAACATTTTTTCCTGGCGAGTTTTCTTTACATCGTTTCGTACACAGCAACTTCTTCACTAACGTGTTAAGAGTACGCTGTTAGCTTCCATGCAGCAAAGTCTGAGCGCGCTCCCGGCGTGTAAAGATATTGGATGCTAGACTGCAACAGCTGAACACACTGAGGCAAAAAAGGCAACAACTTTGAGATGAACAGACAATAATCACATCTGTGGCTACTTCTGTTTCCATAGCTAACCGCCTTTGATAGCAGAACTATGGCTTTGTTTTGACCAGAAGGAGTGGAAAAGCTTCTCTATCAAACAACAACAGTTGCTCTCTAAACACAACCAATTAGGATGACGAATGACTTGCGCCTTGGCAAACGTCCCACGAGAGACATGAACATACAGCTCAAATAACAAGACAAACAGAGAAAAACAAAGAGCGGCATCAGAGAGAAAAACAGGATATTTTTCATCCTGGGAATTTTTGCGCCTTGATTCCCTCCCCTCGGTCGATTGTTCTATATCAAGCCTGTCACTCTGTTCTATTTGAGGAGATTTGTAGTGCAGGTTTTGATGCATAATGGATGGGGTCTGACTCAGAGCAGTGCCTTGTGGGAAGATGGAGTTGAGCCAGAGAGGGTACGCCGCCATTGCTGATTGCTTCTTATTGAGCCCTTGGGAGCGTCGTTATGAGGTACTCGGCATGCAGGAGCACTGTACTGTGTCATGCCTCGTGCTATGACCTACACGAGTTACACAGAGTATACGAGCAGCCATTGAGTCCGCGAGAAAGCTGGTTTATAACTCATTAATGCGCCGTTATTGTCTTCACTTTCACACGCTGTGTGGGACGGCGAAAGTCTCCTTGAAGAAATAAACCAAGTTGTAAACAATGTCGAGATGAGCTCCAGGAAACCAAACCTTTTCTCGCCGAGAGCGTTCGGAAACCTCATTACCGAGAACTACAGAGAATTACTGGTGAGAAACCTCTTTAATGAGCACTCGTTACCCCGAGGACAGAACGGCAGGACGACAAGGGAATCTTTATTTAGTGGTTCTATATTTATCATTTAATATTCGGGGGAGGGGGTCACATGCTGATATTCGGGATGTATAGGCTCACAGATACTAAAATATATCTTTAATGTGCCTTTTTATTGTTTCTTTAAGATGATATCTACACTCACTCAGGATCCATGGTAAAACCTGACACCAGAATTAGGATTAAAGTGTTCCAGGGGCTTTTCCCATCAGCCGTATCCTCTCCTCATCCCTTTATCTTGCTCCTGTCCGGTTCCATTTGCCTACGCAGCGGTATCTTTGTAAGAGCTGCCAAAGCCTACACAACTATATTTGAGCCCTGGCTCTGCTAAAAAAAGGAGTTATGTTCAGTGATGACAAGAATTGATTTCCAATTTCCTCCACAATGACTGCATCATTTCCAGCGACTCAGGCAATTTGGCCTACATTACTGAGGCTGCCAGGGGCTGTAGATCAGGGTGACAGCTGTCTTCACCTGAGGCCCCTTTCACTGAGATCACAGAGAGAGAGATTGACTCTCAGGCTTTCCGTTGATGGCGCCTCTATTACGCTGGTGATTTCCTGTGGAGAGTCCAGGATTTGCACTTGTTTTCTCATGAACTGAAACAAATGTGCTTTTGCGTTTGTATGAGGCCTTACAGCATTTACTCGCCTAATACACAGCGCTGCATTTTGCTGCAGTATTTATATTATCTGTTTTTTAAATGTGCTTTTGGCACAAATCTTGTTGGTGTATATATTTACTTGGTATGTATATGATGTCTAACAGTGTCTGCCAGCAGTATTTATTTAAAAAGCTTATCGGGAAAAGGTCCACTGATGGAATAAACACTCCCAGACCACACTGTTGGGAAACATGGTCCAGCGTGCATCTGGGAATATTTCAGTCACACTTGATTCCAGAGAAAAGAGGGTTTTTTTGGATCATACAAAATCATTCAAATCCAAATGCAATACTTTTTTTCTTTTAAAGATCATTATCATTTTCTGTATTATCAGTTCACATAATCACGATTATTCAGTTTCATAGTTTAATAATGCCACAGATAAGTGATTCAGTAATAGCACCTAAGGTCACACTATCTACAAAAGATAATTGTAGCTATGACCCATTGATTTTTAATAAGAATAAGAATAACTTTATACATCCCAGGGAAACTCGCATGTCTGACATCGCTAATGTACTGTTTGCATGAGGAATGATTTTCTGCATGTCTCTGATATACGATGAACAGAGAGGAGTCTTTTACTACTGATGTTTGTTTTGTTCTACAAAGATGTTACAAAGTGGCTGTTCAGAGTCGTTCTGTAGTTTTGGGGGTTTGATGCTGTTTTGTTGGAGCCTGAGCAACATTCCCGTTTATCAGCTGATGCTACCGAAGCTTGTTAACAGTCAGACATGTTTGCTAATTAGGGCTAAGTATCTAATTAGCAGGCAAATAAAACAGTAGATTTTATGCACACGAATTATTTAGTCAGATAATCTCATTAAAATGCTTGAAAAGCCTCTGTCCTCACAAACACACAGGGTTTCAGTGAAAGTCCTGATTTGTGAGCCTGACTCCTGTGGTGTGGAAAGGAAACCATGAAACCTCCTTTATCTTTGAAAGACTTACTACTCGGGTCAAACACTATGTAGATGATATTTATGTCAGGATCACAGTAAATCCAGTGTCTTAAGAGTCCCTGAAAGCTGTCTAACAAATTGTTAAGCAGGATAATGTTGATTACTTGACAGTATAACAGAAAGTAGTCAGTGAGCAGGCCTTTGCATATTTAGCGTGGTTGAATAATGTTGATTGTAACTGTGCTTGGATCCAAATTTCACATTAAGAAGGTGCAGAGTGCCGAGGAGCACGTGACTCGATAACAGCAGAGCTCTCAGCAAAAACGTGCGCTGTCAGCTTCATGTGATGGCTGAGCAGCTGCTGTAGGTGTGACGTGTAGGTGGTCCAGTACCGTCCACCGGCTCTGTCGACTTTTCAGTTTCTCACAATGGTTCTTTTGCTTTCTTTTTAAACCTGTCCATCCCCCAGAAGCAGCAAAAGTGCTTCAGTCTAATTTACAGTCACCTCCTCAGTGCCTCACAGAATTAGATCGACTAAAGTCAGGTCAAGGTTTTAAGCACATTGGTCCCAGAGTAGCAGTTGACTTGCTCTTATGTGGAGCCAAAGGTGAACTGCTTTTCACCGCTCTCCTCGCCGGTTTGTGCATTTCAAATAGAAAAAGGTTGAAGTTCTGAACCAGCATGTTTGTAGTTCCTGCTGTGTGTGATGGTGCTTCAAATGAGAGCAGAGACTTTGTTGTGTTTAGAGGATTTGATTGGTAATGAACCAGTGAGTGTCTAAGAGCACTTCATGCAGAGCTGTGACAGAGCGACGAGTCCTGTGGCTACACGGAGGTGTATGTGTTTAAACATCTCAAACTCGTGGCGATGGAGAAGTGGAGCAATCAAGCACTCGTCAACAATCAGCCTCCAGCTGTCAGCTTCTTCCACTTGTGCTGGCAATGCTGCAAATGCTGAGAGGGTCAGTCAGCAGAGAGAGTACACAAAAACAATAACGGGTCTTCTTTTTCTTTCTTGTAAGAGCGACACATGGATCCTCATCTGTGCCGACTTGCAGTTTGTCAATCCACAATCAAACAGATGCAGATCACTGTCGGATTCAAAAGCTGTCATCTTTCAATTTACACACTACCTTCGCAACCATAAGGTGACATTAGCTCCTTTTAGACATCGTGTGAGGCTGGTGTTATGATGGCGCTTGTGCTGAGGGGTAAGTGAGAGGCCATTTGTCAGCGGTGTCTCTTCACTCTCAGCCGTTTTAATCAAAGATCACTTTGTCCTTTTGATGAATGTGGCGGTGGAGGAGCGTTCAGGACAAGTGGACAGAACTGGGCTTCACATACAAATATGTGCTGCACGTGTTTAAAGAATAATTTAATGATGACATGAGAACGTTTACAGTCTGTCGTCTATTCAGGGAAATTTGCTTTTATTTTATTTATTTGTTTGTTTCAAATCTTGAGTTCTCCTACAGGGATCCTTGCAACAGATCAGTGCGTTTTACTTTCGGTGTATCTGAAAGCTTCAGATGGAATTATAATGAGATGCGAGAGATTTAGTTCACCCCCCCGATGGTTCACAAAGACAATGAGATATAATTAAACTAATCCCAAGATAGCTTTCGCCATTTATGGCAGTAATTTCAGGAGCGATTGTGAAAGATTCTTTAAAAGCTCTAAATTGTCTTTGAGGAAGGTGTTTGTGTCTAAAGTAACAAGCATTATATAAAAACTCAAGGTCAGACGCACAATTGTGCGAGAGATTGCTTTACCGATGTTCAAAGACTGGACGGCTTGAAAGAGAAACAGAACGTAATCTAATGATCGATCAGACTGACTCAGTTTGTCACTGTGGTTATGGGGAGACTATGGGCTCTCCATTAGGTCCCCACTCATCCATGTAATATTAAAAATGGCTGAAAGTCTCTAAAATGTTGACTAATGAGTTGGCTAATCTGAAGCACGCAGCAAATCGATATATAAACCGGTGTCTGGATGAATGAGAACTGCCGCTCACGGTGTCAGGACGCTCAGCCTGTGATTGAAGTGAGAGAGGCAGGGGCAAAATCGATAGCTGAATTCATCTCCCAGATCACAGGAATGTATTAGTGTTGTTAAACACATTCCACTTAAGGCAGCAGATGAGAGCTTTTCAGACTCATAAAATGAGTCATCGTTTAAACTGTGTTTTAGTGGTGTGTCTCCACGAGCTATTAAATGCTGCCAGACCGTCATTAAGCTCCGTCTCATTTCTCGTCAAACGCTGGTGTCACAGGCTCTCAGCTGGTAGGAGAGCACCAAAAGCATCTCATCGATTTAAAGTTGTGCTGACCACTGACTTCAGACGAGAATACATCAGAAGTACGCACACTGACTGAAATTCTTATGACTGTAATTCACAGGGGGCACGTTATACTGCAGAGGAGTCGGTCTTTCCAGGAACACTTATCTGCCTTTCACTGAGTGGAATCTGTCCTTGGCCACAGGGTGGGGATGTTTGACTTTAAATAATCCTGCAATTACACCGGATCAATGCACGCTCGGCTGTAGCAATCATTTTATGGAGGTATTTTCAAACTTGACAGGCATTCCTGCTGCGCTATACAGTCTGCATTGTTTGCCACCAGCAGCCTTAAAACACCATCGCTTTTGTCTCAGGGCTACTCAGTTAATAAGGTTTAGACAAGTGGGTGTTTTTATGCTGGACGTCCATTTCATGGCATTTCTGTGACATTTCAAATTGTTAAACACATTTTCTGGAAGGTGCAATTCAGTGTGTGGCACTTTATTGTAGGGCTGAGCCTCTGCTCTACAGTCGTGGCAACTATCTCATTAAGGCTTCGAGGGCTGGTGTCCTGCAGGTTTTAGATCTCACCCTGGGTCAACACACCTGAATCGACTGATTAGTTCATTACCAGGCCTCTGGAGAACTTCAAGACATGTTGGGGAGGTCAAATCAGAGGTTAAATCAGCTGGGTTGGATCAAGGACACGTCTAAAACCTGCAGGACTCCGGCCCTCGAGGCCTGCAGTTGTGCAAGCCTACAACACTTTGTTGCAGGGAGACCAAAGGGTGATGTCCACTGGGTTTCACCAGGGTCTAGGTACCCAGTGTTGGGGACTAACAGAGTATATGTACCGCTGTTACGTACTTAAAATACAAAATATGAGTAACTGTATTCTGTTACAGTTACCGTTTAAAAAGGTGGTATTCAGAATACAGTTACATTGTTGAAATAAATGGATTACACGGCGGTCTTTTCCTGTTTCATATGTTAGGCCAGACCTTCCCAAAGTGTGGGGCCATTGCAGGGGGGGCACGGTACGAAAAGGGGAAAAAAAACCCAAAAAACAACGCTTGGACACTGCCAGCACAGAGCACCACACAAACGCAAAGCAGGAGATGAAGCTGAATATGTTTCCAAACCAACTTCATTCTAAGACAAAGACTAGAAAATATGGTGAAGCAAATCTGCCCTTTGGCTTCACCTGCACAAGTGCAGAGGTAGGTCTCCCTGCAGGTTTTCCCTGCGTCGGGAGCAGCGCTGGGCTGTTTAAATCACGGACAAACAGGATCCCACATTCTTGAGTGTTCACAAACACTTGTTGTAATGACTAACTACTCCTGACATGTTGGAGATGTTTGCTCTTTATACAGCAAAGTTACAGCGGGATACAAATAACATCAGGCTGATCCTGCCACAGTTTGTTCCCCCTGTCTAAATCACAGACAAACAGGATCCAACAGCTGTTTATGTGTTTAAACCCATTTTGCACAGAGAGGTGTTTTTTGAAAAATGTATTGATGCAATGTTGAACATTATTACACAGGAAAAAACAACTACATGTAAAATAATTACACTGTGACGCCTCTGCCTTTGTAAATGGAGGAACAGTAACTGCGTGTAAAACCTGAAGATAGAGACAAAATACTGTTAATCAGACTATCTGCCATTCTGCAATTCATCTCATGTAAACAATAACGTGGCGCACAGCGTGACGTGAAAAAAGGCGCATACCTTTGACATTGTGTGACGAACTTTGTATTCCTCGTCCGCACGTAAACGCAAAAAAGGAGTTTTAAAAAATCTCAGTTTTCGGTGATTCGAAACACCGTTTACGTGGACGAGGAATACAGAGTTCGTATTTGTCTTGTAAAACAAAGGGGGGCTTAGCAAAAAAAGTTTGGGAACCACTGTGTTCGGCTACGCCCTCTCTATTTTTGGTAATTCCACGTCGGTGGAAACCCAAACAAAACACGCATTAAGAGGCTCTGATGCGTGGCCCATGTCACCCTTACTACACCTACACCTACACTACATAATGACGTGACAAAATATTTTTAAAAATTATTCAAAAATTGATTTAACATGAAGGCAACAGGCAGAGTGTTACTGGCATCGCCCTAAAGCATGCAGCCTGATGGGCAGTGTAGTCGGTGCTGCAGGGAGAATGGACTGTCATACCCGTGATGTGTCTGTGAGCAAGGAGGGAGAAAAAGGAAAAGTACGAGCTGTCACGGAGCAGAAACGGGAGCTGGAAGCATGTAAATATAATAATAACCACTGCAGCCAAACAGAGAGCCTGACGAGCCCAGCTGTAAGTAAGCTGTTAAGACTCGACTGTACGCTGTGTTCGTGTTTCCTCTGAAACAATAAGTCCCGTTGGAGCAGCCTTTCAAATCCTCTCTCTGTCTCTCGCTAGCAAAGTCGACCCACACAACAAAGTAAAGCTAGTTTTCAGCTACGAGCCCGACACGAACCCGACGTATCAGCCAGAGGTCTCTTTACTACGGTTCGGAGCCGCGGACCTGTTTTATATACGCGAGGAATAGTTTCTATACGAGATCGCTGCAAAAAGTGCAGCCTTACCTAATGTCCACCTACTGTTACTCATTTATATTAAGATTTAAACATCTAGTTGGTGTTGGTGTGGAGAGTAACCGTCAGTAACAGTAATAAATCACACAGCAATAGGACATTCATGTAGCTGTAAAAAGCTTAATAATATATTAAGTGTTCAGAATATGTTACTCTCATTGAGTAACGTAACGGAATACGTTACAAAATACATTTTGGGGCATGTAATTTGTAATCTGTAATTTGTAATCTGTAGTGGAATACATTTTAAAAGTAACCTTCCCAACACTGTAGGTACCATTCATTTCACCCACTTCTCCCCATTCAGTCCCTTCTCAGTCACTGTTTCCCTCGACAGAGCACTGAGCCAAACATTCTGACCCTGCATCCTGTTGCTTCCAGTCTCATCTCTCTCAAATAGAGTATACGCTTAATTGGCTCTTTTATTTTGGTGCAACGAGTCACCCTCTGCTCACAAGCTTTAAGTGGCCTAGTTAAGCTGTGTTAAGATGACAAGTCACCACACTGAGTTTTTCAGGATAGTGGTTACACAGTGAAATTATTTAATATACACAGCATCATAAATGGATTCAGAACCAATATCATGCTTTCTTGCATTTTAATTGGACCAGTATTTTCTCTTCTTTTGGTTTTGCTCGGTGTGCTCCATGATGCAACTTAATATTTTACAGTCTGCATGTGTCCTGGAGCTGTAGGGATCTGTTGTAAATCTGGAATAAGTGCTTCATTGTCACTGGGGGTGGTGAGTGGAGTGCAAGATGTTTAGAAACTACACATACTTAACTTAAGCATGTGTAGATCTTAGGTTCTTTACATGTACATCATGAAACAGATGGTGCTGTAACAGCTCCCTGTGTGAGCCTCATTCTTGTACATTGTTCGTGTAGTGAAGCATGTACACCAATCAGATATAACATTCTGACCGCCGACAGGGGAGGTGCCTAACACTGATGATCTCTTCATCATGACACCTATTAATATGTGGGAAATATTAGGGAGCATTATGTCCTCAAAGTCGAGGCGTTAGAAGCTGGAAAAATGTGCAAGCGTAAGGATTTGAGCAAGTTTAACAAGGAGCCAGATTGGGATGGCTACACACTGGGTCAGAGCATCTCCAAAATCACAGCTGTTTTGTGCTGTTCTCAGTCTGCAGTGGTCAGCGTCTATAAAAAGTGATCTGAAGAAGTGACAGTGATGATCCAGTGACATGTTCACGGGCAGGAGTGAAGGCTGGCCCGTGTAAACCTATCCAACAGACAAGCTACTGTAGCTCAAACTGCTGAAGAAGCTAATGCTGGTTCTGGTATGACCTGATCTGATTAAACACATTTTCTTCTGTATCATGTGGAAGCCCAGTCGCTTACCTGGGAAACATCTAACGCCCAGATACACTATAAGAAGAAGGCAAGCCAGCAGAGGCAGTGTGATGCTTTGGGCAATGTTCTGCTGGGACATCCATCCATGTGGATGCTACTTTCACACATACCACCCACTTAATCGTTGCTGCAGACCATTTACACCCGTTCCCTTAAGGGCGATTGCTACCACTTTACTTACTTTTACGGAAAATGTTTTTCCCGTTGGGCGTGGCCTCTGAGCAGGATAATGCCCTCTGCCATAAACAGGTTCAGGAATGGGTTGTGGAGAACAACAATGACTTTGGGTGTTAACTTGGCCTCCAGTTTCCTCAGATCTTAATCCCAGTGTCTGTGGGATGTGCTGGACAAACAAGCCCAATTCATGGAGGCCTCACAGATTACAGGACTTAAAGGACCTGTTGCTAATATCTTGATGGCGGGCACCACAGCACAGTTTCAGAGGTGTAGTGATACAATCCATTCATCCGTCGATCCATCCATCCATCCATCATTCATCCACTCATCCATTATCCATCCATCTATCGTCCATCCATCCATCAGCCATTCATCCACCCATCCATCCATCCATCATCCATCCACCCATCAGCCATTCATCCATCCATCCATTCATCAGTTGATCCATTCATCTGTCCATCCATCATCCATCCATTCATCCACTCATCCATCCATCCATCCATCCATCCATCAGCCATTCATCCATCCATCCATTCATCAGTCGATCCATCCATCCATCCATCGTCCATCCATCCATCCATCCATCCATCCATCCATCCATCCATCCATCCATCCATCCATCCATCAGCCATTCATCCATCCATCCAGTATCCTTGTAGCTGCTCAGCGTTCTCTTCAGGGGGAACTCCAGAAAGAGAAAGCATCCAGCCACGTTCTAATTCTTTTCTTTCTAGTTTCAAACCCAATGCTGTGTTGTATTCAAAAAATTAGGTAAATGATTCATTTATAAACTTCAATTTTGGACTTTAGCATAGCAGACTGGCAGGAAGCAAGGCAGAGGAGAGAAACAAGTCGGTAATGGATACAACAATGTTTGGAGAGCTGTATTGGTTAAAGAGGTTTTAACATCCTAATTAAAATCTGCTGTAGGCCCTCTGTTCATTAATGCCATTACCTTTAAGGGAAAATTCTGCTTCCTCTCTCTTGTGGACACTAATCTCATCCTCTCTGTGTCTGCTGAGCTGTGTCATATGCTGTAGCAACAGAGCGAGACATATAGCAAAGGGGAAGGATGTTGGCATCAGCTATCAAAGGAAGTCATGTTGAATAGGCAGGAAACACACCTCACCTTGTATTGGATTAGATTATTGTTTGTGCAGGTGAAGCCGCTCTGTAGGCAGCGCGGTCATATGTCACGTCATGTTTTTGTGTCAGGCAGGGTTTCACAGGCTTTGTTCAAAGCATTCAGTATTTCTATGCTTTACACACTTGTTAAGCTCAAAGGATGAAATTATATTTCAATTTGTTTCAATGATGTGAAAGTTTGGCGTGAACACTTCATCACTGATGACAACAATTCAGTATTACTCTTTGTAGTAGTACTGAAGTGAAATACATTAGCAATAGAGTAGTTTAAATAGCTTTTTACTTAGTTTGCAGTTTAGTATACATTTAGTATACAGTCACAGTAATAATGCAAGACTCTGAGGATTCAGATTCAGAAAACTTTATTTATCCCCAAGGGGCAATTAAGAGACTGACCTTGCCGGACCGTACATACAATACACAAACATCACATTGGGGAGACAGGTTAGGCTAGGTAGCTGGCCGGTCAGCCACACGAGCAGCGACCCGAAACCGAACAATGGAAAAATGCACAACATCAGGAAGGACAAGGAGAAAAAAGAACTCCCTCCAAACTGAGCTCAAACAGGGAGATCAGTTTGAGAACAGAAAAAAACCACCTCAGCGCATAGCACATGAAAAACTCTTATACACCATAGAAACACATGACAAGCAACAGGGATGGGTAAAAGGTGAGAGACAGCCAGTGTAGACAGCACATCCGGGCCTGCAGCATATGCGCTGGTCCCCTTTGATCCACCGTCTGCATCGGGAGGAAATAAGCATCGAAAGCATTTGGAAGGGGAGGGGGGATGAGTGTATATCTGCATGTGTATATGTGTTTGTGTCCAGAGTTCAGCTGAGAGTGTCCTTTGTCCTGCCAGGCTAAGTAAACAGTCTTCCAGCCAATCGAGGTGACCTTGTAGGATAGGAAGGAACAGTCTAAACACCGTCTGTTATCAGGGAGAATTTGTTTTGTTCAGCTCCAGCCTTGAGACCTCAGCTGGCCCCGAAATGGTAGCCGCATGAAATGATGGTGGTTTATTCTTTTGTATGAACAGCTTATGTGAATTTCAAAGCCGTTCTAGCAGTCCAACACTGGTCTCTCAATCTCGCATTGGAGAGCTTCTCTGAGATGTTATCCATGCTGCGTTCAATGAGCCCATTTTGAGAAGTCACAACTCGACCCATTGTTTCAATCACAGCGGCAGCTTTCTTTACAGGGAGTGCAGAATTATTAGGCAAATGAGTATTTTGTCCACATCATCCTCCACATGCATGTTGTCTTACTCCAAGCTGTATAGGCTCGAAAGCCTACTACCAATTAAGCATATTAGGTGATGTGCATCTCTGTAATGAGAAGGGGTGTGGTCTAATGGCTGGAAGGCTGAAAGACGACCACCACTGAACAAGACACACAAGCTGAAACGTCAAGACTGGGCCAAGAAATATCTCAAGACTGGTTTTTCTAAGGTTTTATGGACTGATGAAATGAGAGTGAGTCTTGATGGGCCAGATGGATGGGCCCGTGGCTGGATTGGTAAAGGGCAGAGAGCTCCAGTCCCACTCAGACGCCAGCAAGGTGGAGGTGGAGTACTGGTTTGGGCTGGTATCGTCAAAGATGAGCTTGTGGGGCCTTTTCGGGTTGAGGATGGAGTCAAGCTCAACTCCCAGTCCTATTGCCAGTTTCTGGAAGACACCTTCTTCAAGCAGTGGTACAGGAAGAAGTCTGCATCCTTCAAGAAAAACATGATTTTCATGCAGGACAATGCTCCATCACACGCGTCCAAGTACTCCACAGCGTGGCTGCAAGAAAGGGTATAAAAGAAGAAAAACTAATGACATGGCCTCCTTGTTCACCTGATCTGAACCCCATTGAGAACCTGTGGTGCATCATCAAATGTGAGATTTACAAGGAGGGAAAACAGTACACCTCTCTGAACAGTGTCTGGGAGGCTGTGGTTGCTGCTGCACGCAATGTTGATGGTGAACAGATCAAAACACTGACAGAATCCATGGATGGCAGGCTTTTGAGTGTCCTTGCAAAGAAAGGTGGCTATATTGGTCGCTGATTTGTTTTTGAATGTCAGAAATGTATATTTGTGAATGTGGAGATGTTATATTGGTTTCACTGGTGAAAATAAATAATTGAAATGGGTATATATGTTTTTTGTTAAGTTGCCTAATAATTATGCACAGTAATAGTCACCTGCACACACAGATATCCCCCTAAAATAGCTAAAACTAAAAACAAACTAAAAACTACTTCCACAAACATTCAGCTTTGATATTAATGGGTTTTTTGGGTTCATTGAGAACATGGTTGTTGTTCAATAATAAAATTATTCCTCAAAAATACAACTTGCCTAATAATTCTGCACTCCCTGTAATCTTTGATAAGCCAGGGCCAAACCAGCTCCGATCAGCAAGAACCCTGTTATCATGGTTCCGAAAAGGTAGATGTCTTCAATGTCCTCCATCGACAGCCCCGCCAGGCACACGACCCTCCAGTTATGCCACCCGTCCATCGTGTCTCCGGCAGGGAACGTCCCTCCAGGACACTCAGTCTCACCCGAGCCCAGGCTTCTAGTTGAGAAGAGGGTGTCAATTGCATTCAGGGACCAGTTGATCAAATCCATAATTCCTTGTTTAGGTTTTAGAGAACAGACTGTGAGAGAGTTCCAGGGCAAGAGTAAAGAATAGACGAGACTAGACAAGGACACAAGAAGCTAAGCAGGGAAGGTCAGTGTTGGGAAGGTTACTTTTAAAATGTATTCCACTACAGATTACAGATTACAGATTACATGCCCCAAAATGTATTTTGTAATGTATTCCGTTACGTTACTCAATGAGAGTAACATAATACTTTGGATTATTTAATATATTATCATGATTTTTACAGCTACATGAATGTCCTATTGCTGTGTGATTTATTACTGTTACTGACGGTTACTCTCCACACCAACACCAACTAGATGTTTAAATCTTAATATAAATGAGTAACAGTAGGTGGACATTAGGTAAGGCTGCACTTTTTGCAGCGATCTCGCATAGAAACTATTCCTCGTGTATATAAAACAGGTCCGCGGCTCCGAACCGTAGTAAAGGGACCTCTGGCTGATACGTCGGGTTCATGTCGGGCTCGTAGCTGAAAACTAGCTTTACTTTGTTGTCTTTGCTAGCAAGAGACAGAGAGAGGCGTTGAAAGGCTGCTGCAACAGAACTTATTGTTTCAGAGGAAAACACGAACACAGCGTACAGTCGAGTCTTAACAGCTTACTTACAGCTGGGCTCGTCAGGCTCTCTGTTTGGCTGCAGTGGTTATTATTATATTTACATGCTTCCAGCTCCTACTTTTCCTTTCTCTCCCTCCTCGCTCACAGACACATCACGAGTATGACAGTCCATTCTCCCTGCAGCACGGACTACACTGCCCATCAGGCTGCATGCTTTAGGGCGATGCCTGTAACACTCTGCCTGTTGCCTTCATGTTAAATCATTTTAAAAAATATTTCTTCACGTCATTGTCAGATGCGAGATTGAGACACGGGCATTTGAGCCTCTTAATGCATGTTTTCTTTGGGTTTCCACCGACGTGGAATTACCAAAAATAGAGAGGGCGTAGCCTAAAATATGAAACAGGAAAAGACCGCCGTGTAATCCCTTTACTTCAGCAAAGTAACTGTATTCTGAATACCACCTTTTTAAACAGTGACTGTGACGGAATACAGTTACTCATATTTTGTATTTTAAATACGTAACAGTGGTACATGTACTCTGTTAGTCCCCAACACTGGGGAAGATAAACGAAGGGGAGAGGAGAAAAGTGTGACCACCTTTGCCAAGAGATGATGGACTTTTGGAAAATGAATGATAGGTACTCAGTTAATGCTAGCTTACTTGGTTAGCAAGCTGCATTCATAAACATCATGGGTAAAACACAAAGACAGACATATTGGCTAATCGTTGTTATGTAACAGACTAAGAAAATACTGAAAAAGTAATTCATCAAAACACAAAAACCTCTGTGATGATCTGAAACCCACAGCAAGCCTATTAATCAGATAATCCATTAAAAATATTCCACAAAGCCTCCTAAAGCACACACACACACTGAAGAGCTGCAATCTAACTCAAAGTAGTGGATGAAGCCTAACAGACAAACCTTTCTGGAGTCC
Organism: Rhamphochromis longiceps; assembly: GCF_057381845.1. Classification (NCBI taxonomy): domain Eukaryota; kingdom Metazoa; phylum Chordata; class Actinopteri; order Cichliformes; family Cichlidae; genus Rhamphochromis; species Rhamphochromis longiceps. Next base: position 2,276,408 of record NC_140566.1, read on the forward strand.
TCTGTTTGGATACCTGTCAGTCAAAGTGGCCACACCCCCAACAACAGTGGCCCACAGCTCATTGAAGTTGGAGACCTCTGCACTCGAGGAACTGCAGCGTGTGGCCCGTCCAGGTCGGCTTAATTTTTGAGCCGTGGAGGTCGTCACTTGGTTAACACGAGACCGATGGTGGTCGGTTTATTATTTGGTTCACTGGTTCAATACGTGTCAGCATGGTGTAGCTCATTCTACAGCTTGTTTAAAAGTATGTCTTTATGCCTCATACCCAGCCGTAGCAAGCTTCTGCTTCACTGTGTTAAAGGCTGTTTTGACTCAAGCTACCACAAATCAGCATGAAATTACACAATGAAATTAACACAAGCTGTGAGTAATTAATGGAACAATAGAGTCATTTGCTGTTAGAGATTCAGCATGTAGCCGTTTCTTCATTCTTAATGAATCTTTTTACATAATTCATTGAAAAACAATGTTACATTTTACTGTAACGAGTACAGAGATGAATCATTTTGCAGATTTAGTTCTCCTCATGGCGTACCGATGATTTACGACAATTCCAACCTGGAAGCGCTTCGTGTGAGTCTGTTTCTTTTCAGACAGCATCAGAAAGCAGACAGATGGACACCGGCCGATAAAATAGAGCCAGACCAGCAAGTTTCTGAAAAACAGACAATCATGGGAGCGCACACATAGTTAACCTACTTTTCTGGTAGAATATACTACTATTGAACAGTACAGGGAGTGCAGAATTATTAGGCAAATGAGTATTTTGTCCACATCATCCTCTTCATGCATGTCGTCTTACTCCAAGCTGTATAGGCTCGAAAGCCTACTACCAATTAAGCATATTAGGTGATGTGCATCTCTGTAATGAGAAGGGGTGTGGTCTAATGACATCAACACCCTACATCAGGTGTGCATAATTATTAGGCAACGTCCTTTCCTTTGGCAAAATGGGTCAAAAGAAGGACTTGACAGGCTCAGAAAAGTCAAAAATAGTGAGATATCTTGCAGAGGGATGCAGCAGTCTCAAAATTGCAAAGCTTCTGAAGCATGATCATCGAACAATCAAGCGTTTCATTCAAAATAGTCAACAGGGTCGCAAGAAGCGTGTGGAAAAACCAAGGCGCAAAATAACTGCCCATGAACTGAGAAAAGTCAAGCTGCCAAGATGCCACTTGCATCCTTCAAGAAAAACATGATTTTCATGCAGGACAATGCTCCATCACACGCGTCCAAGTACTCCACAGCGTGGCTGCAAGAAAGGGTATAAAAGAAGAAAAACTAATGACATGGCCTCCTTGTTCACCTGATCTGAACCCCATTGAGAACCTGTGGTCCATCATCAAATGTGAGATTTACAAGGAGGGAAAACAGTACACCTCTCTGAACAGTGTCTGGGAGGCTGTGGTTGCTGCTGCACGCAATGTTGATGGTGAACAGATCAAAACACTGACAGAATCCATGGATGGCAGGCTTTTGAGTGTCCTTGCAAAGAAAGGTGGCTATATTGGTCGCTGATTTGTTTTTGTTTTGTTTTTGAATGTCAGAAATGTATATTTGTGAATGTGGAGATGTTATATTGGTTTCACTGGTAAAAATATATAATTGAAATGGGTATATATTTGTTTTTTGTTAAGTTGCCTAATAATTCTGCACAGTAATAGTCACCTGCACACACAGATATCCCCCTAAAATAGCTAAAACTAAGAACAAACTAAAAACTACTTCCAAAAACATTCAGCTTTGATATTAATGAGTTTTTTGGGTTCATTGAGAACATGGTTGTTGTTCAATAATAAAATTATTCCTCAGAAATACAACTTGCCTAATAATTCTGCACTCCCTGTATAGCTTTAATGCACATAAAAAATCAGCTGCTTGTTTAAGTGAAAATAAATGAATGGGGTTTTTTTTTTTGCACTAGTAAAGTTGTGGAGTTGTATTTTGTCTCGCATCAATTATATCGTCAGTTATATCGTTATCGCAAATTTTCGAATATATATCGTGATAAATATTTTTGGCCATATCGCCCTGCTCTACTTTGCGGTTGTAAGCGGTGCTGTTGCCATACCAGGTGGTGATGCATCCAGTGAGGATGCTCTCAATGGCACAGCGATAGAAGGTCCTGAGGATGCGGGGGCTCATGCCGAATCTTTTCAGTCTCCTGAGGAAGAAGAGGCGCTGTTGCTGGGATGCGGGGCCTCCCTGCTACTGCAGATATGGAGGCGGTCTGCCTTCCTCCACCTCAGAGAGAAGGGTTAAATCTCCTGGGTCTGGGTATGGTTTGCCCCTCTGGGTGCAGGGGTACCCGGACCTGGGATATAGAGTACGTTTGGGGAGTGTGAATGTGTGTGCAGTGTCTATTTGTGTCTGTCTCCACGTCGGGTGAGTACCGAGTATTTGTTTGTGTATATGGGGGTGGGAATGCACGTTTGTTTCTGCGTGCGCCTGTTTGTCTGTGTCTATATGTCAGCGGGGTCTTAGACTCCACCTCTCTGGGAACATCTCAGGCTCTCCGAGTTATGGAGGCGTGTCTCCCCTCACCACACTCCCTGCCAGTGGCTGATGCCCTCAGACGTTGGTGTGTTGGTGGTTCTTGGTGTCTGGGCGCTCATGTATGTACCGACTCATGCCTGGTGGCCGATTGGCGGGGCCTGGCGCCTGTGGCCCGGCTGGGCCCCTTCCGAGGGTGGGGTGCCCTCAGGCCTGTGGCCTCTGGGCCTGAGGTCCGGTCCTCTCTGGCACAGCTGGCGGCCCGCGGGCTCGCGGGCACGTCACTGCAACCCCCTCTGGCCTCTGCTCCGTGGTTGCTGAGTGACCTCTCGTTTGGGGCTCTCCTCAGCTCTTCCCAGGAGGGTGGCACGGTTCCCCCTTTGGTGGTCCTCCTTGGGTCCTCGTACTCTGGGGCCTGGATCTCCTCCATTCCTGCTTCATACCCTGGGGGACGGGGCTATGGCTCCCCACACTCCCTAGCAGATCGTTACATGGAGAAACCTTTGGAATACAAGCGTGCTGATCCACACAGGTGTGCACACAGGTGTTCACTGACACAAACTACACCTTTCTTGGCTGCTGCCTCACAGCACATTGTGCGCTGTTGATCTTGCGTGCTGCACAATAACATGTAATATTTAGTATCTACTGTTATCTACTGTTAGCTAGTATATTGTGATGGTGTTGTATTTATTATGTTGCTCTTTGTTGTTTGCTTTCTCTTTGGCTTTTTTTCTCCATACAGGTGACCCAGGTGTTTTTTTTTTTCTTTCTTCCCCCCTTTCTCACCATCTCTTCTCCCCTCCTCTATTTTTCTTTCTCTCCCTCTCTTTCTTTCATTCTTTCTCCCTGTCCTATCCCCCAGTCCTGTCTGTCCTGTCTGTAACAACCGAAAATCAAATCAAATTTATACATAATTATAATAAAGGTCAATCAAATGGACCAATATGGCAAGGCCATGATGATCCACTTGGTAAAGTAAATCCGCTTGGCATCTTTCTTGGCCTTCAGACAACAATTCTGATGCTAAAGATCCAAACGGGACAGGTAAAAAAAAAAAAAAGACTGATCAGTCTGTCATTCACAGCTCAACTCAGTGCCTCTCATCATCGTTAGCCTAATCATCTTCCCTTGGCAGCTGATTGCTTTTACCACACTAATAATCCAGGAAGATAGACCCAACAGCACACACGCATACGCTATTATCAAAGAAGAACGTGTGCTGATGTGTGACAGCTGCGTTCAACTCAGGATCATCCGCCACGTTGAGTTGCTGCCAGAGGAAACAGAAAGAAAGTGCTTTAGTTTTGATTTCTCCAGCAGCGCGGTGAGGAAGGGAGAGTGGAGAACGGCAGTGAAATTCATTAATTCCACCCATTTGCCAGTCAAAGCTTCTGCTTTTTCTCAACCAGACTGAACATAAACAAACACAATCATGTGCAAATGAGTCCAAATGAGATGTGACAGTTCTATTGGGCTTAATTTATTAGCAGTGATTATGTAGGCCCGCTTTCCACTGGCAGCCAGCAGAGACGACTGAGCGTAAATAAAAGAAATCAGCAGCATTATGAAAAGTGGATATTATTAATAGTGATGGCTAAAGCTGCTGGCATGATTAGATTCATTTAAGCACTGATATGCTCAGCCTTTATGAGATAAATTGTGATGTTTTTTTTCCTTTTGCTTGTGGAGCACTAAATTCAAGCCACAAACGAGCTTTTCGAGGCTGCCCTGGGCTCTATTGTCACAGCAGGGGTTAAAAGGACACTATGAATTTTTAATGCATTGTTTTGAGTTTCTACATAATATCACAGTGTGAAGCACTCTCGTGGCAAGTAATATAAATATATGTAAAAGACATGAATAACCTGAGCTGATTATCTGAAAACTTGCCCAGAGTTAGCACTTCAAAACTTGTACAAACCCGAAGTGTGTTAAAGTCTCATTCAGTGTCATTAAAGAAAGAAAATTAAATTCAGCTGAAATTGCAGAGGAGTTGGTGTTATGATTGTGCCGAACTTCAAATTAAACGTACGGAAAAGAAGCAGGTAGTGTATGGATGCGAGGTACCATCAAAAAGCGCAGGAAGTAAAAACCACCTGTGATTTAAACTGAACTGAGTTACCCTTAAAGCCATCATCCTGTGAATCCACAGATAGCCTTCTGGCTGCTTGTGCATAAATTTTAATCTGCAACCTAGCATTACATCTGCATTACTCATACTCTCATAACACATACTATAGGGCCTTGGGGGTGGGCATGTTATACAGCGTCCAGAGGATGTTCTGTGTATTCAAAACCACCTCTGGCGCTGGTGCCCTAAACTCAATTATAAATGCATGTAGACACTGAGGGTTTTCGGGAGGAGCCGTGCTGCTCTCTGGCAGTCGTTTTATTTGGATCGCTTTGTGGATGCCCGGCTCTCTCCCAATGTGATTTCACCTCAAACTTGCACAGGGTGCAAACAAGTCTTTCAAACTGGCCCAACTTTATTTTGAGTGCACACAGATGGAGCGCATACAGCTCAAAGGCTGCGTGTCAGATCACACACATGCTTGGTTTTTACCCATGTTAATGGGATTATGCTGAGACATTTAGAGAGAGTCCGTTCAGCAGGATGACCTGAGCTGTGTTGCATGCCCTGGTATGTAGGCACAAAGTGCAGCGATGATTTAGGTGTCCTTTTGCGTTTCCCAAATATTAAAATTAGTATAAGGGTCTTTATTTTGACATGCTGGAGGGTATCCAGCGCACATCGCAGAGGCATAAATGTGATCAACAGAACACAACTATGACCTTTAAAGGAAGGCAGGCCACATTTGAATCAGAAACAGTTTTTGATTTTTAGTTTTTGTTACATTTCTCATCTTGACTCTCCAGCAAAGCACCACAGGATCATTTTCCTGACATTACTACAGTACATATAACACTGTATGCACTTATAAAAAAGATTTAATCTACATTTTACCCATTTGTCCTAGTCCCTGCCTTCAGGCTATGAATGCTTTACTATTTACACAGATGGGCAAAGAGGAAAAGGGAGTGAGGAGCAGGCTATCCATTTTCCACACTTAGATGACAGTTTGCAGTTAATGATCTCAGTTGTCGCAGGGGAGGTACTGATATCACGAGGCATTTGCATTGCTCTCACCTGTCATCGAGAAAATCAAATTCAGCGACATCCTTCTGATTGATAATGTGATCAGACTGTTGGCTTTGACTCTCGTGGCCAGGGGGACCTGAATAATGAACCAACTCGAGCCGATGGGTCGGCTCAAGCTGCCGTGCTGGAGACCAGGCTGATTTCTCACAGGGGAAGCTCTGCAGTCCTAGGGTCACACGATATGAAGTCTCTGGGTGGGAGCTGCAGTCACATTATGTGACACAGAAAGACGACTGGCTCTAACAACACAAGCTGCTGAATTTGTTAGAGGAGGTTTCATTTCTCTTTTGTTAAGCTTTTTAACAATATTTCTTCACCATCATTTAAAGTGGATGGTAACAACGACTGAACCACAGAATTAAAAATGTTTCTTCACCACACAATCGATTTGAACTCTAAGAGTCAGAAAAAGTCTTTTATGTGTGCGTGTTTGTTTCAATGTTTAATTTGCCACATTAGTATCATTTGCATGCTAGAGAAGAAAACAGAAAGAACACACAGAAGAGCCTTAATTAGGTGTGTGAATATTCTCCATAACTGCTGTAGCTTTGGTCGTACTGTAAACATGAGTGTGTGTCTGTGTGCATGCAGCTGTTGACGTTTTTCTGCCAGGTCCTGGAATAGTTGAAGACATGTTATAAGCATGGATTAGGTCTTATTGTTGCTCGAGCTATATTCAACACCCAGAGTCCAGTGTCTATCTGCTGTCCTCTTATGTGAATGTCAGGTTATGAGTATCAGGGAATACCTTTGGCAGGTAATTTACTTGTAGTTTAAACATTATTCCAAAAAAGCTAACTGACTCCTGTCCCAATGACACACACATTCACTGTTTTCTATGCCCAGGCCCAGCACTGACCAAAGCTGGTATTCAGCATCAGTCCCAAAGATACTTTAACATTCAGACTGCAGCAGCTGGGGAATTGAACCACCAACCCGTCAAATGGTAGCCTACTCACACTGAGGCACAGCCACTCTACTAGTGTAGGTAACATCTGCAGTGCTAGCAGATGTTAGCTACACAATGCGGTTATGCATTCCTTCAGTCAAGCAGGTGTCTGTTTGTTACTCTAATAAAGCAAACATATAACCACTTATATTCTGCATCAAAGTGCCACGGCGACGTCTGTCTTTGAGCATGCTATGCTAGTATGCTAGTTACTGGTTAGCAAGGCAGCTAGCAGCTAGTCATTAACATTCCTAAATTAAATGTCAGTTTACTGTATTCAGTATATCTTCCAAATGGACATCTGCAAAGTCAGAAACTGCTGCTAAGTTTGACTTAAAAACCTTCATAACCTTGTAATTCTACAACACAAACGTCAGTTAGCTCCACTTTACACACAACACTCACTGAACGTCACAAGAAACACTGCTTAAAACATTGACTGCTACGTAACAGATAGGGAACCTATACAGAAAAAGCTAACATTACCATAAATACAAACTGTATGGTGGGTAAATTCTTTTTCAAACTAACCAGTTCAGACTAATAATAATATGGTTTATTGGGCAGTGCAGCTCATTACGACCTGTGCTCTAGGAGTTATTATTAGAGTTAGAGTTTCTATCTATTTGTTATAGAGTAGTATTAAATTTGAAGACAGAAGGCATGAGACTTTCACAAATAATGTGACATACACTAAAAACACAGTAGTAAAAGGTCAGGGATTATGTGCAAACATGTCAATCTTACACGATAACGTCCACATAACACCTAATTATTAGCTAATTAATGTTGTCTTTTTGCCAGGATAAGTTTAATGTCAGTTTTGTTGTCTTTTCAAATGGGAGAAAAAAATTCCTCTGCATGTTTCCTGACCAGCCAATGTACCAGTACGTCAGTCCTCCAGAGTGAACCTGACAAATCTGTCTAGACCGCACAGCGTACCTGCTGCTTGTAGGTGAACACAACACTGTGCACATAAAAGCAGCCGAACCTTCTCAGTCCAGCAAAGGGAGTCCAAAGGAATATCACATTTTAGCTCGCTTGTGATGATCTGTTTTGGAACCAGTCGCATTCACTGACTGATGAGCTCGTAGCCAAAGCCTTAAAGCCCATTACATGTTCTGATTGTCTCAATCTAATGCACTAATTGAATGCTATCCCTCAGCTACTTTTCATCATTGAAGGGCCCATGCTGGTGAACTGATTTGGATATAATTTGCACAGCGAGGGCTTCAATCACAAGAGACAAACATTTTCCCTCTCATTAAAGAGCACATTAAAGATTATCTTCTCTAGTTGCCACAGTGACTCTATCTAATATGATTTGCTGGAAATGTGCAGAGAACAATTTCCCCGTGTGATCCAGCGAGACTTGTATTTTCTCTTGCCTCGTCTCTTTTTTGCAGTAAGTGAGTCTAAAGAGACCTCTTTGATCTTGTCTCATTGCTCTCAATACTCCAGACTGAATTTAAATCACAAGCCCGACTATTTTAAGAACAAAGCTGCCGTTGTGCTGAACAAGGGAAAAGAGGAGCTCGCTTTTATTTCTCCCACTACCCTGTCAGAATGAAATTTGCTCAGTAGTACGGGAAGCTGTGCTCATTAGTGTGTGTCATCTGAATCCGCAGTGTAGCTGTGCTAAAAATGAGCTTCATGGGTGTGTGTGATGTCACTGTGTGACAAATCTTTAAGACAATTATGTCTCTGTGTTTGTTAATAACACAGAAACACATGTAGAGATGACTGAGGTGTGATCATTTAACACAGCGGTCCCCAGCCTTTTTTGCACCGGTTTATGTCCGACAATATTTTCACAGACCGGCCTTTAAAGTGTCGCGGATAAATACAACAAAATAAAACCAGTACTGGTTCCAAAAAAAGATGATTTGTTCATAACACACAGGAAAAGACCCAGGGAAACCGAGTTGATAATAAAAACGATAAAAACCCTGAAAACCATAAATTTCACATCCGAGCCTCAACTCGACCCGGTACCAAACCACTCACGGGCTGCTACCGGATCGTGGGGTTGGGGACTGCTGATTCAACAAACCACAGGACAGCATACTGCATGCTTACAGAAACTGCTTTGACTATGAGCGCTCCTTCTTGCTTTTAAAATACATGCATGGCCCTGTTTACATTTGTTATGGCCCATTTATGCTCTCTGTTGTCGTCCTCACGTTCGGTGGTTCACCACTCGATTTTTTTTGCAAAAGCGTGAAGCGATGGAGGGCTTCCCTTCCATCTGTGAGCACACTCAGGTCTCAGAACAGGCCATGCTTCTCCTAGTAGACCGAGCTGTGAGCCTTTATTTGGCAGGTTCAGCCTCAGTTATGGACATCTTGTGGTAATTATCATCCTTTCTGTATATATTTGGGTCACATATCCTTGGTACTGATCGCTAAAATATTGCATCTCTTTGTGGTTTGCTCTTACTTTGACTCCCCAACCGGAGTGGTCAGTATCAGTGTTTAAAACAGTCTGCATACGTTGCAAACACTGTCAGCATTGCAGAGGTGTTTTCTCTTCTGCATTCAGCCTGTGTGAAAAGTCTTGCTCTTATTTTTTATGATTGCCCTTTTCAAAGAAGCCAGCAAACATGCCACCGGAAAGGTCAGGAGGATCTAAGTAACATTAACAGTCTTCACAGCCACTTTTCTGCCCGTCTCAGCCAAAAAAAACACCCACCTCATCCACAGGTAACTCTTAAGGTGGAAAAGCTGTTTGCAGACCTTGTATAATAATCTGTGAGTGTTGTCTGTCCTCTCCGACTCTTGCCCTCACACACTGCTGGTATTTCTACTGCTTTTATTTTGCTGACTGACAAGAAAATCACTGGCACAGTTTTTCTCGCCGTAAACAAGGAGGGGAAGTGTCAGAGGTTGGAGACATGGGGATTTAAGCTCGAAGAGGATCCAGGCTGAAAGCCACGTAAAACCATGCTCATAAAATTGCAGGACTCTCTGCAGGAGGTTTGAAAGATGCATGTAGCGGTGCTCTGACAAACTCAGCATTGCTTGGGAAAAATATGAGACAGGATGAGCTGCTGTACTGCCTCTGGATTCTCTCACATGGGGGCAGTGTTGCACCATCTGTTGTGCACCTCCCCCACCTCGTCCTCTTGGTGTGTTCTTAATCATCTGGAGGCATGCAGCAGGCGGCATCTGCTCTGGGCCTCCTATTTCCTCCTCTGATGTTGTCTGTGATAAAAGACAACCACAACAGAGGCAGCCAAATCCCACAATTATCAACTTCATGCGGAGTAACTAAATTATCTAGACTTTTATTTTTATTTGGGGGGGGCTGGTTGACAATTCCTCATCCTTCACTGCTCCCCCCATAAACTAAACTGATGATTTTGGATGCAAATAAAGATTTAAATAATCATTTCTTGTTGATGTCATTCTCACAGTTTGCTTTTCAAAATTCATATTTGCACATATAACATGTGGTTGTACAGTAATGCCTTTACCTTACCCTATAAGGTCTGAGCCATTAAATAATTACCAAAAACAAACAAACTGGAGGGTTTATTGAATCTTCTGTCAATTAAATAAAATAAATAAATATCAGTGTGTAAAAGTCAAAGTAAACTTTATTGTCATCTCTGCTACAGTGTATCGAGAGACGAGACGACGAGGCAAAGTGTGCAAAACACAAACAATAAATATAAGAAGAGTAAGAAATAAATATACACTTTAAAATATATGAGTTTTCTTTTTTTATTATTTTTGCAACACCTGGAATTTTTGTGCAAATTATTATGGATCACACTGATGATGTAGAGCTCTCCCAAACGCCCTAACAGTACCGTAAATATGACATACGTGGGGTTACAAACTAAAAAGTCACAGACCTGCGGGAAGCACAGAGGGAAGCTCTCTGTTTAAATCGAGTTTAAAATAATTAAAAATAGAATATTTTTAATTTAAGGATTTAAATGTTTGTATTCTTTCAAAAGGCTGAAAATAAAGAGGATTGTTGACAGCAGCATGCCAGCCTAATTAAGAAGAGGGACCTTTCAGAAAGTATCAAGTGACCCCAGTAATAAGTGGATGTGTCCCCTAATACGAGTGAGTGTCTGGTTTATTGGCTCACAGCAGGATAGTTTTCTTCAGGGTTCACAGTACCTATTGATTTGGCGAGCCGATGCTGGACTGTTCCCTTGGCACTCGGTGGCATCTCTCCTTTCTTTCTTTTGTTCTTTCTTTCCTCGCCCCAGTCTGGCACCAGTCATCTCAGGACAACTGCCGCCCAGGAAGATGGTATCTGTTGCGGGTGGGCATGTTGTTGTTTGTTTCATTAAACATGACCCGAGTGCACAGTAGATGAGGCGCTTCACACGGACAGTGCATGCATTTATTTTGATGGTGCTGGGGGGAACGAGAGGAAAACAAATTGATTCTGAAAAAGCTTTAACAGCATCTGGATCCTAATAAGAAATGGGATGTTTGCTAAATGAGCTCAGCAGGAAATACTTCCTATTAAATATTCCGTGTGCCGATGTGATGAATTTCCTCTATATCACATAGACAAATTATATTTAACCCATGAACTGTTTCCAAAAAGGAAGACTGAGCTATAGTGTTTCTGCTCTATGCGATAATGAAAAGTGTGACCTCTGACCTCTTTCAGAGGTCACATTATGGTAAGGAAGAACAAAACAGCCAAAGAGAATATTGGAGCAGGCTCTCTCATATTACCAGAATCCTATATATTCACAATTGGACAGACTTTTGCTGAGCTGTGTATTTTCCACCTGCTGATTGAAAGAGTCTCCCCCTGCCTTTCTCTCTGGCTCAATAGGCTGGCTCAGCCTGCTGGATCTCCAGGATGGATGGAGGGATTTACAGATATACTGATACAAAAGGACACAATCTGTAAACCAGTGAGAGCGTGGTTGGCAGACAGTATATTCCTGCTGACAAAAAGTACGATACTGACAATACTGATACTCACTTGCTCATTTCTTCCTTCTTGCATCTCTGCCCACCAGCCATCAGTTTTTAATTCTTCTTTCTGGGAACGTCTACATTCCTGCAGTAAAAAGTCACTGCTGGATCTGATTTCAGACCACTCTGTGCTGAGAGCACATAGAAATAAAGACACATGGAGATTGTTCCTATTTCAAGGCATTTCTGTCAAGCTATGTTCTAAAAACTGCAGCTGATCAAAAACATTTAAGCTGTAAACAATCTGAATAAATGAGAGGATGAGAATATCACTCACATTATGACCTGTGAAAAAGCATTATTATTGACTTGTTCATTTCATTTGATCTTTAAATAAAGATTTATTTTCTTTCCTTTTCTTTTTCAACACTTGTCCAGGTTTGAGTTTCAGGACCAGCAGCCTAAGCAGACGCGTCCCGAGCTCCACAACCATGACTTCCAGCTCACCCTGGAGGCATCCAGCACATCACGTCTGAGTAGAAGGAACGAACACCTAAGAGTCAGTTCAGGGTCTGGCTGCTGGGCTGTGGTCGGCATGGCTTTGGTTAGCTTAGCATTAGCATGCTGGCTGTGCAGGTGCTTGCAAAGCCAAAGTTGTATTAACAGCATAATGCAACTCTTACTGTCCTAGATGCACTGTGCTGTGCGCTCTCATCCTTTTGTGCAATAAAAATCAAAGTATTTTCCATATCCACGTTTAGACTGCGCCGCTACTTTCCTCCTCAAATGCACGACCAACACTTCCCAGGAATTGGACAACTAGGTTCTTGATTCCCATCCCGATTTATTTATGAGGTTAGTCTGAATTCCTTTTTTTTTTTTTTACCCAGATTTGAGCTGGCACAGTGGAGTTCACTGAGAAGTCAGAAATTCATCAAGAGTAAGATTCAACTGCTGAAACTGATTTTTCTGTTCGTAAATTCAAGTAAATAACTGAAATTTGTCATCTTAACCAAAAATATGTATATTTAAATAAATGCTGTGATATATTTTTTTGCCTGTTTTGTAAAATTGTAATTTTGAAAATTCATTGATGAGAACAATAATTCTATTTTGGCATTACAAATATAATTTTGATCAAAGAGCCTGCACATACGGCTGTAGCAGAAAAACTTACACTCCATGGTGATCTAATGATAACATATAAGCACACATATACTGTATAATGCTGTAGCAAGCTGAATAAATATCTGCAATTCCAATAAAAGCCGAGCATTTAGTGCTCATGTCTGATGTGTGCGACTATTATTACCCCATTCAGTGTTTGATCACCTGCTCAGGTCACTTACTGCCCACTTAATCCTCTCTAATTAAAGTATTAAAAGGTGGAATGAAAACTAACAGACCTTTCACTCCTTCACGTCGGGTCGTCGGTCCATCTGCTCCATGAAAGTCACCCTGTGTAAAAAAACAACAAGCCTTTACTGCATCTGCAGCGATGCAGCACAAAACCCCATTATTACCTGTTCCTTTGCCCCTTGTAATATAAAAGAGATGTTATAAAAGCTCCTATTTGGATTTGGGTTTCATAATTAGACAAATAAAATCATGCTATGCTCAGCTGCAGTGAGCGTGCATGTGCTGAACGTCTGTCTGCTCGTAAAAAAGCTGGAGGCTGCGGAGGAAAGAGAAACTAAAGGGTCAGCTTTGCTTCACTGCTTTTGTCTCCAGTGTTGTCGGAACCATCGGCTCTTCTTCACGAACAAAACATCGTAAGGGACAAAATATTCACCCCTGCTTCATTTACTACATCTCCTAGTTTCTTTTTTCAAAAGCCAAATCTGCCAAACTGTCATTTAACCCAAGAACCTTTTGGAAAACAAATACTGACTTATTTGAAAATGTCTTGTTTTCTACAATGTAAGCACAAACATAACAGACTGTCTGGATGTTTCCTTTGCTCTTCAAGTGTTACTTTGTAACTCTCACTTCAGTGTTTTGTCCATCAAGTCGTTTTTTCCCCCAAATCTAATCCATCAACCCTTCAGGGACCCATCATTTCCATGTTGAAATACCTTAGTCTGATAAGCAGCCAGCAGGCTCTCGTCACATCTATGAAAGTCAACGCAACACAACCCTTTGCAGGTTGTAGCATGGATGGATGCTGGTGATATGCAAACACATGTAGAACAAATAAGTTGCACAGAAATCCTCACATGTAGAGGCAGAGCTGTGCATTTACAAAGTTAAACTGCTTGAACAGTAACATGATAACAAAGCCGTAAGTGTTGATAACGATCAGTGTGTTAACTTTTCTCACAGAGCCTGAAAGCTCAACATCAGAATGCAGCTTTTATTGCAGAAACCTCTTAGACTCTTACAGGAAGGATAGCACTATGTTGATTTTTACATTTTTCAATATTGCACTACTTTGTTATGCTATAAGTAGACTCCTGCACACATTAGAGGCTTTTGTTGTCAAAGATAGTAAAAGCCTATAAGAATAAATTAAATTTGTTTTTATTTGAACACTTTCTCGTTTTCACAGACACATTCGCTCTAAACCTAATAAACCAAACATAATTTGGCAGCACTTAAGTTACAACTTCAGAGATATCTGAAGTTAATGTTTGCTACCCACTTCCTGGGGAATCCTTGCAATAATGACATGCAGTAAAATCATACTGCATGTTAACAGCGTGCCATGATTTTATTTAAGAGCTTTTTCTGGAATGTAATTTGTAGTTAATTTGAGAACAATAAAGCTTTTTTCCCACCACAGCGAGCGCTGGTTGCTGGAAACATACAAAAATTTGTGCACACAATTAGTGTGTTTTAATGCTGCTCTAAACACAACACGCATTTTCTTTGCAAAATGTAGTCGGCAGCCAGCGTTACACGAGTGCCATTTGAACAGTAGGCAGTAAATCATCAGGAGAATTTTCCATGGCAACCATGCTGGTTAATGGTTGTGCTTCAGCTTAATGATATGCCTGGTGATAGAAATGTGTGTGTGTGTGTGAGAGAGAGAGAGGCGATAACAGGAAAGTCTCATGAATAATCATTAGATTAATGTCATCTACATCAACTGCATGTCAGTAAGTGAGAAATTAAACTTGACGTTTCTTTCAGCAGCCATTAACAGTCGGTCCAATTAGCCAGTTGGACGGGGAAATGTTTCATTCTTTAATTTGTCTGATTCCAAATCAAACCAACTATAAATTAGTGGATGAAAAATGTCTCCATCAGCCAATAACTGCTGTCTTGTCATTGCTGCGGCTGTAATGATGTGGTACTGCAGTCAGTGCGTTCTGGTGTGTGTGTGCGCGCACACTGGGGGCTGCGTGTGCGCTGTATACCAACAACATCAGGTGTAGACTGCAGACAAATTAGGCTGTGTGTTCTGGAGATCTTGCTTCAACATCACAGACCTTTTGCTGTCATAATAACGATCTTGCACTCTTCATCACTCCCTCTCTCTGCACACATTTGGCTCTCGTAGCTACACTTTGGTTTTCCATTTCTGGTTTCTGCTTCACTGACATGTAGCAGAACAACCAGCACTCCAATCCTGTTTGACGAATGTCGTCTCTAATTATTCACTCTGCTCAGATAAATGTCATAAATTATACCCTGTATTTCATTATATGGTGATTTGTGAGTGTGTTACAGTCTTGCAACAGATTTGTGTTTGTTTTTTCAGTATTTACAGGCTGATCCACACTTAGCATGTTTTATGTGATGAGCAAACACATGATGGTCAGTAACTGAGTGGCAGGAGGGACCTCGTGTTGTGTTTGATTAATGGAGCGCTATGAAGCTAATTGTGGGGCACAAATACATTGAGTGCATAGATACAGGTAGCAGCTCTCCTACCTCTAGCATATGGACACAGGTTACAGCAGCTACACCAATGAGTCATGACTCACTGCATTCACCTACACAGTAAATGGCCTGCATTTGTATAGCGCTTTTCTAGCCCCTAAGGACCCCAAAGCGCTTTACACTACATTCAGTCATCCACCCATTCACACACACATTCACACACTGGTGATGGCAAGCTACATTGTAGCCACAGCCACCCTGGGGCGCACTGACAGAGGCGAGGCTGCCGGACACTGGCGCCACCGGGCCCTCTGACCACCACCAGTACACAGTGGCTGGCTCAGCTAAATCACGTTAGCTCATCTGCTGTTTCTTTCTTTTTTGTAACTTGGGATCTCAGACCCGTCACTTTCTTATGTGCCTGTCCAACCTGGAGTCTATTCTCGCTGCTGGAGCAGGTCGTCAGTCCATCACAGAGCTAATGCAGAGACACAGATAACTCTCACATCCACACATAAGCCAGTTTAGAACCATTAGTTATGCTAACAAGCATGTCATTGGACATAAACACGAAAAGGCCAACAAGAAAGTTTGAATCCCAACAGATCCAGGTGACAGTACTACTGATGAGTCACGTTTTATTTGGCGCCCTTAGCTGACACAGCTCTCCCCAGGAAAGGACCAGCAGTGGGACCCCGGGGCTGCATTTAGAAGATGACAAATTAAGTGTTAACTACTGTGCAAAGAAAACGATGCAGAAACAACATGTACAAATGGCCTGGCTCAGTTACGGTGGAAAGTTAACACTAACCTGTGATTGGTCCAACCAGTCAAAATCATGAACAAATAAGGAGGCGAGAGAGACTAGCTTAATGAACATTTAAAAGAAGGGGTGAAACAAAACAAATGCCCTGTCTGGACTTTCATACAGGTTTTCTTTTTATACATACAGTAACAGAGCTTTATTTCTCAGCTGGGTTTTAAAAAAGAAAAACTATTCGTCAGTTTAAACGTGATACTTTTGAAACATTAAAAAAATATAGACTTTAACTGAAATCATACTTTATGATTTTTGTTTACATTTGGAATGTATTGTGTTCACGACTAAGGATAAAGCGACGCCTCGCGGTGCTCTGATTCATCTGTTTTTACATCCTGAAGAACAGAAAGTTGCCGACTGCCTTATCAGACGAACCGCGTGCGCCGTCTCCAAGCACAAAGATAGATGTTTGTTTTCTTTACATAGTAAATCTGAGTTCGTTTAGTCTGTTCAATATTTGATGGCACTGCTCAGAGCTGTTATATAGTTTTTTTAATCCCCAAAAGTTGATTCTGTTCATCTGGACGTTTTCAGTGGGAGAAATGTTTCGTCGCTCATCCAGGTGACTTCTTCAGGCTCGGCTGACTGCAGGTTTCCAACCTTATAAACAGGACATTTGCATAATGAGTGAAACCAGGTCACTGAAGGAACAATGTGTATCCGTCATAGCAATAAGTCTGAATCTGGCTGAGAGCATTTATGAAGTAGAAGTAAACAGATATCAATGCCGAGTGTCCCAAAACATCCAGCTGCATGCTGGACAGCTGCTTAGCTGATCATCAACCCAAAGCTCGTCAACAACTATTAAAAAATTCTCTAAAATATGATGATTTGCCGATTTTTCCCTTATTATTGAAAATAATGTCAGACAGAGGGGAGCTCGGGAAGTTCCCTTCATTCCCTGTTTGTTGGGTAGCTCATTAAAATTGTAACAAATAAAATACACACATCTATCTTATCTGGTAAGCTCAGCTCATTATAGAAATGAACCGGCTCCTGAGTGCCGAGATACTCCCAGGAGGATTACCTCTGGGCATGTTTTGTTTGTCTGATACTTATTTTCTATGCTAGTATGTATAAAAGCTACAAGTCAATAATAAACTCTCTAAAACATTACTTTTCTGTAGAATACATTACTGCAGAGTTCATCGCTCTTTATTCCATTGATTTGTATTCTGAGTGCAATTTTGCACGTTAGGACCACCACATGTTTCTGCTTCTGCACCACACAGCACAGGGATCATCATTAATTAACCTGAGTGGAACTGTGTGGGTTTCTTATGTCTGCTGATATAGTATTTATTGAGTTTTTGCATATGTTGAGTTTATCCGACTATGCGACTCTCTTCTGAAACGTGCGCTTCCATTCGGTCAAGCTTAAGTGTTTCTAGAAGAGAGGACGCCACTGATGATAAGCGACCTTCATTTGCACTCCTCTCACTTGCAGAGTGGGGTCAAATGCCAGACAACTTATATGCTAAGTCAACAAGTGCTGCCATCTGCCTGTTCATTAAATGCTGACCTTTCACTAGTTAAGTGGGGTCACTGAGGAGCAGAATAAAAGCAGCATCCGTTCAAAGTACATAAACACATAATAGCTTGCCCTCAGTTGTGTGGGTTGGCTGAGCTTATAAAAGAGCTAATATGTTAGCATTCTGTCACTCTGTTTAACTCTCCAGCTCACAGCACTTAAAATGTGTGGAAAAAAACAAATTTGCAATTAATCTGGTGTCTGCACTTCCAGTGACAGCAAAACGAAGACCAAATCAGGCAAAAGCAAACGTTTCTTTCCAAAGCTGGGTTTAAAAATAATAACGATTTGCATGTTTTGCATTCATGCTGTCTAAAGATCTGAGAGCTTGCATGTGCATTAGACTCTGAGAGGACTTTTATACCTTCCTGTTTCAGATGTCTGGCCTTCACTGCGTGGCAGTGTGGGACGAACACATTCAGTCTTGCATGTACAAGGATGAACAAGCTTCTTTTGTAATAATAGTCCAGGCAGTACAAACATATTAGACTACACGCCTTTTGTGTCTTAGTGAGGACATCCAATTGGCATAAAGCTTTCCCTAACCTCTTACCCTAACCATCATAAACGAATGCCTAACCATCACCTAACTGTAACCCTGACACTAAAACCACATTTTGAGCCTCAAAGATGTCTGCAAACTTGTGAATTTGGGACCCACAAGTGTAGTAACAGTCGGATTCTTGGTGCTCACAAAGAGATTTAAGTGCGCGCACACACTTACCGTCAATACTAACACACACTGAATAATTGAAACCTGCTTAAATGAAGATTTGGTGGAGAACAATTCACTGCTGACACAGAGAAAGGCCGTGTCTGTGGAAGATGGGGAAGGTGGAGGCGGCTCGTGGTGGCAGCGGGGAGCTCCCCCTGGTGTAGTGGCCTTCACCCAACCACCTGCTCTTATTTTACAGAGGCGTGTGGAGGTGAGAGACACAGCCAGGGAGAGAGCGAGAGAGAGCAAGTGATATTTCCCGGCCTGGGCAGACATGAGTGATAGGAAATGAAGATAGCACTGATGGAGGGTAATGATTGTGATCTCACTTTCTCTCAGTCTCAGTAAGCCTGGGTTAATGGAAGCCAGGTCAGAGATGGTCTGGGGCCTCAGTGCGATGGTCATCTGGTTATCTGGGCTGACTTATTGTGGAACGAATAGATGCTATTCGTTCTATTCATGACCCTACGCTGTGTTCACTGCATCATTCTATGTTTTGGCACTGATCACCACCTGCACTCATGCATATATCTTTCTACATAGCACTTTTAATTCTTATTCTTACTTTTATTTTTTCATGTCTATTTAAGCGCAGTTTATGACAGTATGTTTGCACTGAAGCACCGCAGCAATTTCCTAATGTTGTAAACCTGCTCAACATTTGGCAATAAAACCCTTTCTGATTCTGATTCTGATTCTGATGCTGATAGTCTGGCTGCTCACATCACTCTCTGAGGTTTGTGTCTGGCTGGGTGGATCTCGCTTGCCATAAACTAAAGGATGTACCTTGATCGGTACTTCATAGGATACAATTTTCTTCTTTACATCATAACCAAGCTGAAATATAAAGAAGTGGTGCCGTATAAAGATGATGACATACAGAAGTGTGGTTAGGAAAATGATCTGAGTGACTGTAGAGCATATAATGTGCTATAATATCATATCCTGTGATAGAAATAGTAAATACCTCTCTGTTGTAGCTAGTATTGTCACAAAGTGGAATATCTTTATATGCCGAGGGAGCGCAGCTGCAAATGTAGTTTGCTTCTGGTTACGCTGGCACCCAACCAGAAAATCAACTCTGATTCTTACTGTGCACCACCTAAGCTCAGAGGCTGTGGTCCGTCTACGTTTTCTCCTCAACAGCATGTTGAACATTCCTTTCCTGTCTTACGGCATTATGGAAACAATTACTCTGCCTCCCGTACTTCATCTGAGCCCACTGGCAGCAGTCATAGGCACCATATGACATCACTGAATCCTCTACATCAGCAGCACATTCATGTTAGCCCGCAGTATTATTATTCCCTTTCAATAATACGTTTCATGCTCCATGTCGTAGTCATCATAAACCAGACGTGTGACTGTATTACACATGGCTGAAGGCAGTGGAAAATGCTTCGTATGTTCCTGTATACATGTTATGTAATGTGAGGGTTCATTTTATTATTAGTACTTTATTTATCCAGGTAAAAAAAAATCGCATGCTGATTAAAAATCTCATTTCCAAGAGAGACCTGGCATCATGGCAACAAAAGTCAAAATACACACAAGTACATAACATTTAAAACAAATACAACCTCTCGTACGAACATGTGAAAAATATACAGTAACAGTAGGGCTGGGCTATATCATACCGTTCACGGTAATACCGGTGTAACGTTGGGCAACGATAGGAAAATGAAATATTGCAATAGAATATGGGTAAAACGCACATGCGCAGTTAGGGATGGGTATCGAAACCCGGTTCTTGTTGAGAACCGGTTCCCACCGTTTCAATTCCTTGGAATTGTTTGCCATTTTTGCAAACGATTCCCTTATCAATTCCAGTCGCCCCGAATGACGTCACCACGTTGCGGAGCGTCATTTACCCGGCAGGAAACACGACGCCTAAGCGGCTCAAATGCTCAAAAGCTTGGTTATACTTACGAGAACGGATGACAACAGGGCAACTTGCAATACTTGCAAAGTAGATACTTCATTTAAGGGAGGAAACACTACGAATATGCAAAAGCATTTGCTCACAAAACACGCAATGACCTTAAATGAATGTCGTGTTTTTAATTCCGCTCCGGACTCGTGAATCTCAACCCAGCAGCAGCGGTAACGTTTGCACGTCCTCTCCCGTTAATGCGGCAGGTAAACAATCAACTAACAGTGCATATTATGTTAGCGCGATCTGCCTTATTACAGACCTGCCATTACTGTGCATTTAGGTGACCGTGATGAGACAGACAGAGTCTGGCTGGCTCAGATGCTGGCAGTTCTCACTGCAGTCTACCGGTAGCGTCTCCTTTCAGGCCAGGATAGACGAATGTCACCGAGCAGTGACTCAGTTTGTGGTCAAAGGCTTGCACCCATTTGCCACAGCAGATGCCCCCGATTTCACTTTGGTAAGTGAATGTGTTTAATTGTAGGCAGGACATTACTGGATATTCTTGTGTAATTGCTACAGAATAATTTATGTTAAACTTTGTTATTGCTACAGAAGAATATTTATTTTATTATTTTACATATACATTTTTTTTCCTGGGGACCCTGTGACACCCCATTGAAGAGCCGTAGGCTGTGGATCTCTTAAGATCTCACTGTTGGGTTTGTAAGGCCATGTTACTCCTAAATTTCTATCTTGTTCAAAGAGAAGATATAAAACACAGTTCTAAGCTAATCGACCTTAGTGTTCTCCTTTTTAAAAATAAGAATCGATAAGAGAATCGATAAAGAATCGAATCGTTAAACAGAATCGAAAATGGAATCGGAATCGTTAAAATCTTATCAATACCCATCCCTATGCGCAGTGCCTTTGTTTACATACGCACATGGCGGCGACGCAGAATGAGAAGAGCGAAAGTTGATCATTGAATAAAACGGATGAACCTGAACTGGTTTGTAAAAAATGCTGCAACTTCACTGGTGGAACTGGTTTAGCTTTCGTCCGTCAGATACACAACAAAGCACTATTTTTGGTAGCGCATGCTAGCGGGCCGTCGCTATTACCGTGTTGTTTGGAAAATACGGCGCACTTAAAATCAATCCTTTGATTTTTCTGAAAGTCGACAGAGTACGACTTTGCTAAGCTACGAAGCCGCACCGCTTGATGGATTGTCGGAGCATTACGGCTATCGTAGGCGGAGCCTCGCGGAGTGATACGTACTGTGCTTCAACATAATGTTACCGTATTGTGTGTGTATAACCTCTTTTTATACATGGTTATGCTGAGGATGTGTCGGCCAGTTTCCATTGGAAATGCCTTTTGGTTAAACTGTCAGCGAGGAATTTGCATTTGCACTGTTACATTTGTATATAACTTTAATGCACAGAAAAAACAGCTGCTTGTTTAAGTGAAAATGCATTGTTTTGTTTTTTTTGCACTAATAAAGTTGTGGAGTTGTAAATGTATTTTGTCTAATGTCAGTTATATATCGTTATCGCAAATTTTCAAATGTATATCGTGATAAATATTTTTGGTCATATTGCCCTGCTCTAGGTCACAGTTCAATTAAGAGCAACATTAAAAACAATCACACTGAGTAAAAGAGTTATTCTCTCGTTCCTTTAAGATGGACTTAAACTCTCCTGAGGTAACCAGTTCTGATCGTTTCAGTTCCTTCTGCAGATTATTCAGGAAGCAGGGGCAGCGTATTTAAAAGCCTTTTTCCCCAATACTGTTCTGATTTTTGGGACAATCAATTGTATGATATTGTGTAAACGAGGCTGTATTGGTTGTGGTTTTTACACCTATAAACACATTAATAAGAGGGAACCAGCCCAAGCAGAGATTTATAGATGAAGACCAACCAAAGGGAAAGTCTGCAAATATGCAGAGATGGACATTTAGCAGCAGCAGACAAAGAACAATGATGTACACGATTTCCATAGCCAGTAATAAGAGTTAAAACACAATGGTGGACAGTATCCAACCTCTTTAGGTAGCGGGCAGGTGCATTCATAAAAAGCAGGTGACTGTAATCCAATAAAGGTCAAAAAGTTGCATGAATCAAGTGTTTTGTCACTTGGAGGGAGAAACAGGATCAATTTCTAAAAAAGTAACTTAGTTTTAACTTAGACACAAGTCTTTAAATGTGAGTTTTAAATGACAAAATTCTGATCTACAATGATCCTTAGATATTTGTAAGATGTGACCATCTCGTCCTATCAGGACTGAGCTGTTGCTCTAAGATCAAATACAAAAATGTACACGTTTGTCTTGTGCTGAAGCCTCCTCTGCAAACAGCGCTCAAGACTATTAAATGGCTTTGTTTTAAGCAGCTAACCATAAATAGTGTGATAGTAATATTGTAATGTAATCAGTTTATATTGTATAATCAGTCTTTCCCTCAATGACTGTTTACTCAGGCTTCCAGATGTAACAGTGTGGTGACTCGTTTAGCATTTGATTTTCCCCCACAGGTCTGAGAGAACAACACAACCTCAACAGGGATCAGACATAAGCCTAGTTATACGTTACACTTATATATAGTTATAATTATATAGAGGGAACCATCAACGAAGCAACAGCAGCTTCTTGGTCAAAACTCCTGCCTGCACCTGAGTGTAAACTGTGCTCACGCTGACAGGACTGAAACGCTCAGATGATGCGTTGGCTTCTCTCTCTTTCCTTTGCACACCTGATTGCTTTGACTTGTTATGTCAGAGAGACATTATCTGGAGCAGACAGCAGAAGGACGCTGGTTTGATTTGGCAATTCTGGGAAGCTTTTATTGCACCTAAGGTCACAGAAAGTGTTGTTGAATATTTCATTTCAGCTGTGTCTGTCAGCATGTGACTGTGACACACACTGAGCTGAAATGAACTAGTTCAAATAAAAAGATTGAATAAAAGCCCTGCTGTAGTTTATTATTTCACCACCAGTGTTGGGACTAACGCGTTACAGTAACTACGTTATTATTGTGGTAACGAGCACGGTAACTAGTTATTATGCCAAAATCAGGAACGCGTTAATTGTTGCTGGGATTTAGATAGGCTCGTTATTCGTTACTCCGTGTGGCGGAGCTTCCACAGATTCAGTAACATCAGCAAGTGGTGGAGGCCAGCAGGTGGATGAGGGAAAGGGGAGGCAGGAGGAGGAGAGACCCGAGGCGGCCGCCAGTCCGACTGTCAGGTGAACTGAACTTCAGGTAAGAAGTTATGACCTGCAGTCTGTCTCAGTCAGATATAAACCAAGTTTAGGTGGAGTTTATTTTCGTTATTGTCGGTGTGCTGATGCCACTCCCAGTCCTTTTTTTCTGACCTGGTGAAAAACCAAAACGAACGACTCGAGACAGACTTCAATTCAATCAACTTCTTTATTTCAACCCCTGCGCAGGAGGGAATCAGCTCAGCATGAAGCCTCTTGCAGATTCGAAGGGCAGTCCTTCGAACTGTTTATATTATTCCAAAGTTCCTTATTTACCTCCCACCTTTCCTGTTATTCTGATATCACGTTCGCCTACACAGTTTTGATCAAAACAACTTCTTCCTCATCCATCGTCTTCTACCTTTCCTTTTAAGGTCTTGCCCTATCTTTAACCCCTTTCTTAAATGCATATCTTAATTGTTTATGTGTGTGTGTACCACTGTAGGTGGGTGCGGGTCATGTCAGGTGTCGTGAGTGTGCACTCTGTATGTGTCAAGTGTGTTGCGCCGGGGGTTTACGCTCTCCTCCTTAGTTCTGCTTTTCTAGTCTATACTTATCCAATGTGTTAGACTCTTCTTAACGCTGCCCTTTTGCCCCCATTATCTACAGCAACTTCTGTACTATTTCTTAGTATCTCGCCTATGCATCTTTTTCCTGTGATCATAGCAACTATTCTTGCTCCTAAGATCACACAGGGGCCTGCTTAAAAGTATAATGTTTAAACAGTATAATGCTAAAAAGCTATATAATTCCACATTATGCTGACTTTTTACAGTCAGTTACAATAAGTCGTACTGCGTACTAGCATGACAGAGTTTCTATACAGCTGGGTGGGTGCTGTGATGTTACTGATGTTGAACTTTTATTTTATTCATAAGGTTAGTTAGTAGAGTTTCCAACCGTCGCCTAAAAAACGGAATCGTCTCGTATTCAGAGAAATTATTACGCGTTTCGTATTGAGGTGAAAAGGAACGCAGTTTGTCCCGGACTTCAGCTACAATGAAAAAAAGAGACAAAGCTGGAGTTATTCTGTGTCTTTGCTGCACAGCTGCCTCTTCTCCTCTCATTCTCCCCCCTCCCTCTCCTGTTTCGACTTCAATCATGAAACCGATCAATGATCAGCTGATCGTCTCTCTTATTTGTTTATCGCTCACTTTGCGCCAGAAAGAGGAAACCAGCGGATGTCGCGCTAAACAACAGCAGCACGTTTAAGCTTGATCAGCTGTTGTTAGAATTTATTTAATATTACTTTCTAGTATCAGCTGATGTTTGCTGGAGCCACAGCTGTAAAGCTGCTGGTCATGATATCGGTTTGGATATGTGATGAGAGGGAAACATGAAGATGAAACCAGGAGATGTCCTTACTGGATCATCAGAGCTGTGATGGAGAAACAGGTTTACCTTTTAGGTGACATGGATGAGTTGAAGTTATGAACTGTTTCTGAGAGACAAATAACACCAGGATCCTTTTCTAAGTAGCTGACAGCTGGTAACTGTGCAGGGGCGGGTCTAGCACAGCTTTTGCCAGGGGGGCAGGTAGGGCATTAACAGAGAGAGGGGGGCACAAAGAAATACTTTTCTTTCTTATTCTCATTTAAAATATCTCACCTTTAAAAAATAATTATCTGAATCTTACAACAAACGATTGATAGATTGATGCATATATACCATCAGAACAGTGAACATCACTGTCACAACAGCGTTTGTTTTCATTCAAAGGCTTTATGGTTTTTCCTATAATGGTGGGCCGGTCTCTAGTTAAAATGCCCGGGATGATTTTTTTGTCCCAGTCCAGCTCTGTATGCAGCTCATCTGCAGTCTGGTGTTGCCTACATCTTCCTGTTTGGAAGGCAGAATTTCCGAGTTCTGAGTACAATCGAAAGCACCACGACTGCAGTTTTTGTGTTGGATGTAAAAGGTGCACATGACGCTGTGACGTAGGCTAGAATCATGGCAGCAGTCAATGACGGTCCAGGCGTGGGATTTCTCTTGTGGAAATATGCACATTATCTTTTTCTTTCTATTGGTAGGTGGCACAGTGCACTGTGGCACGTAAGCAAGCTAGAAGACTGGCAAAGTTATGGAAGCAACACATTAACAAGAGAATTCTGAGTAAAACCAAAGTTACTTTCCCTAGTAACTAGTTACTTTGAAAGTAACGAGTAACTTTAAGTAACTGAGTTACTTTTGATAGAAGTAACTAGTAATGTAACTAAGTTACTAATTTAAAGTAACTTAGCCAACACTGTTCACCACTAAATACCTTTTGTGTTTGGTGGTTCTTTGCATGAAAGAATGATTCTCTTTCTGACAGTAACAGCTTGTTATCACTGGTATTGGTAAAGTACTCATCCACTAGCTGGGCCCACGTGCTCATTTTAAGTTTGAGTTAAGTAGATAAACATGAATTGAGCTGCAGTTTGGGGAAGGCATCGGAGGGGACTGGCATCGGCTGCTGGGTCTGGCAGATCCCCGTGTAGTAATGAGAAGTGAAAGAATTAAAAAATGGGGTGAGGGTGGGGCACGAAAATGAGAACTGGGGGATCATAAATAGATAAGAAGTGAAGGAGAGAGTTTGGAGCTGTGGTCCTTCTTCTGCAATTCAGATCATTTATCTCCAAGTATCAGCAGATATCTGAAGGTGTTGGATTGTCACATCCCCTGGTAGACAAAAACTAAAGTTCAGACCCTGCTAACTAGAAGCCTCTGGCCTTCCTTTATCATACTTCTTCCGTGCTATCAGGTGATCAGATCAGTCTATTGGATCCCCGTGTTTGGTGTCAGGGATTACAGCTCTACCATCTTGGAGGAGAGAATATATTCTAACCTGAGCTTGCAGAAGACCGCCAGAAGAGACAGAGATCATCGAAAAGCCAGATTGTATTCTTCTGTGAAGTACTTGTCACGTAGTGCACTGCAATCTGGGAGGAAAGCTTTTAATTCTTACCTGTGAGTTCATGCATTAGTTTGTCTGCTCCCACTGTTAAGCATCAGTCACTAACTATGCTGTGGAGTTTTAAACACACTTTAATCTGAATGAAAGCTTTCAAACTTGACTTCTTATGAATTTTAGGCTCTGAAATTAGGATTAATTCCTTGAGTCCAAGCCATCTTCTAAGAAATGTTTTCAAAAACTGGATTTATATCGAAGGTTAAAAGCAAGACAGTCGACAGACGACTGTTGTTAGGCGAGTACAACAAATCCCTTAATCTGCAAGTTTTCCTTTCTATAGTTCCAGCAATTACAGCTTCCACCAAGGTAGGATATTCACACCCAGCCATAAGCTGCCAGCAGCCACCCTACATGGAGACTAAAAATTAGGTACGGTTTAATAGATTTTGCTTGTCAGTTGTACATCATTCATTATCATCAGCAGTCGTGCAATATTTGCAATCCACTGACAACATTGAATAATTGCTTCAGATACGCTACAGATTAAGACCTCGCTGGGTAATTAGTCGTAACCTATCGCTGCTGAGCAGAGGAGTGCTATGATCCTACATAAAGAGACTGATGAAAGAACAACATGAATCCAAAATAATGAAAGCTCTCCATGAAAAGATATTATTATATTAATCACCAAATTAGAGTGACTAATTAAGGCTCTGTGTGTTGTATATCAGCTCAGTAGAGGAGCCAAATAAACAGAGTTTCCAAGAACATGTTGAAAAATTACAAGAAAAAGAAAAAATATTTTGGCGTTTTTCAAAGTTAATTTCATGCCAGGTGATTTCTACAAGGCCACTTGTTACCAAATGCAGCTCTCTGTCAGGGGTTGCTTTGGACTGCGCGGGTGCAGGGGATAGTCACATGACTTATTCAGCAACAAGCTCTGTTAGGAACGGCAACAAAAGCTGCCTCAGTGTCACAATCTGATGCAAATCTGTGAATCTTTTTACCAGCTTGATTCCAAATGTCATGGGATATGCCATAGTTTCAATAGCAAAACTCCATCAGTTTAATGTCTGAGTTATAAAGGAACTTAAACCAGCATTGGTGCCCTGGATGTTTCATCTGTTTTATCAAAGTCAAATCAGAAATCTTTAAAAAGCACTTGGATAAACATAAATGATCATTTCATCAGGTGGAGCAGCTTTGTCCTGAATCACTTCAGCAGAAATTAAATAAAAAAGTCAAAATCATCGTGCAAGGTCTGTTCTGTCAGCTGCTGGGAGGTAATGTTTCCTTTCGTTGACTGCAAAGTCCACATTATGGATGGGTGGTGACAGGTTTGTCACTCTTGTTAGCCCCCTGCACTGCAACTTTTTCTATTAATCAGACAAGTCAAATAAAATGAAAATATTTTTTATGCCATATTGGTAATATGCAACCTGCTAAAAACCCACGTTGCTGTTTAATGTTAGAATGTATCGTAAGCACACCACGTCTCCTGCTAGTCTTTGTAACACTGTAATGATGTCATTGTGACATAATGTATTTTAATGTTAAAAGGAAAAAGTTCTGACTCGTAGCAGCCTGTGGGCAACAGACATTTTCTACAAAACCCATGAACAGCACATTCTAACACTCGAACACCATTATAATATATCCTTACATACTTCAGATCTTCTGAAGTCCCAGCTGTCAAAAGGCAGGCATCGCTGCTCTGTGGCCCTGAGCTGGATCAGCACATAAGAAACTGGATGGATGGACTTAAGCTATGATTCAGTCATATTAATAGCTGCATTTTGACTTTCATTTCAACATGTAGCAGATGTGAAATAGGAAAGATTAGACTGGTTTCTATGTAGCTTCGTTCATCCAAGGTCTTCTTTTCCACACCTATGTACTTTCTAATGATCACACTCCAACAGATGCATCAGAGACCACCTGGGGCCCAGTATCAAGCCCAAGGATACACTGGCATGGAGACTGGAGCAGCCAGAGACTGATTAGTACTTGACCTGCTCTACCTGGTGAGCAGCAGCCACCAAAAGCAATAAACACGATGCAAAGTATTTTAAAATGACATTACAAGTATCACAACACAACACAGTGGACTGATGCAATAGGGGTCCACATACACACAGAGATTTCATTAATATATTCATTATTATACACCAGAAGTCATAAATTGGTTGGACCAGGCAGAATTAATAGACTGTCTCATTTGAAAAGTGTGCAGCTGTTTCTGTGCCAGTATGCAATCAAACATTCAGAACTCACATAAACCAGGCTGCATTCATCCCTGTAGCTTCTCTCCTGTTGCTGGGGACACATCGTCTCGGTCATCATTTCAAAATGAAGTAATTAATCCATATCGCCACAGGGCGATCGTGGCTCAAGAGTTGGGAGTTCGCCTTGTAATCGGACGGTTGCCGGTTCGAGCCCCGGCTTGGACAGTCTCGGTCGTTGTGTCCTTGGGCGAAACACTTCACCCGTTGCCTACTGGTGGTGGTCAGAGGGCCCGGTGGCGCCAGTGTCCGGCAGCCTCGCCTCTGTCAGTGCGCCCCAGGGTGGCTGTGGCTACAATGTAGCTGCCATCACCAGTGTGTGGATGACTGGATGTGTAAAGCGCTTTGGGGTTCTTAGGGACTAGTAAAGCGCTATACAACTACAGGCCATTTGCATATTTCTCCAGATTCATTCACTCTTCCTAATGAGTATCAATTAGAAAATACTGCTGTGCTGATGCTTTTTCTTTTAATTGATTACTGGCAAATAAAGCCCTAGACTAGGAGACTAGGAGATGGTATCATTGAGTTTTATTCCTCCTTTGAGT
Source organism: Rhamphochromis longiceps (assembly GCF_057381845.1). Classification (NCBI taxonomy): domain Eukaryota; kingdom Metazoa; phylum Chordata; class Actinopteri; order Cichliformes; family Cichlidae; genus Rhamphochromis; species Rhamphochromis longiceps. The sequence continues at coordinate 2,305,659 of NC_140566.1, forward strand.
GAAACCCCCAGGGACCATTGGTAGGAATCCATCCACTGAAAGGCAGGGGATCAGAGAGCTCCAGCTGGGCTAAGCAGCGCACTAGCTCCCCTGTGACAGGAGCTGTAATAGCAAAGCCAGTTAGCCGCCGTCCCCGGCTGGATCCTCCAGTCCCACCGGGTTTGCTCCAGTGGGATATAAAATGGGAGGGAAAGCCAATGTGAGCAAGGGAATGAAGAATAAAGAGTGGAGCTTTGAGAGTCACTGTAGAGCAGACCTCCTCTCATCTTGGGGTTTGGAGAAATGTTTCTGATTAGCACCGAAGTCTCAGTCTCTCTGAGTTGCAGGCAATGCTGTCAGCCCACTGAGCTCATGCTTACAGATGGCTGGCCCTGAGCTCACTGCCAGGTCCAGGAACTCCCTTTAACTGTGGTAGTTAATGAGCGGTCCTGTTGCCCCTAGTAATGCTCTGACCCAGGAATAAAGTCGATGGTAATTGGCTCACTCCAGAGTGCTTACATGCAAAATAGGATTTGATTCATAAATTAGCCTTTTTAAAATTGACTTTACTTGAAGTTTGTTTACAGAATTGCGCAAATTAAGCCTAATGAGGGTTTTCTTGTTTTCAGTACAAGTATATTTGTGAAATAGGACCAGATGAAGGGTAAGCATGAAGCAAGTATCATTAGCTATAATAAAAATATCCCATTCCCACTTAGCTTTTGCTGTGCTCTGAAGAATCCAATTCCCACAGCACAAATGAAATATTCAATAAAGCTTTCAACTCAATTATGGGCAGTGTGCAACTACATCCCACAAGGGTTTGGGAGCACGGTTTAAGCCCTGCCATCAGCGCCCGTGAAGACAGCCATCCCACCTTGTTCTTACCTCATTTTGACAGTAATGGCTGTCAGCAGCCAGCGCGTCTGTCATACAGGGTCGATTGTGACCACCGAGCCGAGAGGATGTCTCCTTCTTCCGAGTTTCGTGCAAAGAGAGTTATTCTCCAAAGACTCATCAGATAAAAACTGGGTAAAGGCACCAGAGAGCCTGGCCCAGAGGGAAGGGATTTCCATTTCTTTGTGCACTTTCTGCTTTGTCTCCTTCTTTCACTTTCATATTTGCTCTCTCCTTCCCTCTCTATGTCTCTCTCCGCTTGGCTGAGGGAGAATTCGATCCTCCCGGGGGGCCATGATGGAAGGACATCGCAGTAGTTCAAAGTATAAACAGCAGTTGTTAACATTCGAGACTGTGGGGACTGAGTCTATACTCCTTTGCTATATACTTTTGAAATAATCACAACACTCAGTGTCCAGCGATCAAGGTTCATTGATGGTAACGTAATGAAAAATAACTTCCCTGCTGGAGTAGTTTCCATTAGCGCTGAATGCCTGTGGGATTTGTTGAGCATGTGTTGGAGCACTGGTGTGTTTTACAGCAGACATTACAGATCTACGCTCCTGTGCGAGCTTCTACGCTGCACTGCTTCCACCATTCGGTACACCGACAGCCCCGCTGATCACTCAGCAGCACCGTGCTAGAATGTCATGTTCCACTTTTTCCATTTGTTTTATGTTCTCGGTACCTTATGCAACTGCTCAGCAGAGAGTTGCATCAGATTATCAGCTCTACTGGTGAATGTCTCATCCTTATTTGTCTGGTGATGTATTTTAAAGTTCAGCTGACAACTAAGGCAGAGAGACCATCTGATAGCTCGGAAAAACAGCAAACGGGGGAAATTGACCCCACTGGGATGTCACAGGCTGACAACTCGTGGCACTGAATATGAAGCAGATTTGCTGCACCCTCACTGATACAAATACACACGGAGAAAGAATAGCCCCCGAGTTTGCAACAGCAGTGGTGAAAGATGACTCACAGCAAGAACACACTGAACCAGACAACAGCACGGTTCAGTGTGGGATGAATATAGACTGGAGAGCTTGCAGATAGTGAACAAAAGAAGCTTCTGGTCCTCTTCATGGGAGAAAGCTCCCATCCTGAACCTGATAAAGAGATGCTTCATCATTGTTGTTCAGCTAATGCATATGTATAAAAGGTTACGGTTAAACAGGAATTTGTATTTTACTAAGAAAGATACAAATGAACAATTTATAAAGCTAGATGGTTGCATCCAATCATTTTCCTTTGCATATCAAATACAGGGCAGCTGGAGGCTATTCCAGCAGGGAAGCAGGGTACAGACACTCTGGGCTAACACAGAGACAGAAAACCATTCGCACTTATGGGCAATTTAGAATCAACAGTTAACCTAACCCCACTAATTGTGGGTCATTAGACTCTGGAGAAAGCTGGAGTATCCAGAGAGAATCCATGCAAACATGGGGCCTGGGCCAGATGGTGGATTTAAAGCCAAGACCTTGCTGTGAGGCAACAGTGGCAACAGTGCTAACCACCGCGACACTGTGCTAGATAATGCTAGGTGGTTATTGAGGAAAAGTGAGAAGTGTGATTGTACACTCAAACTGCAAATAATCAGTACAAGTACAGAGGAAGACATGATACAAACAGCAACAGCTTCTTTTCATGTTGTTGTCTTCACTCCACATGCTCCAAGAAATACTGCACTCGTCTCAGAACACTGAGTAAAATCTTCCAGCCATGCTGCCTCGTCACCACCTCCACACGTATCAGAGATTCTGCTGCCCAGGTCTGAGTTATTCTCATTAGAGCATTAGAGCAGCAATGTTTGTTCCCCTCAGAGAAAGAAAAAAAGGCTGCAAAAGTACAGGGAGGAATGGGAAAAACACCTGGCTGGAAAAGTGCACGATAACACCTATAAAGCGCACTGCACTGTGTGCCGGCGCACTTTTTCCATAGGCATGCTTCTAGTGGTGGGCACATGAAGAACATGAGGGGCCTGAAAGCTCGGGGAACCCTTAACCAATTTCTTGTCCACCAGGCCACGGCAGAAGCAGATATGGTATGTAAACACTGGTTTGTTGTTTAAACCCTCTGGTTAAGGTTAATATGGGCATGTGCAGTGAATATCAGCGCTATGTGGCCAGAAGTGTGATAATATAATTTATTTTGTGTAATAAACAACTGCAAGGATAGATGATTACAACAAATAGATGACTAATACATAAAAGTAATACATATTTTAATAATGATGATGACTTAAGATGCGTAATCATGGGAACAAGCGGGTTTACAAACAGGAGCAGCTGATTAGCTTTAGAAAAGCTGAAATAATACCTCAACTGAAGCCAATTGTACTAAATGCACTAAATGTGCACAGTTACAAGAATATTTTTGTTCTATTGTTTTCTATTAATTTATATAATTTTAAGTTAAGCAGGACAGGCTTCTGTTTAAGAAAGAGACCTGTTTTACTGTGTTAATGTTGTCATTTTGAGCTAAAAATAAATGGCTAAATGATCATTTGTTTCCCACATGGTCATATCACAAAGAATATGCATCTGCTTAAATCAAATTCAAGTCAAATGGTTAAAAAATAATTTCACACACAAAAAAAAAGAGCTACAAAATTCACCACACTGGGAAGGGTGAACTGGGTTGCCACGAGGTGTCCCTTATTTATTTTTCAGGGTGTTGGCAACCCTATACTCGACAGAGAAACTAACTCACACTAAAACATCGAACAGAACTGTGAGACAAAATGCACAAAGGGAACGAGCAGTGTTTGAATTGCTTTTAGTTACTTTGACTGTGTTTATTTGCTCTGTAACTGAGAACACTAGCGTACGCTCGCCTCTCCTCAGCGGGGCCTCTAGGCGACTGAGGAAAATAGCGCCACGCAGCTACAGGAAGTGACTTCGTGGGAAGTCAAAGGTCACACAAACAAAATAAAAGCCCCCAAAATATAAATACAGAAAATAAACATATATAAATAAACACATATAGATAACCAATACTGACAAAGCAAAATAACACTGCAGGATGGATCTTTGGTGAAATATAAATTATTTTGTAATACACACGTTACACTAGCAATCCAAGATCAGTTTTAGAATGATAGATTTAGGAGTTTTGGAGTTTTTTATTTGATTCTTTGTGTTTTAATTGATTGTCCGTTTCCTTATTAGAATAAACATTAATGTCTTCTGTGTTTAGTCAGTTAGTTTCTGTTTCATTTTGTTAGTCAAGTGTTTCTTGGTGTTGGTTTAACTTTCTCTTTTTTTTTTTTTTTTTTTTTTTTTTTTTTAAATGACATCAGAAACAGCAGTATGCGACATTACGTGATGGCAGAGCTTCAGTTCATCCTTTGTCATTTTTTTTTTTTTTTTTTTTTTTTTTAATAAATAGGACAGGGGGAATGAATGAGAGAAAGAGGGGGAGAGAAAGAAAGAAAACCAAAGGGGAGAAGAGACGGTGAGAAGGGGGGGGGAAGAGAGAGAAAAAAAAAAAAGAACTCCTGGGTCACCTGTATGGAGAAAAAAAAAAAACAAACAAACAAAAAAAACAAACAGAGGAGACAGCAAACAACAAAGAGCAACATAATAATAGAGAAAACAAAGCACCATCACAATAAACTAGCTAGTCATAGATATCAATATTTACTAAATAATAAACGATATTGTGCAGCACGCAAGATAGACAGCGCACAGTGTGCTTTGAGGCAGCAGCCAAGAAAGCTTTAGTCCGCGTCTGTGAATACCCATGTGTGCATACCTGTGTGGATCAGCATGCTTGCATTCCAAAGGTTTCTCCATGTAATGATCTGCTAGGGAGTGTGGGGGGGCCACAGCCCCGTCCTCCAGGGTGTGAAGTGGGTATGGAGGAGATCAAAACTCCAGACATCCAGAGGCCCCCAGAACACAAGAGACCATGGAAGACCAACAGGTTTAACTTTCTCAGGTATTGTCTGGATTAGTTTCAGCTGGGCCTTGCTACCTATATGTTTCCACTTTCTCTGATTATCTTCTGTGTCTACTTAAGCCTTTAGTTGCCTTTGGTTATTGTTGAGTCGTACTGTGTCAGCTGCCTGTACCCTGTGTGCTCCCAGCCTGCATTTCAGATCCTAATGATGTCATCCTCGTGGACTTTTTGTATGTTTGGACTTTTGCGTTTGCCTCAGTTAAAGCCTCTTGTTTTTATTTAAATTAACTCTTTCTTTGTGCTCTATATTTGGGTCCATTTTCTTGTAATTGCACAACATACCAATCTAAATAAACAAAGTATTAGTTGTCAAAGAAAAATACAAATTGATGACCAAAGAGTCTTTATAAGCAAGGAAGAAACTACAAACAAACTGAGAACACCTGTATGGGTTTCAAATTTTTTAAAAAGTAAATACATTTTTGTGTGTGGGAGGGGGGGCTCCAAGTTGGAGAGAGTCAAAATGACGAGTGGCCAGCTAAAGCAGTCTCGGGGACATGGTGTCAGAGCAACCAGGGAGTCTCTCCTCCATCTGTTTAGATTAGTCTCATTAAGTCGAACAAGCGGCCCAGTGCTCCTCTACTCAGCTCTCTCTCTATCTCTCATAGCTTGCTGCCATCCCGGGGCAATGATTACATGAAGCTAACCTTGTAGAAAATGACATTAGAGAATGCAAAACTATGGTAATGGTGCAGCCACATGGTCCACTGACTGTCAGTAAACCCTGGCCTATGTGAAAGCAAACGCTGACGTGTGGATTTCAGGGTGACTTGATAGTGCTTTGCTTTTTTTTGCATCTTTTATTTCCCCAGAGGGGACGTATGTGATGTCACATACTACTTAATAACTTATAAAACTTAATTGTTTTGCCAATTAAGTGTTTTAATAATTGCTGGCAGGAATGTGTTCAATTTTCAAATTTTTGTCATTATATTTTTATATAATTATATTTTTCATTTATATTTTTTAATTTAATTTAATTTATATTCTAAATGTTTTTTTTATTGCAATTCACAACAACAGCGACCTCAAGATGTGTTATATTGTGCAGTAATAACCCTCCAACTCCAACAATGACATGACCTCATATGAATAAACATTTAAAATAATGTGAAGGAAAAACGCTCTTTAAACAGGAAGAAACCTCAAGACCTCAGAACCAGGATCAGCAAGGGGCACCATCAGTGGAGGGTCAGGGGAAGGAGAAGAGAGCAGAGAGAGGACAAAAGACACGCTATGAGATAAAAGAACTAATGAATAAATGCAGTAGCTTTGTATTTATCATATTTATATTGTTTCACATGGAGCACTTCACAAAGAAGGAAGGCAGTACATCTGTACTAACAGATGTTTAGTTTAAAGACAAAATCAGACATCACATCAGGTTGTCTGTCTATGATGAAAAGAGGTTTTGAGGAGGTCAGCTGCTGCCAGTAATGTAGATGATGAGACTCCTGCAGGAATCCATGGTGAATTCAGATCAGCTGTAGTACAGGTAGAAGAACAAATGCAGGACTGTTTTTTGTTCTTTCAAATGCCCTCTCAAGGATCTTCCAGCAGGGGGGAGCTTGCTGTCACAGAGGGGGGAACCCCCTCTCTAAGCATGATGTCTCTGCCCTGCTGCACATTTTGGAAAGGCTTTGTGTTTGGAGATGATTGAAACTGAGTGTAAAGTGTTGTAGGAATGACAATGAGAAACGTTCCCTTTCTTCACAGCAGAGTACAGAGCTAGAGGATCTATTCTGAGCTCAAGTGTCTTTTTCATTCAGTGTCTTGCTGGGTGCTGAGAGTGAAGGGTCGACTGTTGCACAATGCATACCATATTTTTCACACTATAAGGCGCACTTAAAATCCTTTAATCTTCTCAAAAATCGTCAGTGCGCTTAAGTATGAATTCTGGTTGTGCTCACTGACCTCGAACCGATTTTATGTGCTACACGGCGCTCAAAACCTGTCAAAAATGTTTTAGTACGACTTTGCTAAGCTACGAAGCCGCACCGCTTGATGGGTTGTTGGAGCATTACGGCTACCGAGTCAGGAGCCTCGCAGAGGAATCTGGGTCCTAAACTCCGTCTGCTTCAGGTCCCAAAGTCAAGCGATCACTGCAGCATCACTGAGAGTTAAAAACTGTCTAAATTCTTTCATCTTTAATAAAATGATCAGCGTTGCTGCTTTACCAGGTGTAACAATTAAGTTTAACATCCAGGCATCCAAGAAAACAGGATTTTGTTACATTTAACAAAGGTAGAAGTTAGCAGGAAGTTAGTTCGCTAGCTTCCACCTAAACATGATATAGCATGTTCTGACTGAGAGATTTCTGAAATAATTCAAACGTACAGCTCTGCTGTCACTTCCAGCATAAATGAAGACAGAAAACTAAACAGCAGTGACGTTTGTAGGGTTACTGAAGTTGGGCTAGCTGGTATACAATGATGTGCAACGTGATTGCTAGCTACACAGCTATGTTAGCATAACATAAACACAGTGAAGCTGGAGGATGAATGCTAACTTTTTTCCACTCGATAAAAGTTAACATGAAGGTTCCCGATGGTTAGGGACAAATGCAATCGCATGGCAGGATGCTGTAAAAGGACCAATCTTCAGTCAGGAGAACAACTGAGATAATCCATCCACAATACCAGGTTAGTCATTAATATACTGCAACAACATGGGAATAGAGCCGCTGGAGACAGTGTTGCCAATTCCTCAGTAAGTAAAATCGCTATTGGCTGTCCTAAAAGTCGCTAGAAGTCGCCAAATGATGTCATTGCCTAATTTGCATAATTGGTCATTCTAATGTAATTGTAACCTACCTACGTAGCTGGAGAAAGAAATAACATCATGGAAGAGACATAAAGTGAGTAAAAATGTCCTAAATGCATTTAGAGTTTGTTTAGAACTACAAATTAAATTTCTTTTAGCAATTAAAAAAAAAAAAAAATTATGTAACAATTCCAACCCTGCTCCTTTATCCGGGCTTGGACCAGCAAAAGTGACCCGAAATAGGCGCTCTGGTGGAGTTACTTTCTGTGTGTGTGTGTTTATTAGTAGTGAGCGCCTGTGAGCGCTTTAGCATGGGTGAGGTGCTCACGGCAGCACCCGCTGCTTGTTGAGAGTAAGAGCGATACGCGCTTTCACGTCAAAAAGTCGTCATAAATAAGTCTCCAATAACACCAGAAAAAGTCACCAGATTTGTCGCTAGTCGCTTTTTAGAAAAAAGGCGCTAAGGGGGTCTGAAAACCCGCTAAATATAGCGACAAAGTCGCTAAGTTGGCAACACTGGCTGGAGAGAATTCAGCGTTAATGAATCAATGGTACGGAAGTGGAGGAAGCAAGACGAATGAGTTGAGGAAAGTTTGACTTGTCTGACTGTTTTGTTTTGCTTAATGCAGCTCTTAATCCGGTGCACCTTATGGTCTGAAAAATACGGTACTTTTCTTTTTTTCTTTTTCTTTTTTTTTTTTACATCCATCTACTTTCTTAGTTTAATTCATGGTTCCAGTGGGTTGGGGTTAGAGGTGGGCGCTACCTCAGTTGTCACTGGGCAAAAAGTTGGGTACACCCTGGACAGGTCATTAGCTGATTTTAGGGATAAGCAGGGAAAGGAACAACAGCCCTTACAGCCAATTTAGAATCACCAGTTAACCTAACCTCACTAACGGCATGTCTTTAGTCAGTGACAAAGCTGGAGAGTGTACAGTATAAACCAAAGACTGTCTTGCTTTGAGGCAACAGTGCTAACCACTGCACCACTATGCTGTGCTACCTGAAATACATGCATATGTTATGCTTTCCACATTACTGCAGATATCCACCACAAGAAAACGTCTGTCTTTGGATTTTTGAAAGTATTTTTCTTTTTCAGTCCTGAATGTAAAGGCTCTCCTGTGGATGTAACTCTTGTAAGCAGAGCTGTAGCTTACAGCTATAATAGATACAATAGATCATTTCTCCCCTTGACCCCACTAATCCAGAGTTTTCTTGCTACTCTGGAAACACTTTTACTGCACAGTTATCACCTGAAGTGAATCAAGATCTATGGCAGGGAGGTAAGTACACAGTTTACTGTCAAATGTTAACTCTGTGTCCAGGTACCGTCCTTCTTCATTTGTTGTTTTGAGCCAGATAACGTGAATGGAAAACATTGTGTCAAACTTCAAAGTCAATAAAACCAAAGAGTCAATGACATGCTTAACACATGTTATTTTTCTTTATCTGAATTGTGTATGTATGTATTTATTTATTTCGACAATGAAGAGTTTGAGCTCAGCCCTGGTGTGTCACAGTCTGGCGAGGGCAGACTGTATGAATTGAAAAAGGACCCAAAATGCAGACTCCAAGGAACAGGGAACAAAACTTGAATGTTAACAAAAAGCGAGCCGTTTAATATGGCTGGAAAAAAAAAAAAAGGTACAAACAAAGGGCAAGGCAAACTGAAGCAAAATTAACACAAACCTAAACTGGGAAATCTAAACAAACAATAAGAAAAACCTAGACAAGAAACTTGGAAGCATGGCATAGGAAACATGGCGTGGACAACAGACGACCTGACAATCACATACTGAAAACAGAGGACTTAAATACACAGGAGGTGATTAGGGGAAGTGGAGACACATGAGGAAACAGCTGGCACACATGAACATAATGATGTCACAGTGGGAGAGTAAAACTGAACATGATGAACACAGAACACCAGACCTCTTCACAATAAAACAGGAAACATAATGAGACATAGACATGACAACCCCTAACTTGACAACGTAAGACACAGACATGAAACGCATGAAGAGCAGGGGAGATTTAACATGGTTGGAAACACGAGGGGAAAATAATAACTAGAAACACTTAGGCATAATAATACAAACTTGATAACATAAGACACGCAGCATGAAACACGAAGGGTGAGGGGAAGCTTAAATACAGGGGAAGAAAACACAAGGAGTCTAATAACCAAATGAACTTAGATAACCTAATGAACAAAATAAACTCAAACTTAAAACGCTGGGTCAAAAGACCCAGGACCATGACAGAGCCCCCCCTTCAAGGGCGGATTCCAGACGCCCAAAACCATGAACAAAGAAATGCAGCAACAAGAAAACAAACATGAAACAAAACCAAAACAACCCACCCAGGGCGGGCGGCGGGGGTCCAGGACGGAGGGCCTGAAACAAAACCACAAAAACAAAGAATCTGAAGCACTCAGTCCAAACACAAGGGCTTAAGAGTCCGAGACCCTGTTTCAGGAGGGCGACCATGATCTCGGCAGAAAAGGAGTTCATGGCACAGTAGTCCATAGTTCAAGGGTTCAGGGGGCCGGCCATGTGGAAGGCGGCAGTGGAGAAGCAAGCATGGCTGGCCACACTCGGGTGGCTTGACTCGCGGCCGGCGGTGACGTGGACGAGACCTGTCGGGCGGCTTGGCGGGTGGTCGACGGCGTGGACGATAATCCTTGGATGGTTTGGTTAGTTTCCGTCAACAGGCTGTCCTGACAGGCTCCGGAAACAGCCGTGCTGGACCTGGACGTGGCTTGGCAGGTGGAAGGAGACAAGGCTGAGGCGTGGCAGGCACAGATAATGGCGCTGCAGGCGACGGCGTGGAAGCCGCAGGTGGCGGCGCTGCAGGCGATGGCGTGGAAGGATGCTGGGCGCGCTTGGCTGAACCTCCAGCTGGCACAACAGGACCAGGCGAGGCAGGGCCAGCAGGTGCGGAGACCTCTGGCTGAGGCGAGGCAGGGCCAGACGCAGCAGAGGCAGGACCCGACGAGGCTGAAGACTCTGACGAAGCCGGACCAGGTGACGACGAGGCGGCCGCAGGTGGCGGCTGAACGGTCCCCTCGGACCCTCCAGCTGACGAGGCATGAGGCTGGACGGGCTCCTCGGGCCCTCCAGCTGACGAGGCAGGTTGCTTTTCAAGTTGTAGCAACACACAGTCTATAGTGGGTGAAATGAGTTCTCAGACTGAGGTGTGGCAGAACCAGGTGAGGCGTCGTCCTCAGGCTGAGGCGTAGAAGCAGAAAGCAGTAGCGCAGCAGGTGGTGGTCCTGCAGGCGGCGGCACGGGAGCCGCAGGAGGTGGCGCTGCAGCCACAGGTGGTGAAGCAGAAGGTGGCCAGACGGGCTCCTCGGGCCCGCCAGCTGACGAAGCGTGAGGCTGAACGGGCTCCTCGGGCCCGCCAGCTGACGAAGCGTGAGGCTGAACGGGCTCCTCGGGCCCGCCAGCTGACGAAGCGTGAGGCTGAACGGGCTCCTCGGGCCCGCCAGCTGACGAAGCGTGAGGCTGAACGGGCTCCTCGGGCCCGCCAGCTGACGAAGCGTGAGGCTGAACGGGCTCCTCGGGCCCGCCAGCTGACGAAGCGTGAGGCTGAACGGGCTCCTCGGGCCCGCCAGCTGACGAAGCGTGAGGCTGAACGGGCTCCTCGGGCCCGCCAGCTGACGAGGCGTGAGGCTGAACGGGCTCCTCGGGCCCGCCAGCTGACGAGGCGTGAGGCTGGACGGGCTCCTCGGGCCCGCCAGCTGACGAGGCGTGAGGCTGGACGGGCTCCTCGGGCCCGCCAGCTGACGTGGCGTGAGGCTGGACGGGCTCCTCGGGCCCGCCAGCTGACGAGGCGTGAGGCTGGACGGGCTCCTCGGGCCCGCCAGCTGACGAGGCGTGAGGCTGGACGGGCTCCTCGGGCCCTCCAGCTGACGAGGCGTGAGGCTGGACGGGCTCCTCGGGCCCGCGAGCTGACGTGGCGTGAGGCTGGACGGGCTCCTCGGGCCCGCGAGCTGACGAAGCGTGAGGCTGGACGGGCTCCTCGGGCCCTCCAGCTGAGGAGGCGTGAGGCTGGACGGGCTCCTCGGGCCCCCCAGCCGACGCGGCATGGTGCTGGACGGGCTCCTCGGGCCCTCCAGCAGACACAGGAAAAGGCTGCACAAACTCCAACTTAGCCCCTGGCTCCAACCTGGCCCGGATCTCGGTCCCACAGTGGCTTAGCTGAGCCTCATGGCTAGCACTTCCAGTGCAAACAGTCTTATAATTTGGCTTCTTGGAAGCAAAGTTCGTAGCATGATCAATACACAGGGATGCTAGGTAATTGTGCAGAGGGATAAGATATTCCGTGGAAGACTTGGCTGGTGATTTTGCAGTCTTAGTCATTTCATAAACATGCCCATGAACCTTTAAGGCAGTGTTTGTTCCAATATTGTCCTTAGAAAAAACGCGTGGATTCAGAATACAATCACCCACCTCATGTTGCTGTGAGCCGTGGTGACGACCTGGACGCCGCCTCCTCCTGGAAGCGGTGGTTGTGGAGGCCGGCGCCGCTACAGCTGAGATGAATGTAGCACTGGAAGCAGCCACCGGTTGAGGTGAGGGAAACGCAGCACTTCTCTGCTGCAGTGGCGACATGGACATGGAGACAGGTGAGAGACTGAATAAGCCGACTCTTACTCCTGTAGCCGGTGAAGGAAGAGCTGCATCACCGCAGGGCTGGTGTGATTCAGCCTGCACACTGGGCACCTGCTCAGACGATGATGGTGAGGCAGAGGAGTTCGTGGCTGTAGCAAACTTCTTTAAATCTGCAGGCAGGCAGTCCATAAAACCTGGGTTAGCCGTGGCTATCCGGGTCAACTGAGCCCAAATAGCCTCCTTCTCCTCCCCCTGCTTCCCTGCACAGGAGATAATCCAAAGTCCACGAAGCTGTGTAACACGAATCTTGAATTCAAAAAAGTCACTGAAATAAATGTCCGCTGGGTCCAGCATGGTCAGGTCGTTCTGTCACAGTCTGGCGAGGGCAGACTGTATGAATTGAAAAAGGACCCAAAATGCAGACTCCAAGGAACAGGGAACAAAACTTGAATGTTAACAAAAAGCGAGCCGTTTAATATGGCTGGGAAAAAAGGTACAAACAAAGGGCAAGGCAAACTGAAGCAAAATTAACACAAACCTAAACTGGGAAATCTAAACAAACAATAAGAAAAACCTAGACAAGAAACTTGGAAGCATGGCATAGGAAACATGGCGTGGACAACAGACGACCTGACAATCACATACTGAAAACAGAGGACTTAAATACACAGGAGGTGATTAGGGGAAGTGGAGACACATGAGGAAACAGCTGGCACACATGAACATAATGACGTCACAGTGGGAGAGTAAAACTGAACATGATGAACACAGAACACCAGACCTCTTCACAATAAAACAGGAAACATAATGAGACATAGACATGACAACCCCTAACTTGACAACGTAAGACACAGACATGAAACGCATGAAGAGCAGGGGAGATTTAACATGGTTGGAAACACGAGGGGAAAATAATAACTAGAAACACTTAGGCATAATAATACAAACTTGATAACATAAGACACGCAGCATGAAACACGAAGGGTGAGGGGAAGCTTAAATACAGGGGAAGAAAACACAAGGAGTCTAATAACCAAATGAACTTAGATAACCTAATGAACAAAATAAACTCAAACTTAAAACGCTGGGTCAAAAGACCCAGGACCATGACATGGTGACCTTTAACCCCACAAGATGTTTTTGCCAACAATCTTAGCAATCTGCAGCAGATGATTCCTTCTGTTACAGAGAAGCATGTGAATGTGCATTTGGTGTTTTCAGCAGGAGAACAACGCTGTGAGGACATTAATTCACAGTACATGCAAATGTTATTGCCTTAATTAACAAGGCAGACTTTTTTTTCCTTAATGAGACGGACACCAGTACCTGTACTAGTAATACTCATACTACCTGATGCACCAGATGGTTTGGTACACAGAGCCATCTGGGGAGTTGTCCTTTGAAAGTGTTTAGAAAAAAGGGCAGCCTTTTAAAAATGGCAGGTGATTAAATTGGATGAACCATCTGCCTACAACAAGCTAACTTCAACCAATCAGGTAAATGAAATCTAAGCAGGAGAGTGAGGAAGAAGAAGAAGTAGCTTTGGAATCTTGCAGCTAACTCACTTTGGAGCTAGCTGTGTAGTTTGCTATTGCATATGCTGCCATCATGCTATTAACTCACCTAAACAATGCCTTTAGCAATGACTGCATTGGCTAGTAGATCTTTACAACATGCTAAGTAATCTAAAGTGTGTGTGGTCCAGCATAGCTTGGGGCCTGGCAAGATGCATTGTCCCTTTCTTCTTATTTTATGACTCTTGCTATTACTGTGGGGTACTTCATTTAAACTGAGCCGCTGTGTTTTTATTGTCTGCGCCCATAATGGAAACACCACCTGCATACTACACAACTACATCAACCTTTCTGTCCCCTGTTTCGAGCCTACTCTGTCATCTCTGCAGTAGAGCACTTTTCTAATCAAGGTTTAATTAGAGGGGGGAAGCTCTGTGTCTCCCCTCTTAATGATCGACAAAGCAGCTAAATTGTCAAGCCTGCGGAGCCTCTAATGGGAAAAGCCGAGGGGCCCCGGGTAGCAATGCAGCCAGTGAACCGACAGCATTGAACGAGGGATCGTGAATCTTGACTCTGAAACAATTACGAAAGCTGCTGAAAGGACACTCGCAAACCATTCATCCTCGTAAAAGCAACACAAGCCACCTAATTGTTATTTAATTTGGCTCTGTGGTAGGCTGCTTTGGTTGGTGCCCAAACCTCATTGAGATGTGAAGTAGAGCACTCAGAGATGATAGGTTATAGATCGAAGGAAAGGACTCCGTGATCATTTTCTTTTCACTCGTGGAGCGAAATAATGCGACAGATGTGGATGGAGTGGGGCTGATACCCACTGAATGCCATTGCACTTTGGGTAATGCAAAGTAGCTTGACATTTAAGCAGTGTGTAATTGGAACTGTGGCCTTTTGGTGGCTCCTCTCCTCCCACTCCGTCAGGACAAAACCAACAGGGCATCTTTTGGTGAAAAATACTGAGCGCACTAAACGAACAACTGAGAGCCAACTTTGAGCAAATTGGTCACATCCACCGTCTCTTTTAATGAATGGATAAGCAGAGGAGCCGCTCAGCGGTGGAGAACAATTTACACTGACAGTTCTATTTTAAGTAAGGCATGCAATTGAAACATCTCTGTTATGGTGGCAGAGAATATGTTTAAAGAGTTAAAGAGTTATAGCCAGGGCAGACAAAGAGCGACACTTCATTCCAGATGGTTAACCTGCTAAAGCCTCCTGTCTGAGGACTTGACTTGGCTCTGTCCTTTTTAATATTTCACCCTCAAAGCTCGAAAAATGTAATTCCAATGGCATCATAAAA
The DNA here is from genome assembly GCF_057381845.1 of Rhamphochromis longiceps. Classification (NCBI taxonomy): domain Eukaryota; kingdom Metazoa; phylum Chordata; class Actinopteri; order Cichliformes; family Cichlidae; genus Rhamphochromis; species Rhamphochromis longiceps. The sequence goes on from NC_140566.1 coordinate 2,320,715, forward strand.
AGGCAATAAACGGACATTTAATGGCATATTCATATGTGATCCTCCTCGTAAAATTATGTCGATCAATTGGCCCTCTCCGAAATGAAAGGACAAGGAGCACGAGATGATTTACTGCCTTAATAACCACAGTGGCATAACGCTGTCTATAGACTGTCAGGGCTCGCATGTCATCTCTTAAAAGCTCCACCAAAGCCAAGTAAGCAAGTCAAGGCCGGTGATGATGAAAGCAGGAGTTTTACACCATCATGGGAGATTTCAGTGATCATCTAACTTCTTTTGATGCTAATGAGAACTTCTGTTTGTTGTGCTTTGTGATGCTGATGACTTTTGGAGAATCTTGGAGTGTAAGTCAGTTAAAATTCAACAAGCATACCAGAATGCTGTCCAGGTAACCTGAAAACTAGTTAGTTGATTAGTATTATGGAGGTGCTTTCATTTTATGGCCAAATGACTTCTGATGATGTGGTGAAGACTTAATAAAACTTCAGCTCACTACCACCAAAGGACTGAAATACGCAAACACCTTACAGTACAGTACAAAAGACTCAAAAACAACACAAACTTACACAAATCCACTACTAACTGACCTGGGAACAATCTATTTGCACACTCAGTCACATAGTTACTGAACTCACATCTAAATTATACTATATTTGCACATTTTGCATATCGCACATGTCTTTGTCATGTCTCCTCTACAATCGTCTACAATATCCTGACAATAACTTGAACCTGGTATTTAATAACTGCTGCACAATCCACTTTGCATTGTCTCTGTCTCTGTACAGTTAGTATTGTATAGTTAGTAATTAGTACCTTTTTATCACTTAATTTAAGTGAAATTTAGCACATTATTTATTTGTAAAACCTATTTTTAGATCTCTTGGATCTTTTACACACTTATAAATGCACCATGGGGGGCTTGGGGTGAAACAGCATTATGGTATACTGTATACTGTTGCATTGACAATAAAGCTCTTGAATCTTGAAAACTTTACATTTTAAGGGGCAATGCCTGTCTCAGACATGTAGATGTACTGACGTAGACAAGGGTTTGGAGACAAAAGCAGCAGGTGCATACTGCACAACACTACTGCCTGACTTATGACAGCTGTAAAATTGTGTTAAAAGTGTGCACAAATGTATTGTAAGCACTTTTGTCCTGTCATGCTTTTTTGGTGTCCTAAGTGAATTTCAGCTGTAGCTTGCATGGCTCTCTATCTGAAAGCTTCAGTTCCCTTGAATGCACAGGGACAGCTCTGCTCACTGATGCTGCATGAAACCGCTGTGTAAAATTCACAGTCATTTCCTCCAAGTGTCTGCGTCGAGGGTTGTTAAAGTCCATGACCCTGTAATTCCCCCTCTCGCTCATGGAGAGGCCCACCCAATTACACTTTTACAGACTGCTCCAGACTCCTGTTGCTTGCTTCAATTGTTCTCAATTTCCCCCATCTGTCAATATGAATTGAGATCTTGTGCACATGGCCCCATCGTGGCAGTCAAAATGATATATTATCTTCAACTAGTGTCATATCAAATTACCTGCAAGGAACAGTCCCAATAAAACACAGAGTGTGCCCAAAGGCTGCACGGCAGTGAGTCAGAAGGAAGCTGGTAGGAGGACAATAGACTTTGGAGGACCCTAATGATCCCACAATAATCTTATTTGTATAGACTATAGTGATCACTGCTCTGCGTAGTCCTTAAATTGCTACACCTCTTCACTATCAAATCAAATTGCTGGTAGCTAATAAATTAAAACAACAGGGGGTGTTACCTCCCCCCAGTACGTAACCAAATCAATAGCGCCCCGGTTGGCTGACAGCTTAATCGCCTGTACTGACTGACACAACAAAATAAAAGCCCATTGTGCTGGGCCAGCACTTTCTCGCCCTGCTCTCCCACTCTGACCTTGCTAAAGCCATTAAACTCTATTTCTCTTCCCCAGTGGTATCTCATTCAGAGGAAACAGAGCAGATAACGCATGTAATAAGTGCGCACATCCTTTCTATTGATAGGGAGCCAAAGCACATATTAATACAGAATGGGTTGACTGAGTCAGAGCAATGATTTAGCCTGATACAGATATTGATAAGAGATTCAATCGAGCCCGCTGTCAGTAAAACTCAGGCTCACTATTGGTCCATTGTCCTTAGATCCTGTGGCATGTTTCGGCCGATAGCAAGGCACAGTGACCTCAGCGCTTTGCTGTTCATCAACTAAAATCAACTGTTAACAGAGTGCAACCTGTAATGCTAAATGTGTTAAATTATTAATTTAATGTATTTATTTAAAGGCTGCCATCTACACTGTGTGCACAATTATTAGGCAAGTGAGTATTTTGGCCATATCATAATTTTTATGCATATTGTCAAGCTGTATAAACTTGAGTGCTTATTGGATTTAAGCATATCGGGTGATGTGTATTTGCATAATGAGTGAGGGTGTGGCCTGAGGAGATCAACACTCTATATAAAGGTGTGCAGTTTCTCTTCCTTGGGCAGAATGGGCCAAAAAAGAGATTTAAAGGACTCTGAAAAGTAAAAAAAGGTCTTTCAGAGAGATGCAGCACTATTGAAACCGCTAAGATATCGGGGTGTGACCACACAACCATCAAAGGTTTTGTTGCACGTGAAATGTCAAGACTGGGCCAAGAAATATCTGAAGACAGATTTTTTGGACTGATGAGATGAGAGTGACTCCTGATGGACCAGATACCCATATGGAAAAGATGTGTATATAAATCTTATAAAGTTTGTATCGCCTTGTGTGAAAAAAGCATACAAGAGTGAAAACAGATATAAGATCCCTTGAAAAATGATATAAATGAAACTTGTGTTTTGGATACTTCATAAAACAATATATGAAAGTGGCCACTTTCATGAGTAAATCATATCAGCCTTATGATTCACTATATGAAGTAGGCCACATCTGATGCAAGTCTTTTATAAGTTTTTTCTATTTCTTTTCCATACGGGGGGGCCTGTGGCTGGATCAGTAATGGACACAGGGCCCCACTTTGACTCAGACGCCAGCAACGTGGACGTGGGTACTGGTATGGGTTGGTATTACTAAAGATGAGCTGGTTGGACCTTTTCGGGTTGAAGATGGCCTAAAAAAATCAACTCTGAAACCTACTGCCAGTTTTTAAAAGGACACTTTCTTCAAGCAGTGGTTCAGGCAAAAGTCTGCATCTCTCAAGAAGATCATGATTTTTATGCAGGGCAATGCTCCATGGCATCCAGCAAAGTACTCCACTGCATGGCTAACCAGTAAAGGCCTTAAGGATGAAAAAATAACGACACGGCCTTCCTGACCTCAACCCTGCTGAGAACCTTTGGGCCAGGCTTAAACGACAGATTCACAGTGTAGGGAAACTTGTCTGAACAGTGTCTGGGAGGCTGCTGCTGCACGAAAGTTGATCATCAACAGAAGAAACTGACAGACTCCATGAACGGTGACAGTTATTGGAAAGAAGGGTGGCTATGTTGCTCACTGATTTATTTATTTGACATGTCAGAAATGTTTATTTGTTTACTTTCTTAAACATTCAGGTTTATAAACATTTTGGATTAACGGAGAGCGCTGTGGTTATAATAATGAAAGTAATCCTGAAAAATACAACTTGCCTAATAACTGTGCTCACAGTGTAGAGTGACAGCGTCCAGCTTAGCCCTCGTCCTTGTTGGCCTGGCTGTGACTGAATAGCAACAATACATTTTTAAAAAGGACAAACCTGTTTTTGTTTTTGGCCACATTTGGAGAAGCGTTTGGTTTAAGCCAGCTTTTAACCCATTATGAATTATTCAACACTGAAATGCACTTGTACAAGTAGGCATTGCCTGAAATGAGGCGCTCCTAGCAGTTCCCATTTCACTGTGTTTGTTTATCCATCCCGTGAGGGACTTTGAAGTGTGATGGATTAACATGCCCTGTGAATGTAGCTGGCACTCCTGAGTCCACAGATAAAAGTGTAGTGTGATAAAAGATGTTTACTCTCTCACGTACGTGCCTGCCTGCCTCGTATTCTTTGGCTTGTTCTGCACCAATTAATACTCTGCTAATTCTAAAAATACAACAACAGCTTTAATTAGGCTTGCCTGTAATCTCGGCACCGTGAAACAGATTGCCACAGGTAAAGAAACACTCCAATACAAATTACGCTACATCCTGCCGGGGGGGGGGGGGGGGGGGGGCGAAGGTAGGAAATGAAATGGAGCGATGAAATTGAAAGATGATCCCGATGGAAATTAGTATGCTAAAAATATTTATGATCCCATCACAGCTGTTTGTTTGTTCGTCTTCTTTAGCTGTTTTTAATTACTGCCTATAATACTTCATTCACTGTATCACAGATCTGTATGTCTGTAAGTTATTATGTATGTGTAGCTAATAATTACATTATATGCTAACATATAATAGAATTAACCATTTACATTTAAGGACCCAACATTTGGTCCTCTTAGACTTAAATCCAATGAAATGCTGGACAGGAATGTGAGCTAGTAAATAATGGTGCTCCAAATAACATTATCACGCTACGAAATTGTCTAGTAATCAAAGATGAGGCATCACAGGGACCTCGAAACTGAGGAAAATAAAGGAACTCGGCTCTGATTCACATCTATTAAACGCTGTTTCACTATAATACAAGTTTGTTCACAAAGTACATACAAAAGTATCTTTTTATTTTGAATGTGAACTGAAAAATACCTGTTAAAGAAAACGTGAATTCTTTTCATAAAAGAAAAATAAAAAAAGTGCAGGTGTTGCGTTTTGAGGAGAAATTTATTTTGAGCGAAGAAAAGCTGAATTTGAGTGAACAAAATTCATTGCTGCGTGCAAACCTGTATTTCAGTGTTTGCTAGTATCCACACACACAACAGCAGCCCCTATCGCTCAGTTTTTGCATTTGCGCTCGCTCGCAGTGTGTCGCTCGCACTCTCAACATTTCTGCCCGTGCGCGCTCAGCTCTTTCTCTACACCGTTATATTTGTGCCACAAAACCAGCCAATCACAGACTTGGATGACATTTTCATTCAGGTAAGATCTAAATAAGTTCATATCACTCTTTATAGCCTATTAGTTTTATTTTCAATGCGCTCTGAAGTCACAGCAAATTCGAACAAACATCCTAATGACTGATTTTGTAGATATATGTTCTATTTATAGAGTTGCTAATTGTTTTTCATTAATGCAGACAAACCAGCCAATGAAATTAATGAAATAAAAGAGTTTCAAAAGAGACAGTAAATTACAGAATGCTAGTAGTGGGTGATATTATTTAAATGCTGTCATGATTTTATGTGAACATTTTGTCATTTGTGAACTATACATGACATTGATTCTACAGTGTTACTGATGTGATGTTCTAGAAAGTGGTTTTAATTTGTTTCTTTATTCAACGTTTGAACAGTGGTACTCAGTCAGTACATATTCAGTAAATGCAAATTATTTACATGTCAGTGCACTACAGGCATAAATCTAGACCCCCTAAATAAAACATTATTCAGAACAGAACTATGCTTGGAGAAATATTTTCCCATCAGTTGATCCAACTGCTCCACAGTAGCAGGTGGAATTTTTCTTTTTTGAGGACGGCTTCTTTTCCCCGTCACTACAGATGGTCTGTTTATGTTTTGATCGAGAGCCTTTTTTTGGGCAGCTGAAGAGGAGAAGTCTATCTTATGGCCAACCACTGACTGTATCTTGGTCACATTACCCAGCAAAACCCAGTATGCAGGTTCATCTGTAACAGTCCTTGTGCCACAGATCAACACTGTTGCTTCTACTTTAAACAGAAGAGCAGTGACATGGCTGCAGGTCTCCGCGACTCCAGCCTTACAGCTGCAGTGGGCGGCTTCAACCTCCCCTGTGATGCTCACAGTGACCCATGGCTGCAATGCTGGTTCATTCAGTCTTTGAGAGTGTAGGACCTGAAACACACACAAAGTTCATTTAAAGACAAGGCAAGGCAAGTTTATTTGTATAACACAATTCAACAACAAGGTGATTCAAAGTGCTTTACAGAGACATTAGAAACAAAAACAAATAAAAAGCATGATTTAAAATTGATTAAAACAAGCAAACAAACAAACTAATTAACAAACAAACAAAACAGTATATAAAATCAAAACAGATAAAATCAGAACAATAGATCAAATCAAATCAAATCACTTTTATTGTCACATCACATGTGCAGGTACATTGGTACAGCACATGTGAGTGAAATTCTTGTGTGCGAGCTTCACAAGCAACAGAGTTGTGCAAAATACAATAATGTAAACAAGCAAAATACAAGAATGGCTACATCTGAAACTAATAAATATATGTACAATATATAATAGTATATGCATTTCTGGATGTGTATACTAAATATTTTTCTACGTGTGTGTGTGTGTGTGTGTACACATATTTTACAAATTAAATAGAGTAAACAATAAATAAAATATATCAAATAAAATATACAGAGTGAGACATGTGCAAAACAGTGGCATTACTGTACAGTATGGAGTGCATAATGTTAAAGTTCCAGTAGTGAAGCTGAGGTGTCTATGAAGTGTTCAGCAGTCTGATGGCCTGATGGAAGAAGCTGTCTCTCAGTCTGCTGGTACGGGACCGGATGCTGCAGAACCTCCTTCCTGATGGAAGCAGTCTGAACAGTTTATGGCTGGGGTGACTGGAGTCCTTGATGATCCTCCCCGCTTTCCTCAGGCAGCGCTTCCTGTAGATGTCTTGGAGGGAGGGAAGCTCACCTCCAATTATCCGTTCAGAGCACCGCACTACTCGCTGGAGAGCTTTGCAGTTGTAGGCGGTGCTGTTGCCGTACCAGGTGGTGATGCATCCAGTGAGGATGCTCTCAATGGCACAGTGATAGAAGGTCCTGAGGATGCGGGGGCTCATGCCGAATCTTTTCAGTCTCCTGAGAAAGAAGAGGCGCTGCTGCGCCTTCTTCACTGTTTTGTTTGTGTGTACTGACCACGTAAGATCCTCAGCCAGATGTACTCCAAGGAACCGGAAGCTGCTCACTCTCTCCACAGCAGCGCCGTTGATGGTGATGGGGGTGTGTACTTCTCTGCACCTCCGGAAGTCCACTATCAACTCCTTTGTCTTTGCGACGTTGAGGGTGAGATGGTTGTCTTGACACCAGTGGGTCAGGGCGCTGACCTCCTGTGCAGTGGCTGTGCAGTCGTAGGTGTAGAGTGTAGAGTGAGTACAGGAGAGGGCTCAGTACACACCCCTGTGGAGCACCAGTGTTCAGTGTGACGGGGGATGAGGTGATGCTGCCCAGTCTGACCACTTGGCGTCTGTCAGACAGGAAGCTAAGGATCCAGCTGCAGAGGGAGCTGCTCAGTCCTAGATCCTGCAGTTTCCTGTCCAGCTTCGAGGGAACGATGGTATTGAATGCTGAGCTGTAATCTACAAACAGCAGTTAATCAGTAGTTAAATGTAAGTTTTGAAATTTAAGCTTAAAAGTGTGGATTTGGTGCTTTATTCAAATGCAGCTGAGAACAGGTGAGTCTTCAACCTGGATTTAAATAAACTGAGTGTTTCAGCTGATCTGAGGCTTTCTGGGAGTTTGTTCCAGATATAAGGAGCATAAAAGCTGAATGCAGCTTCTCCGTGTCTGGTTCTGACTCTGGGAACTGATAAAAGACCGGATCCAGATGACCTGAGGGATCTGGAAGGTTCATACTGGGTCAGGAGGTCATTGATGTATTTTGGTCCTAAACCATTCAGAGCTTTATAGGCCAGCATCAGAACTTTAAAGTCTATCCTCTGACGGACAGGCAGCCAGTGTAAGGACCTCAGAGCTGGACTGATGTGGTCCACTTTTTTGGTCTTAGTAAGGACTCGAGCAGCAGAGTTCTGAATGAGCTGTAGTTGTCTGACTGATTTTTTAGGTAGACCTGTAAAGATGCTGTTACAGTAATCAAGCCTACTAAAGATGAATGCATGGACTAGTTTTTCCAGGTCCTGTTGAGACATCAGATCTTTTATCCTTGAAATATTCTTGAGGTGATAGTAAGCTGACTTTGTTATTGTCTTAATGTGTTTTTCTAAGTTTAGGTCTGCATCCATCACTACACCCAAATTTCTCGCCTGGTTTGTGGTTTTTAGGTGTATAGATTGAAGTTCTCTGGTGACCTGTAATCGTTTTTCTTTGGCGCCAAAGACTATTACCTCAGTTTTGTTTTTGTTTAGCTGGAGAAAATTGTGGCACAACCAGTCATTAATTTCCTCAATGCATTTACCAAGAGCCTGTACAGGGCCTCGGTCTCCTGGTGACATTGTGATATATATTTGTGTGTCATCTGCATAGCTGTGGTAGTTTATTTTGTTGTTCTTTATAATCTGTGCCAGTGGGAGCATGTAAATGTTAAACAGAAGGGGTCCCAAGATGGAACCTTGGGGAACTCCACATGTGATACTTGTCTGCTCAGATGTGAAGTTACCTATTGATACAAAGTATTTCCTGTTTTCTAAGTATGTTTTGAACCAGTTTAGTACAGTTCCTGAAAGACCTGTCCAGTTCTCCAGTTAAAGACAAGAACTAATGAGCCAAGGCCGACATAAATGTGTTTCATTTACATTTATCATAAATGTAACAAAGTGTTTAGAAAGTTAGCACATACATGTCATTTTTTATCTTTTTATGTATCCATCTATAGAACGCTGCAGGTTGTATTCTAAATCTGCCTGTTTTGTTTTGTTTTTTTAAATCTGCCAGCAAAAAATGAACCTAAAGAATGTAATGCAAGGATGTCATCACTTCAAGAGGGAGAAAACATAAAGTTCGACTTTAAGTCACAATTATGAATCACTTAATATGATAAGGAGATTCTGCAGGTCATTAATCAATGTATAAAACTAAAATAGAATATATTTTAGTTACACAGCACACAAACACAGAGCAAGATGTATAATTAGGATTATTTATAATAAATATGAATTAATTAGTGCAATTTCTTTAACCACAGAGAATAACTAAATCCTTCAGGACAGTGTCACATCAATGCACTGAACTCACTGTTATCCACCTAACAGCCTCCACATGTTCTCACTGTAATGTCCCCTCATGAATGAATTTATGCTGCACTAATCTGAATGTTTGCAGGGAAATCAAACGCATTTCACTCGCAGTACTCGAGCTGACTTACCTTTGGTTGAATGACGACTTGTACGCGCTGACTCCACAGACAAGGTACGAAAATATGTCAGGCTAAGTCAATAGCGGTTGGTCTTCAGGGTTTCTACTCCACGGCCGTATTTCATACGGGTCCACATTTCCAATGCACGCTATTTTCTGCAGGTACCGCCGCTTTGCCTCTGGACGCAATCGGTCTCTATACCGTCCATTCTCGTTTGAGCTGCTTTTAAGCATCTTTCTTGTAGTCGTCGTTCCAACGCAGTGGCCCTTTCTCAATTCTCAAGTACGCATATTGAAAAAGGCCCAGTGTTTTTGTTTTGATTTGTAGACCCCGAAAATGGTGCCGCGCTCCCACAATGCATTGCGGCGTGACGTCAACTCCAAAGCAAAAGAGATTGAAAATGTGACGTTATTTCCGGGGTAAAACCGCAAAGGATTGTAGGTACGAGTGGCAAGCGGTACTAGCGCACGCAGGCTTTCACATGAAATCAGTCACACAGCGATAAAAAGAAACACAAAAAATGGCAAGAAGCTGTTGTATTATTAACTGCAATAGCCGGTCGCATGACAGCCACGGGAAGTCCGAAGGGCCCGTCCAACAACCTGTCTCCGCTGGAGGGTCCGAGGGGCCCGTCCAGCAACCTGCTTCCGCTGCAGCGCCACCACCTGCGGCTTCCACGCCATCGCCTGCAGCGCCTTCCTCGCCGGGTCCTGCCTCACCGCCGTCCGGAGCACAACCTGCACCTCAACATCGCCTGCCTCCTTCCAGGCGTCTGATTGGACGTCCTCGCCCTGTCCGGCCTGCACGTGCTCGCCCTGTCCGGCCACCTTCCAGGTCGTTGGCTGGACATCATTGCTGTTGTGGCCGGCCTCCGGACCTGCTTCGTCGCCGCTGCTGCCTTCCGCGCGGCCTGCCTCTGGACCTGCTCCGCCACGGTCACTGGCTTCGCGGTCGGCCTCCGGACCTGTTTTTTGGACTTTTGTGTTGTCGACCTCCGGGCCGGCCCCCTGAACTGCCTGGTTCTGGACTCTTGGGCCGCCATCCTTCAGGCCGGCCTCCTGAACCTTTTCAAGACTGTTACCTGGGCCTCTGCGCTTTTCATGGGCTTTTTGTCTGTTTTCTTTTGGCCTCTGTGCTGTTGTTTTGGGCTTTTGTTCCCTGTATTTTGGTTTCTGGCTCCGTGTGTTTGGTTTGTTCTTAGTTTTGTTACCCTTTTGAGTTCAGCATTAAAGCTGTTTTGAGTTACTTTCTGTCTCCGGGGTCTGCACTTTGGGTCCTTCTCCTGCCTGCACGCAGCCGTCACATAACAGATTTGAATTGAATTCGTTGCTATGCTGCTTTGTTCACTGTGGCTTTGCAGGCTAATGTTTGCTGTGTTTTGTAGGAAAACCAGCCTACAAAATGCTGGAATGTGATCCAGACTGGGCCCCTCTATCAACCTGGGTCATACCGAGTTTAAAGCTGCTACCGCAGCCAGATCTGATCGGTGAAGAGGGAGAGCGAGATCAAAACAGCCACGAAAAGTCCCGCATATATGTGCCCAAGTGTTGTATTGAAGCAGTCAAGTGATGAATAACTGTTTTCCAGTATGTTGTTTTGCTGTGTGTTGTTGTTGTTTTTTTTGCATTGTTGATTTGTTTTTCACCAACGCAGCTCTTTGCCTCTTTCTTGTAAGATTCTATAATAGAATGAAACAATAATGCCATAATAAATATAAATAAAGACAATAAATTGAATGACTTACGAAACACTTATTTTATTTCTATTAGATCTGAAAATATTGTGTAACACTGCAACCTGAGAAGACAAATAGATGCGTTTGCCTGTACAAGAGATAAAGGAAGAAATGTAACAACAGCTGTGAAATGGAATAGTCCAAATCAGGACTGGAAATCACCTGGAAATGCTGGCGCTTGATGCAGTGTTTTGATTTTGCTGCCACTCGTACCCACAATGCAATGCGCGAAAGTCACGTGGTCTGTCAATCTCTTTTATGTTTAACCCGAGTAACCACCCGGTCAGATGGTGGGTAACAGGCCTCTCACAAAACATTAGAGCATTTATGCAAATATGTGATGTCTTGATAAATCAGCAGATATTTGAAGTTTACACAGCAACAGTCTCGCATGAAAATATCTGAAAAGTTTATTTTGTGACCCAGAAAGAGAAATATTTCAAACTCCTGCTGCTGTTGTGTGTGTGGATAATAACAAACACTGACATACAGTTTTTGCACGCAGCAATGAATTTTGTTCACTCAAATTTGGCTTTTCTTTGCTCAAAATAAATTTCTCCTCAAAACGCAACACCTGCACCTGCACATTTTTTTACGTGCGCTCAGAATAGTGGCACAAAAATAGCGCCATACATGCTGAAGAACATCTGGCCTGAAACATCAGTGTGTCATCCAAACAGTGACCAACATCACATGTTGCTCTCAAACACTAGCTTAGCATTTTTGACACTATGACACTGTCATATATATGGATGAGCTTAAGCTTTTTGGAAGCAACAGGAAAAGACGCTAACAAAATATTGTAAATGAAACACACCAGTGGAGTCGGTGACGGCTCGTGACGCCACCATGACTGTAATAAAAGCTTCCTAAGAAATGTGAAATGAACAAGAGAGCGACACAGTGAATAATTCATAACTCATGTAAACTGTAAGCATGGTTATAAGAATGTATATGATATAATAATATGAAAAATAAAAGAGTGAAAGACACAAACACATAAACTTCAGTATTTCCTTAAAGCAGGTTTGTATACGAGGCAGTTTCAGCACCAGTCACAAAGCTTTCTCCAGCCCATGGCGGATTTTTATTTGACCTTTTTGTCACCAGTAAAAGACCAGATGGATGAGGCTGACAAGAAAGGCTAAATGAAAAGGAGATCAAATGACATATATAACATTTAAAATCCATTATTTTGATTCAGCTCATGAATCCAGTTTCTCTGTTTAAAATGACTCTAAATACATACATTAGCATTTACAAACAAACGCTCTTTAACTCATTTATTTATTGTAAAATTGCTTTTAATCAATAAAATATTTTACTGGCATTTTGGCAATAAGACATTGTTTCGTGTCTAAGGAGACGTCAGGCTCGACTTAGAGGCTGCTCTCCTTACTTTGGAAAGAACAGAAAATGAATTTATTTGCAATGGTCAGCTCAAAGTGGCGGGCATTAGGTCACTACTGTCTTTTACTCTTTCCTCCTCTTCCTCAGACAGATGATTCTGCAGCTAACGAGACGCAGCTGAAGTGAAATATTAATCAACTTGATTGCAAAACAGGGAGAGAGGGAGAAACCACAGCAGTGTCTCCTCTGAGCTCTTCACTCCTCTCAACTCGACACCAGTTAGCAGTTAAGTAGAAGATTTGCAAGCATGTAAAACAAAGCTGTTGATGTACCAAGTGTGAAACATCTTCAGACTCCTCCGTGCTACATTATCTGTCTGCTGCTGTCATGTAAGAAAGTAAACAGAACAACACAGCGGCGAAGTGAAGATCAGCTGATGGATCTCCGTGTTTTCACACGTATCCTGCACAGATATCTGATTCTTAGCTTGGTGCGTCCCCAGCTCCACTGCACATTGTTTATAATAATATACAAAACAATGACACTAAATATTCAAAAATATATACATGTATATGTTGTCAATTTAATTCACAAATCCTGCAGAAAAGCTTTCGTGTTCAGTGACGTGGAGCATGTTGGCAGAGGTGACTCGAGTGAAGAACTGGTCGGAGAGTTTTCTGCCATTTTTATTAAAGTGCGAGGCATGAAATTCCCTCCTGACTTTGGCTTCTCGCCTTTCAGAGTCAACTTAATTGACTCCTGTTTCATAACAATTCATCACTCGGATATACAGAATGCACGGCTTGTCTGGCAGATTCTCCCAAGTATTTCTGACCAAAGATCTTTCCATAACTGCACACTGAATATTCATCAGATAGAGTTTGCCTTCATCTCTCAGGAATATTTTATGAATATAATATAGTCTCTCACCCTCTCCTTCCAGCCGGGCTGCTCAGTCTTGCATCGGCTGAAAACACAAGAAGGTTTTTCATGTGCATGGCGCAGTGCCCCCTGCTCTCCACATCTCAACTCAGCAAGGTCACCAGAAAGTCTGCAGCATGGGCTATTTTGATCTCTCAGTCCTCTAACAAAAAACAACAAAAATGTCTTTCCCTATTACAAAAGCAGAGCTCTGGCAATCACGCAGTGATTAATATTCATGAGCGAGGAGGGAAAGAGCCTTGACTGCCTACCAGCTATTTTACCTGATCCTACATGGGTTTTATGTAAATGCCTCTGCAGCTCTGTATACATTATTGAGCTCAGCTGGGAGAGTTAGAGGACATGTGCTTAACCCGCAGATGCTGTTAAGTATTAATGGGGATGGTGCTTAAGGTCTTTGCTGTCACATTAGTTTTGGCTGCATGTAGCAAGCGCTTTACATCTTTTAGTCTCCAGGTCAATAATCTTTAAGTGATATTTCACTCAAGGAGAAGCTTTTCTGCGACACGTATTTGTTCCTCAGCTGCCCTTCTTTGACTCACTGCTTCTGTCTCTGAGCATGCACAACAGCGCTGATGTCTGACTCATCCAAGTATTATTAGTTATTGTTAGACTTGATATTGAACACTGTTACAGGTGACGCTTTCAGAGCTGCGCTGGTTTGAAACATTGTGCAAAAAGAAAGAGCTTCATCTAGCGGGATTGCCCACGAGTGCTCACGGCTACTATTTTAACCTTAGCGACACACTTGTAAGGTTTTTTCACTCTTCTCGCCATAATGACGCACTCACACACCGACAAGGTCGAGAACAACAGTCAAGCTCTCCCAGATGGCAAATATTATTTTGACTCGAGGTTATTTGAGGTTTGCAGCAAATTGGCACAGGGCTATTCAGATGTTAACACATTATTTGAACAGTTATCTTAATTGCACAAAATGTCTCTCAGTTGCTCCTAATAAGACATTCATATCTCAAATGGTTGGTAATGACCTTGAGCCATCCCGTTAAAACCCTGAAACTTCTGCTGTCCTTTTATACCGAATATTTATGATATCCGACGTATGTTTGTCACATGTGTCGAGTTTTAGTATGTTTTCTTATTTGAGTTTGCAGCTTTTTAAACTTTGAAAGCACAAACTCTCTGAGCCATTCATAAACATTTCACAGATTGCAGAGCGTGCTGTGATATGATCCGAGCCTGAAGCAACGATTCTGTAATTTCAGCCTCGTCCGCCGCACACTTACAAGAAGCTCATTAAGATTAGCATTGTTGCCCTGGCAGCCCAGCATCATTGCAACATCTTGACACACACAGATATACACACAGTGAAATAGAGGAGTCGAGATGATTTTCCCCCCAAAATATTTAATAGTTTGTAGCTGCAGCAAAATATTAGCAAAACCTCTAGTCACACTAGCAATGTCTTTTTGTAGTTAAAGAGTTAAAATCAAGTTAAGTAAGTTGGAGTTTGACTGAAAACTCCATGCACACTTGGACTTCCAAAAGGTTTCTAGTCTTCAACCAGCAAACTGATTCACTGTGTTTTTGCTCTGTTGTTTTAAGAGGTCTGTATGGTTATTTATCAGTGGGGGTCCAAAAAGGTAGAAGCTGTCAAATATATTTAGAAGTTTTAGTTGATTTTATTTTAAAATCCATACCTTGGCTCTTTTCTGTACCCTATCAGCATGCCCTCAGATCTTCAGTGTGTATGATTTGTGCTTCTTAATTGTCGTCGGTCTCCAGAAGCTTGCAGATATTTGACCTTGTTGTCTATATTTGACATGTCTTTCCCCCTTCAGCTCCTGGAGAAAACCCCGAGGGGTTCCTGTCATATTTAAGTCCTGCTTACAGAACAAAATGACTGTGTGTGGATCAGACAGTAGTGACTGAGACTGACTGTTAAACTCTGTTATTAAGGGTACGGGGAGGTCGTCAAGCGTCCTCTTTGTGTGGCAAAGAGTTGGGATTTTGAATGGCCGCTGTATATGAACCATATTTGGTTGCTTTTGTTTGGTCCTCATCCTCTCACTTCACCTTAATGTCCCCCTGAATCTTCTCATTAAAATGCAGTAAAGGCCAAATGAAGACGCCTTTTGTATACTTTCTGTCAGAGAGAAATTCCATATGGCCCAGCTTTATATTAAAAGAAATACAAAAGGACAGCATTTGGCTAACAACCTCCACTGCAAAGCATTTTTAGGTCATTGTTTTGTCTGCTACATGCAGGAATGCTGCACTAACTTTCATTCTTTTTTCTCTTAGCGAGTGTTGATACTCTGGGTTTTATTTTATTTTATTTATTTATCTATTGCCGATTCATCCAAGAAAAAAATCAACTTTATTTGTTTAAATTCTATGATCTGATTTGAAGAATACATGAGGAAAGGCTTTAAAGCAACAGCATTTACTGAGAATTGGGAAGAGCTGCACAACACAACTTATCCTCCTTCATTCCTCATGCAGGAATCGACAATCATCAAACCAGTAATTTTAATAAGAAATTACTCTTTTTTATGCATTTATTATATTTCCTCCCACAATGTTTTTAAGTGCTGGAAAAGAAGAGAGAGCAAATGGGAGAAAGACACGAGTGAGATGCAGAAAATGTTCCAGTCAGGGAGAAACATAGATTTACGCTCTCGTGGAATTTAACCGTTCTGCTCTCAGGTTTCTCTGCCGCTGTGATTTTTACTGTGGCACACTGACTTCCTCTAATGGTTCTTTATCCTGTTGTTATTCATCTGCACAATATCTGTTTCCTGTGATTTGTTACATGCTAATACATACTCGTGGCTCAGAGCTGTTTGACCTGTTTGTGTTGTTGGCTGTGACATGAAAATGATTCTTTGTAGGTGGGAAAGAATTGCTAGGTGGTTGCTAGGTAACACGATGACTTTATAATATATATCATATATATCATATATTTCAGCTTTTGTTCATATGAGTGAGACGTTATTGCTGTGACACTGAAACTATGCTGTTGCATAAAAGCAAAGATCAGGTCATTTTAGCACATTGCTGGGTGGCTGCCAGGCATCCTGATGGCATCATAATATCTCATACATACAAGTGAAGTTTTGTGGATATAAACGAGATCTTACTGTGGTGGTGAAAAAAATGATGCAGTTCTTTTAATGGTGTTGTAAATGCATAACAGCTAAAAACAAGTCATTGTAGTGTTGCTAGTAGAGATGGCACGATACCACTTTTTTATGACCGATACCACAAATTTGGATATCTGCCGATACCGATATGAATCCGATATATAGTGATATAGTGTTTTTTAATCAATAAAACTGTTTTTTTTTAAATATCTTGCTGCTTTTTGTATAAGTTCATACTCAAGTTTAAATAAACAACAACACTAAAGCTATTCTGTTATACCTGTATGTAAAAAAACACACTGCACCCAAAATATTTCATAGTTCAGCAACACTGATCAGTCTAATAAACTTAAACCTGCTCCATCCTCCCTGTTCTGGTATTTTAAAGTGCACTTAGCAGAAATATTAAGCAGCCTAACTAATAGGGTTACAAACTCCCAGCAAAAAAAAAATAGGGAACCACCCCCCACCTCATGATGCTTAATCGTAATCAACTTTCATTTGATGCAGCGTGAAAAAAAAAGAAGCACAGAAATCAGTTATTTTTCTACAATAATTAAATAGATTCAACATCTTCCTTCTACAGAGCTGCAGACTGCACAGATGGTTCCCAAAGGAAAAAGTACTATAGCTTACTAGGGTATATTAGACTTAATAGTCACTATATACAGTAATTGACTTCTATTCATTTTGCATCAAATTAAAACTTTGGGTGTCAGATAATTATTTATTAAAAGCTCGACATTTTAAATGAGAATAAGAAAGAAAAGTATGTCTTTGTGCCCCCTTTTCCCTGTTCATGCCCTGCTGGCCCCCCTGGCTAAACTTTGCTAGATCCGCCCCTGCACAGTTAGGTCAGCTGCGTAGAAAAAGATCCTGGTGTAGAAAGTAATATTAAATACAGTCTAACAACAGCTTATCAAGCTTCAATGTGCTGCTGCTGTTTATCTGCTGGTTTCCTCTTTCTGGTGCAAAGTGGACCAAAAACAAACGAGAGACGGACTCGCGACAGAAAAGCCGATCAGCTGATCATTGATCAGTTTCATGATTGAAGTAGCAGCAGGAGAGGCAGTCGCTCCATATATCGGGAATGCTTTACAAACATTCAGAGATGAACTTACACACTTGCTTTCTTCTCTCTGGGATCACTTCCTCCGAGATGAAATGCTGGTTTGGTAGCGAGGCTACAAATACACACAGCCGCTCTATCACATGAGCACACTGCTCCGACGTGCTACGGTTATGAGCCGAGTTACGCTGTGTCGCAAGTTTTGTGAGGTGCTTTTTTGATATTTAATGGATCGGATTACATTTTTTATTTCTCTCCGATATCCGATCCAGTAATTTAGGTCAGTATCGGAGCGATACGTAATATCGATCGGTCCATCTCTAGTTGCTAGGTTGTTGCCATGCATCCTGATGGTGTCATGATCTCTTTTTGCATAACTGAAGTTTTGAAGATATAAATGTGAAATAAAAATGATAGTATCATACCACCAATGCCAGAGGACTCAAATGCAGACAATGTCAACTCTATGAGCCTAATCCTGAAGATAAAAACTGGGTGGGTTTTACAATGCCTTAAAATAACACACACACACACACACACACACACACACACACACACACACAGAAACACAGCTATAGGCCTGTGTGAACAACTCTGCATCTGGTTACAGGAACACTTAACAGACCTGCACTCAATGATCTGAGAGGTCCTATTGGATTATAAACAGCAAGTCAGAAATGGACTTTGTGAACTAACGATGACATTTTTACAGATTTTACAGTAAAATTTCGAACATTCTGGAGCAGGATCTTGTGAGATGGTAAGTTTCATGCAGGTAAAGCTTTTTGCTTCTATTTTTCTTTCACGAAACGTTGAGATTTTCTTTTCAAACTTGTTTCTATCTTTCTTTTAGTTTGGCCATCAGGGAAAGGAAACAGAAAATCCAGACAGAGAGGGCGGTATAGACTCGGCGAAGTGGCTCTATTTACTTCCAGGAGGAGACTGGCTGTGGAGCAAGTGCTATAAATCTACCTGTTGAAGTTAAAGTGGCTCTGAATATTGTGGGTAGCAGATTCCATGACGATCCACCCACACTCCTGCCAAGGAGGATGAACGAAAGAAAGAGAAAGCGACGTCGAAAAACTGAAAGAATAAAAAAAAAATCAGAGCAAAACTGGGCGTGGTTACCACCACAAGGGCGACGACGGCAGAGAAGCTAGTCCTTAAATCCACAGAGGTGACGAGCAGATGAGAAAGAGGTGTGACGGATGAATTCAGGAACCACAGGAATATCTCCACTCATGTTCGTGGCCGAGGCGTCCTTCTCCGAGAGAGAGAGACAAAGAAGGAGGGAGAGAGAGAGGGCCTGCCAGGACAGATGCATTGCTTTTATAGGTGCAAAACTGCTAAAAAAAAAAACCCAAAAACAGGCCATTTTATCCTGTTGCAAGGTGGTTGCCGGGCAACATAAGGGCATCATAATATCTAATATGGGTACGAAACAGACCTGTGTGCCAAGTTTGATTGCTCAACACCTGATTGTCTGGGAGGAGAAAGCAGCTGAAAAAACAAACCAGCAGGGATTTCGTGTGTTTGGATTATTAGTCTTTTTGTCAAGAGCAGTTTTTCAGACTCCCTTTTTTTATCCCTTCATCAACACAACAACAAATCTTTAAGAGCGATAGAATAAGAAATCTGTGGAGTCCAACAGACAGAGACAGCCACAGTTCAGCAGTCAGGCTGACATGTTTGGTCCATATCAGGAAGTGTCTAGCGAGGCCTTTTGACTGTGCATCACTGGTTCCAAAGTCACAGCTCATTAGTTTGGATTATGGAGATCTGCCAGGAACCAACTCATTTTCACTGATGTAATATGCCTGCAAATACAATACTGAGAGAAATGCCAACACTTATTATGAAGGTTCTCCACCCAAGATGCCTTTTTATCATTCATAGAAGAAGGTTATGTTTGTGTAAGACTGATCAAGACTTTAGAGCAGCGGACCCAACCCCCGGGCCTTGGGTGTGTCCAGCCAGGTGGCTGGACACACCCAAGGATGATGATACACACCTGCAGCTGATCAGCCTCGTCGGGGGAGCAGTGTGGTTGAGCTCTCCTCGACGCTGGATCTTTTCCCAGCTAGCAAGTTCAGTGAGAGTGGAAACGAGAGGGCAGCTAGCACGGGGTGCACGGACACTAGGGAGCAACACTTTTGTTGTTGTGTATGATTTACTTCACTGTAAATGAACGCACTACTTTCATTGCACGAAGTCCAGCGTTTGGGTTCCCCACATCCCCACGGTCTGCCATCGCACACGGTGACAATAGGTCTATGACATGTTTCATTGTAATTATTGTTATTTAACCCTGTTATGCATGACAGCACAACATTATTCATCTCTTCATCCCTAAAGATGAATAAAAATACTTAAGTCGTAATTCATGCATGACAGGGTTAATGTCACGTATGAAAACGATGGTTTATAACATGCACACATAACGTTCTGCAGTTTATGTTGTGCTGGTGTTCTAAGAACGGGTCTCAGGGACACTTTAGTCAATTTATTCTTTCGTAGGCCAAACATAAGGGGAACCGAATTTCAATATCGCTGCTGAGTGGTTGATTCCCTTGCTTGTGCAGGGGTACAGAACTCAGACAGGCAGGGCGAGATGCAAGACGGGGGAACAAAATTGTTCAGGTTCAGATTTTATAGAGCAGCTTTTGTTTTGGGCTTGCTTTAGTTGCTCAGTGACCACTGATTTTCTGCCAGAGCCCATCACATTCAATAGGCTCCAGCTCGCCCCTCCTCCCAGATAACGACAGAGAGCATTTCTCAGGGCTTTTAAACACTTCTTGGAGACTTATCTATCGCCCTGATGGCCTGTCCACACTAATCCATTTCAGCTCTGCACCTCCCTTACCTTCTTATTGATAAAGTGGTACTATTTTATTAGACTTGAAGCTGACAGAATAGCTCTTAAGGGAAATATCTTTTTTTAATGGGTTTGGAGGGCACAGAAAAGCTATTTGAATTATATGAGCTTTTATTTCATAAACTCAACATCCTCCCTGGTAGTTTCCAAATATCAGTCAAGGCATACAGCATTTTAATAGTCTCTAATAAAATTCTTGTTTAAGTTAATGTATCATTAAATTGAAATAGAATGGGTTATGCTGTGTAATTTTCTCTGTTGTGCTGAAGGAGCCCAGACTGCTATCAGATCCTGTGTGTGTGTGTGTGTGTGTGTGTGTGTGTGTGTGTGTGTGTGTGTGTGTGTGTGTGTGTGTGTGTGTGTGTGTGTGTGTGTGTGTGTGTGTGTGTCGAGTGGGTTTATTGACACTTAGCCAGAGACGAATAATTGGACTTCTGAAGAGAAACCAGAGAGAAGCAGAGAGAAAGACGGCGGAGGAAGAAAAGCGAGAGAGATAGAGGGTCTAATCTTTGGGGTGTCAACGTATGCCAGATGAAATCCACCACTGCTTTGATGAGGAAATGCCTCGAGGTGCAGATCTAATAGATGGGATTGGGAGAGGGATAGCTCCAATCTACAGGTCAGTCCTGTTCAGGGTTCTCCAACACTGAAAGTATGAGTGGATTATTAGAGCTGGAGGCTCGTGAGAGGTGTTTAGGCAAAGTTTGAGCCATTAAAACAAAGAAATCACACCAGATACACCTTCTGTATTTGGATGGCTTTGATTTGAACATTTGCCGCATTTTATTAAAGGCTTGTCACATGACGGGTTGGGTCACAGCCAAGAAAGATGGAGGGTGGATGAGTACGGAGAGCACATCCAGGGCCGGCATTAGGCTCCGTCTTTAAGGAGTTAATGCTGTTATCTCAGGGAGTGTACCTGTCACTAATCTGATTGTGGCGCTTTCATTCTCTTCACGGAAGATTGATGTTGAATAATGAAAGGTGCTGGTGCCCAGACAAAGCACAGACCACGGGGATTAGTTGCCATCCATGAGGCATTGATTTGGTTTTAATGCCCACAAATATTGATGGACTGCAGAGTGGAGGAGCCAAAATACAAGGCTGGGTTTCCCAGAGCTGCGGCTGTTTTACCCCCTCAGGAATCCGTGGTGTTGTTGCACCACAAAGGAAGAACCGTCATCCAGCCTTTGAATAAATAAGATGTTATTACAGTTCCACTCAGACAAGCGTCTACTGTGCGCCCCGCTATGTCAACTGCTTGCTGATTGTGGGTGGCCTTGCCTGGCTCCAGAGGACTTGGTGAGCTGCCATGTTTGCACACTTACTGGCAGCAAAGTAGGCACAGAGGGGCTAAGGGTCTTTGATGATCAGTGGGGTAAAACAGAGAGAGAAAGCCCTCTGGAGGAATGACTTTCATCCTTTCTCTCTGTATCTTTCTATCTCTATCAATTTCTCTTGTTATGATGATGCATAGCAGCCAGCAACACAGAACACACTGAATCATAGAGGAGAGCTCTGAACTCAATTGCATGCCATACAAAAGAGGTTTTGTATTCATTGAGTGTGAGCAAGCTGCACATCAAAAGTCCTCATTCAGATCATTCATTCGCACAATCTGCCCGCAGGCCATGCTTCGTTGTACTTGTTTATGCACTACCTGTGAGCGCTTATGCGTGTGAACTAGAATTTATGTGTTTCTGTACGTGTGTGTGTGATGCTGTTTCTCAGCTTCTATATCTTAGCATCTGTCTGTTGGCTTGAAGGTAGGAAAAACTGTCAGCCTGTCGGAGGAAAACGGGCAGACATCGAATAAGGGCGCAGTGCAGGTCGCTCTGCGAGGAAATCTGAAGCAGCAACGTCCTTGAATCCCGGCATTCCCCTCACGTCGTCCTGCTCTTCCCCAGAGCCAGTTCAACCTCGATATCGCATAATACGTCCGGGCAAACGGCTGCGACGGCAGGCCGCAGAGCAAAGGGCCGTTAAAGCTGTGAGGAAATTGCTCATTACCGTGGACTTGACTTTTTTTCCCATCCAAACAGGTATAATGTTAGCCTCAGACATTTCCTGTTTACCTCATGTGGCATCATTGCTGAGTGATGAGCTGATTGAGTTGCAGCTGTAATGGCAGACGCCCGTCAGTCTCACTGACTCTGATGGATGGGGATCAGGCCCTCCGCTGACATGTGAGGAGTTATAAAAGTGCCCCTATTTCATCCACCCACTAAACAAATGAGTCAGTTTAACTGAAAGTGATTGCCTAGAAACATCACTCACTCACAACGAAGAGTGGTACAGAGAGTGTGTGTGTGTGTGTGTGTGTGTGTGTGTGTGTGTGTGTGTGTGTGTGTGTGTGTGTGTGTGTGTGTGTGTGTGTGTGTGTGTGTGTGTGTGTGTGTTTGGGGGGTCGTGGTCAAAGGATTAAACAAAGAATTAGCACAAGTTTTTTTTCCAAGATTTTTCAGTAGTAAGTCTTTATTTTAAAGACTTACTACTGAAAATGATGGATGCTTGAATGTAGTCAGTAGGTTGTTTCATGATTTCCAGATTAAAGTGACAATCAGACAATTATTGGACCCACTGGATGAATCCAAATGGCTTTGTTCTCACCTCAGCTTCCCTTTACTCTACATTAACATCACGAGGTCAGTAAAGCACATCACTGAGTATGACAAACATTACAACGTTCTTTGTCCTACTCCGCTGCACATGATCTCACTTTCTATATTAAAGGCAGTGTTGGGGAGTAACGGAATACATGTACCGCCGTTACGTATTTAAAATACAAAATATGAGTAACTGTATTCCGTTACAGTTACCGTTTAAAAAGGTGGCATTCAGAATACAGTTACTTTGTTGAAATAAATGGATTACACTGCGGTACTTTCCTGTTTCATATTGTGGCGGGTCAGGCCTGTTTGGGTTTTGTTTGACAGCTACGTTCTGTTGTTCCAGGCGGCAGTGTTACGGTTGCCATGGTTACAGGGTGATGCTCTCTCTCTGTGTGTTTCCTGGATGAGAGAGCGCCTTTTTGTTGTTGTTGTTGTGCTAAGCTAACAGGCAGAATGCTACAAGCATAGCTCTAAAGAATGTAGCATCATGGGCAGTGTAGTCCGTGCTGCAGGGAGAATGGACTGCCATACACGTTATGGGTCTGTGAGCGCGAGGAGGGAGAAAAAGGAAAAGTAGAAGCTGTCACCGAGCAGAAACGGGAGCTGGAAGCATGTAAATATAATAATAACTACTGCAGCCAAACAGAGAGCCTGACCAGCCCAGTTGTAAGTAAGCTGTTAAGACTCGACTGTACACCGTGTTCGTGTTTTCCTCCGAAAACAATAAGCTCCGTTGGAGCAGCCTTTCAACGCCTCTCTCTCTCTCTGATAGGAAGCTTGACCCAGACAACAAAGTAAAGCTAGTTTTCAGCTACGAGCCCGACACGAACCCGCCGTATTAGTCAGAGGTCCCTTTACTACAGTTCGGAGTCGCGGACCTTCAGTAATAGTAATAAATCACAGCCATAGTACATTCACGTAGTTGTAAACAGCATGATAATATATTAAGTAATCCAAAGTATTCAGAATACGTTACTGTCATTGAGTAACGTAACGGAATACGTTACAGAATACATTTTGGGGCATGTAATTTGTAATCTGTAATGGAATACATTTTAAAAGTAACCTTCCCAACACTGATTAAAGGGAATAACATTAAAAACAGTCAAATACACATACTCATCTTTATATCTTTATCATTCTGTTCTTATGCAAGAGCTAGAAATGAATCTGTCTCCTTGCACTGTGGCTGTTCCAAGAATAACGTCATTTCAAGGCCAATAGGAGGGATGGGAATCGAGAACGTTCCCAGCTGTTCAGTTCCTTGGATTGTTGGTCTGCTTGTCTTTCACTTCTGCTTATTGGTCCCACTTGTACTTGCACTGCAGTCAGCTGGTTTCATTTTGTGTGCTGGAGGAGGAAAATAGCAGAGCAGTCTACAGCGTTGTTACAGACATCACTGCTAAGAGGCTGGAGCGTGATGACGGAACAGAAACACAACTTTAGCTGATCACAACAAAGAGGCGGGGAGACGCCCAACACGCACAAACATTTGACCCACAGCATACAATTCATTTGCAGAAATGCGATGTCTGTGCTGCTTAGTGACGGTGCTGATAAGAGAATCGATAAGGAACTGAGCCAATAAGTGAGATCAACAATGGAATCGGATTCGCTGAATTCTTATCAATTCCCATCTGTAAAGATGTACCTGCAGTATCAGCAGTTCACCGTGGTGTTAGCTTTTAGCTTCGTACTACTGCACCTAGCAGCAGCTTCACAGAGCTGCAGGCACGACTGTTCATTCAGCGTTGCCAGTGAATTATTCAGTTTTTTAAATTGTCTCTAAGTAAAAGGCCTGACTGCTGACAGTGATATTCACAGGAGTGTTAGCATGTGATAACAAAGTCTGTCTTCCACAGCACTTCTTCTCCAGCTCTACTCTAAAATAATATTGTGCTTCGAGTGTGTCTAAAAAGGGTCAAATTGCGCTCGTTGCTGTTGTGTTGAGTGAAAGCAACATTGTGCAGCTCCGGCAGCGTCGATGCAGTTAATGCAGTCAAATAGCGGGTCCTCTAATGGGAGTCTGTGGTTCAACATGACAGCAAACTTTGCCTCGGTCTCCTGACATCCCCTCTGCTAAGGATGCTTTGAAATAATGAAAGCCTTATCTGACATCAAGGAGGAGAAAAGCACCAGCCGCGCTGATATCGAATTTGTTTGAAGATAAAGTTTCCCTGCGGACCAACTGCAGGAACAAAAACGTCCTTCCATTCTGATTCAAAATGCTTTCTGTCTTCTCCCTCATCTGTGGCAGCCTTGTTCATTTTGTTCTTCACAGATAAGAGGGCATTCATCCTTTGTCTTTGTAGAGTAATAAAATGATTAAGTCAATTAAAAGCCAGCCAAGTTTCTCTGTGTGGAAAAGCTTCTGTCACATTAAATTATCAAGCCTTAGTGTTCTCTCTTCTCTCGCACAAGCACACACTTTGTTCATTTTGCTGTATTCATTTGTCAAAGCACAAGAGGACACCATGTCTAACATTCACTCGTGAAGTGATACACGAGAAGAGAGAGGGAAGTCTTTGACCTTTAATCTGTCCTGTAAAAGAAAAGAAAGAAATGCTAAATATAGCATCACAGAGCCATGACCTTGTGTTTAAGCCGAGATAGGCTGATTTTATCAGTGATAGCAGGGAAAAACACAGCAGCTACTTCAGGAGGCAACGCGTGGGAAACAAATTGGGATGTTCCAAAAAAGAACGTGTCATTTTTGCAAAGGTCATCATCAGCCTACAACTATGTAAAGGTCTGCCATCCTGCTTGTGTGTGCGTGCCTGCTTTGGTTCAATGACAGAGACGAGGCTGGAAGCCATCACTCCAGATGACAGCAAAAACCATCTGTCCTCCTGCTCATCATTAACCCTGCTGGCAGCGTCCCGGCCGCTGTGCTGACACAGTTAGAGGAGAGATATGGATGAGGTTTCCCACTGAAAGAGTTGACATATCCCAGCGCAGACGGTCAATTCCATCACTGCTCGGCGCATTTTTGTCGAAAACGGCAACAGAATGATTTGTGACATTTGGTTTTTCCTTAAAAACTGCTTCAGTGCTTCTGTTTTTACAGAACTTCTTCAGGCATGATGAGCATGTTCCACCATACCAGCTGTACAAAATCAAGTCATCCAAATGCGTTTGATCCTATGCTGTGATTGCACATTTGCAAAGTAACTATAATCGTCTGTAAATCTAAACATTATCTAAGCCCTGCTTATTCACACAGTTAGAGTGTTTGGGCATTCCCACATGGAAAAGATATAAATCCTATAAAGTTTGTATCTGTCTTGTGTGAAACTTGTATGAAAAGCATACAAGAGTGAAAACAGATATAAGATCCCTTGAAAAATTATATAAATGAAGCTTGTATGTTTTGGATACTTCCTAAAACAATATATGAAAGTGGCCACTTTCATGAGTAAATCACATTAAGCCTGATATGATTCACTATATGAAGTAGGCCACATCTTATGCAAGTCTGTTATAAGTTTTTTCTATTTCTTTTCCATATGACACAGTTTTTGCATCACACAGCGGCTCAACATGTGACTGAAGTGCAGACTTTCAGCTTCGAAGAGTTTAACAGAAGTATTTTAGTTTTGAGTCGAGCCATCAGAGGCTCAACAATAATTCAAAGTAATTTTTATTATAAGGATTGTTTTTCAATGCCTGGGTGAAAATCGACTCCTAGATTCCAACGTCCTCACAAAATGCTGTTTCCTCCCTTCAGATGCTCTGCTCAGCTCTTACTGCAGTTACCCTCAACTGCTGCTTGCTTGTGGGTCTCTCTGCACTCAGTTTTGCATTCAAAAGCCGCTCTGTTGTGTTGAGATCATGTGACTGACTTGGCCACTGATGAATGTCAGTACCTTTGACTTGCAAACCTCTTGTTTTTTGCAGGATGCTTTTGTGCCATCATGCACTTGGACTGAAGCGGTGTCCAATGAGTTTTGCAGCATTTTGTTCAAACTGAGCAGAGGGTGTTGTCCTGTACACTTCAAAAATCATCCTGGTTCTTCTATCGGCAGCCACGTGTCCCAGTAACACCAGTAACCTGGTGTCACTAGTGTACGTACGGTCCCACAGGTAGCTACACAGGCCCACACCATAACACTGCCTCCACCATGTTTTCTCTCTTTCTCCATACTTTCATGGGAATGACGGGAATCTTGGATTCATCTGTCCAAAGATGTTTTTCAGGCCTGTGCAGCTCTTTCAGAGTTTTCTCACAAAGTCTAATAAGGCCATGTTGGTGTCGAGTGTATCCAGTGGTCCTTGACAAAGGTACACAAGAGTTTTTTATACTTGGTTAGATATTGTGAAGGGTTTTCTTAACAGAGGATGTAGTTTAGCTTTCCTCTGTGGACCTTTTGATGCTGCTGAGTTGGTCAGTGTGTGTCTTCTATTTAAAAATGTACCAGTTGGTGATTTGACAGTTTTTGGTGGCTCTCTGTTGGGTTTCTTTAGGCTACGACACACGTACACAGATTTTTCTATGCATTTGCACCTTTCGTCCACACGTAAACGGCGTTTGCGATCACTGAAAACTGAGATTTTCAAAAACTCTGTTTTTGCGTTTAAGTGTGGACGAGAAGATTTACTCACGCAGCGTCAAAGGTGTGCGCCTTTTTTGACGTGACGCTGTGCGCCACGTTATTGCTTACATGAGATTAATTTCTACAATGGCCGATAGAAACAAAATACTGTTGTCAGGGTCCTGGGACTGGGCGACCCAGGATCCCTGGGCAGTCATGGACCTGCGTATTATTATTATGTATTTTTGGTGTCGTTTCCCCTTCTCTGTGCGTGTACATATGTGTGTTTCTCTGTGCTGTGTTAGTCTGTGTCCCACTCATATGTTTAGGCGAGGTATGGGTGTGTATGTCTGCGGGTGTGCCTGGAGGATGGAGCTCGGCCACCTGCAGGCCTGAGGGGTGTGGCCCTGCGGAGGGACTGGCCACACCCGAAGCCACACACCTGCCGCTGATCAGGGCTCGTCGGGGGAGCTACTTAGGAGAGTCTTGGAGCTCCCACCGACGCGGGATCATTGAGTTATCTTACCAAGTCAGTGTGTGTTAGCGTAGGTCTGTGCTGTGCGTATATGTGCTGGTTAGTGTTGACGGCTGCGTCTCTGGTTTCCCTACAGGAGGAGGAGTGGTCCGGAGAGGCAGCACGCACGGGGGTGCGGAAACACAACAGCGGGGAGCACGAGCACAGATATCGGAGGGAAGCACGCGCACGGGGTTCGAGGGAGCAACGGGGAGTTATTGTGTTTACAGCTTTCCACTGTAAATAAAGAGCACTGTTTGCATCGCAGAGTCTGCGTTTTGGGTCCTCCTTTCCCCACATCCCCACGGTCTGCCAGCCAGACCGTGACAACTGTTGCTCTGACTATCTGCAGTTTTTACACACTTACACACAGTGACTGTCCTTCCAGACATCAGAGTGAACTGTTCAACACAGACGGTCTCACAACCTAAATCCCGACACCGACGTCATCGTTGGTTTTGAATAAATGTAATTTTTTTAAAATTTAAATGTATTCATGCTGTATGCATTTAGTTCACTGTTAAGTTGTGAGTCTGCACCAGCCAAAATACTGTTCTGGTTATCAACATTTGAAATGATGAAGGCACTTGAAAAGTAACACAAAATTTGCTGCTTTTTCAGAAAAACAAAAAAACTTTTCAGACTTCAGGTTTGCATAAAACCCTGTTTACTCTTTCCCTCCCAGGCTTCTAGACTTCTTCTGATTGGCCAACATTTCTACACAGCTGCGTTTTTGGCGTTTATATGTGGACGAAGATCAACCTTCGTCCACATATAAACACAAGATGCATGTGAATGGGATTTTTAAAAAAACGAAAATGGAAAATCTCCATGTTCAAAAATCCCCGTGTACGTGTGGACGTAGTTTGGCTTAATGGTGGCCTCCTCCTGGCATTGAAGCTAAAAGCCTGCACTTCAGTCGTAGTGTGCAGAAGCCAAACAACAAAAATATTTACAGACACGAGTGTATATACAGAGTGATGAAGTAACTAAACAACATGAAACTAATAAATGTTACAATGTAAGCATGTTGCCTTGAAAAGAAATCACTTTGCACACAAAGCTTTATGGTAACAAGACTCGTGTGATTTGATCTCGTTCCAAACATCAAAGTGACAGATCACACGTGTCCTCCATGTATCTGAGTACTTGTTTTTTAATGAAGCCAATACTCGACAGAAGTACGCTGCTACATTCATAAGTTATAAAGGTAGTAAGATGAGAAGCAAACACTAATTATTCAAGTTTGGAGTGGTGCATTTCTCAGCCTACACAGCAGAACACACCGAGCCGTTTAGAGAAGAAGCTGCGCCTCTTTTATCCTGCTTAAAAAAGCTGATGCATGAATATTTATGACTTTTTCTTTTATCTGAAGCAGTTATGTGATATTAATGAAGAAAACGTTTCCACAGAAATCAAAAAGTGGATTAATCTAGTAAAAAGATTTTCATTGACCATCTCAATTTTCAGAATCTACAAGCTGACAAATCCATTTACAAAATGGGAATTTAAACGAGAGCTTCTCGCTTTTATATTTTTTTTGTTTTTATCAAGTGGAACTCACTCGTTGCTTTTTTCTGTAAATGTCTGAAGTTTAGTAACACAGGAAATCTACCTGCTGCCGACGGCACCCAAGCAAGTTGCATCGAATATGGTTTTTCTATTAATACGCTAGAGTTTTATAAAGAGCTGAACCTAATAGGACAGAGATGAGTTTGGGGCAGACACCTAAGCTACCCAACCCTTTAAGTGACATTATACAGTGCATAGGGGTGCAACGATACACAAAATTCAGGGTTCGGTTCGATACTTTGGTGTCACGGTTCGATATTTTTTCAATACAAAAAAATGTTCATGCTTTTTTAATTTGTCATTTATTAAAATTATAAATATATATTTTAACTCAAAAGTACAGTTTTTAAATTTAATGTTGCTGAAACAACAAAGTAATAAATAAATAAATCTATCTGCTGGAGGAATCCCTCATCTTTGGAAAAGAGAGTTTATTACAGAGAAATGTCTCTTTCAAAATAAAAGCTATACTATACGCTTCTTCTGGGCTATATTCTCAGCAGCATATTAAACATATCAGGTCCCCATAAGGAGAATCCTGTGCTAACGGCTGTCTAAATGACTCGGGTAAAGTTTGTAGCATGCTTGTTGTTTTTGTCTGCTTCCACTTGTCTTTGCACTAGGATGTAAATGTGCAGTCATATTCGTTGTGTTCCCACTAGTGCTGTCAGCGTTAATCTGAAATGACGTTAACGCCACAACACGGCAAATCTCCGTTAACGAGCTACCGCCGATCGCCCCGTGCGTGGGGCTGGACGGCCAACACGTTAACGAGCTAACTGCACTAACACACTAGCTCCCACCCATGTAATTAAGCATTGCGTGACACATCCGACATACTGTTTTACTTTAGTCCATGACGCGCTTACCTTCAGGGTCATACGTCACATGAAAACCAAAATAATTCCAAACGCCAGATCTGAATGAGGGTGGGGGAGGTTCAGTTTGCCATGTTGCAACGAGCTTAGCTTCTGTCTTGCTAGCTTGCGCTGCGCTCAGTGGATCTGCGCTCGACTACTCCGCCTAGGCTGCACTGTCGAGCGCAGATCCACTGAGCGCTCAACACAGACAGCATCGTCAGAAGGAAAGTTGATAAAATAAATTAAAAATGTTGTATTGTTCGATACATATGCGTACCGAACCAAAAGCACTGTATCGAACGGTTCAATATCGATACGAGTATCGTTGCACCCCTAGCAGTGCATTACACTCTGAGAGCACAAACCTGCACCATGGCAGCTCACTCTCTGGCCAGGAGGGAGTGTTGTCTTCTTCCTCCTTGCTGTCGCCAAGTGCCTTCTCCTATAGGATCATCTTTGTTATTGAGGTGTTCTCTCTGATTCTTTACCTTACGATGTAAACCAGCTTGGGCAACTGTTGTTGTGAGCTCCATAAATAAAATTCAGTGGACGAGAATCCCACTAAGCAGATCTCTACTCCATCTGTGGCGTGGGCCAGCATATAAAATGTGCCTGTTCCTCGTGGTGCAAACAACAAACAGCCTCCAATATCTTGCAGATCGTACCAATTAGAGAAACGAGTCCCACTGAAAGTGATATGAAATCTCTACAGGAAGGCTCGATGATGATTCACACAGAGTGTGTGCTACACTGCGCATCAGCACATTTACTGTCTAAAGGTTTTCAGGGCACAAATACAGTTTGACTTCCAGAACATATTTTTATCTTGTTTCAGTAAACTCCAATTTGCTAATCTTTTGAGTCATGAAATAGAAAATCTATTAACACATCCAGCTTCCTGTTAATATCACTCACTTCTGTTTCTGCCTCGACCTGCTCTTGATATTCTGCTTTTTTCGTCTCGCCCACACACACACATTTCAAGTAGGAAAACTTTACCTTGAGTGAGTTATTGATGTGGCACGCCGTGTTTGATCTTCTGTTTGAGCTAGAAATGAGCAGTAACGGGATGAAGCGGTACTCCCTGTCATGTGAAGTGCTCTCGATTGGGCAGCGGTGCAGCGAACAAGCAGTGAAGCATTCTCATCATGTCTGCCTTTCAAACATATTGGCAGCACATGGCCATAGGGCAGGAGAAATTGACTCGGTATTAAGTGAAGCGAGGCTAAGCACATTTGTGTGTGTGCAAAAGAGACAAAATCATGGACTAAGTGTAAATGAAAGAGTCACAGGAGGATTGGAGAATTTGTAATAAGCACAGAAGCATTTTCTTTCTTCTTCTGGTACCAAAACATCCCAGAGAGAAAAGCCGAGGAGCAGTCGAAATGGCTCTATAAATAGGAAGTGTCAGTTTTAATGAATGCATTGAAAATTACCATGTTGTTCGCAAAGACGTGTCTGGGCTTTTACAGGATGGAAGCAAAGTGTGCTAGCATGTAATGCCACACATTATTCATCATATTTAACCACTGTCTTTGATGAGAGGTTAATTATTACCAGTGCTACGATGTAACAACATCACAAGGAAAAATGGAAGAGAGGCAAAAATCCAGACCTCTGTCTCTTCTCTCCTCCCACAGTGAACAGATTTAATAGTAACCACACCAGGTTGCAAAAAATGTAATATCAGCTGTACAAACAGTCTCCACCTGCTGAAAAGGGTCTGAATGTAAGCGCCAGAGTCGCACTCTTTAAGGTGTACTCAAGCAATTTATTATTGCACATGCATCGTTTGGACGTGTACAGTTTAAGTTGCAGTTTTGGTGATTTCATGTGTTTTTTAGAACCTTAGAGGAAACAGCCCTTTGTGAATTCCTCTGTCTGACCCACTTGGCATAGTCTTCAGGCCTGAGTTGATCAGTGTAATGACCTTAGTGAGAAAGAGGAACGGAAATCAATACGATTCCCCTCGGTGTTCACGGTGTGTGCACTCCCAGGCCTCTTATTTAGGAAGGCAGCTGCAGAGTAAGAAAGCCGGTGCTGCTCATTTTATTACTGTACATACAGTCAAGACACAGGTTTCATCGCTTACATAGTGTGTGCGTGCGCGCGCGCGCGCGCGTGTGTGCGTGTGCGTGCGTGTGTGCGTGTGCGTGCGCGCGTGTGTGTGCGCGCGCGTGTGTGTGCGTGCGTGCGTGTGTGCGTGTGCGTGCGTGTGCGTGTGCCTTAAAGACTGTTAAAATTCAGCAGCACGGTGTGATTTAATGCAGACTTTAATCTCTTAGCAGACTCAAAGGCATCCACGAGCTTTGTTCTGAGACCCTGAGAGCTCTCTTTAGATCGTGGTGATACACACTTCAAAAGCAGAGCCCACACCAGAACCCAGATATTAGAGTTTTACATGAAGTAAAACATTTCACATTAGAAGTCCTCTAATTGTATTGCTTTGGATGCATGATAGATGTTGGGTTTGCTTACTTTTTGATATGTGATACTTTTTTTAGTTTCATTTGATTATTTAAAAAGTCAACAACCTATTTTGTATTTGACCCTTGTAGGAAATCTTTGTGCACACCCTGACCTCTTTGTTATGTACTGTACCCTGTCTGTGTAGGCTCTTTGGTTCAACATCGCAGTCCTCACAAAGTCTCTGAGTCGGGGTGCTGCCAGGGCCCCTTTTGGCTCCCTGGTCCTGCCCCCTGCTGGAGAATCAATAGACCTGTATGCAAATGAATTGTTATTTTTATGATATCGTATAGGTTTAGGAAACAGAATCTGCCCGAGCTGATCAGCGAGCAGGCTGTAGTGATGAGAATGTGCAGATGCTGTAGCTGCTGGTGCAGCTTCTTTAATTCAGCACTGTAAGCTGAGATTCCAAGCAAAACTCGTTTAAATGCAACAGAAACTCCAACAGAGCTCTCAGCGTTGTACATTCATTCCAGATATACTAACAGCACAAACTTAGAGACTAAGAGTTGTTTTTGATGTTGTGTATTTGGGTTGAATGTTTCCTTTAAACTGCCCAGCAGAGCAGCTACCAAGAGGGATGAGTGATTAATGGAAGCAACGGCTGGAACGCCACCATATTACATCCCAGAGTACTCAGAGAATATAGGCTGTGTGTGTGTGTGTGTGTGTGTGTGTGTGTGTGTGTGTGTGTGTGTGTGTGTGTGTGTGTGTGTGTGTGTGTGTGTGTGTTAGTTATTGGGTGGTGGGACTGGCAGAAATTTCCTTCTTCATCAGTCCCATCTCAAAGTCCATGACTACCTCAGCTGTGATCTCTCCTGTGGAAATAAAATCACAGGCTGAACGTCTTTGTTTGTTTTCATCCTCTGTATGATTCCAATGCAAAACAATGTCATTTAGTTAAACTGCTTAATAGTGGAACACAGCTGCTTATTGTTCAGTTCAGTTTTATCAATAGTGCCGAATCACAACGAGGTGAAGAACCAACAATAATAGAGAGAACAGCCCACAGTGAGCTGACACCTGAGCATTGGTTGATGGTGGGAAGGAAAATGGAAAATTTTAACAGGAAGTAACCTCCAGCAAAACCAGGTTCATGGAGGGACAGCCATCTGCCACAGAACCAAAGACACACTGTGGAAGAGACCCAGAGAGTAATAATAACTAATGATTAAACGCAGGTCGTGTGAGTGAGGAAGTCTTCCCACGATGATCGTGGGAGCCCCCTAACTGTGTTACATCTGTGCAGCACTGTAACACTAGACTGGATCTGATGTCAAGACACACAAACGGGACAAAACCTAATTTAAACAATCGGTTAGCACAGCGCTCCCCAACCTTTTTCATGGACCGCCCTTTAAGGTGTCGCAGATAAATACAACAAAGTAAAACCAGAAAGATTTATTCATAACACATGGGAAAAGACCCAGGAAACTGAGTTAACGATAAAAACTATTAAAAATAAATTTCACACCCGAGTCTCAACTCTCGTGGCCCGGTACCTGTCTCTTCTCTATGGTTTACCTCAGAAATCCCTCCATAAACTGCAGTTGGTTCAAAACACAGCTGCTCGTATTATTTCCAGAACTAGATCCACTGAACATAGAACACCAGTTCTTAAACAGCTCCATTGGCTCCCAGTTCACCTCTGTGTCAAGATCCTGCTTCTCACTTTCAAAGCGCTTCATAACCTCGCTCCTCCATAACTATCCGATCTTCTCCATACTCACCCTTCCGTACACTCCGCTCTTCTTCAGCTTCCCTTCTGTCAGTTCCACCTGCTCGCCTGACTACCACGGGACTCAGAGCCTTTAGTTGTTCTGCCTGAGACTTTGGATGCACTTCCACTTGCTCTCCGGACCACACACTGTCTCACCACTTTTAAATCACTACTCAAAACCCATCTGTTTAGAACTGCATACACCTGATCTCTCTTAGGCCATTTTTAACTTGCTCAGTTTTTATATTTGCTTTTATACTTTTATGGCTGTTTATGTCTAAATTTTATCTACCATGTTTGCTATATATACATTTTTCTTATGTTTTTTATGGTATGTTTACGTGTTACTGTAAGGTGACCTTGAGGGTCTGAAAGGCGCCTATAAATAAAATGTATTATTATTATTATTAACTCATGGCCGGTACCAGGCCACGACCCGGGGGTTGGGGAACGCTGAGTTAGCACCTTCATTTCATTATTTGCTCAATTTGTAATTAGGAACAGTAAACACAAATAGCATTTTTTTGGCCTTTGTTTTCATTTTCAGAACGATAAAGCTTCTCATAAAACAGAAGAGCTCAAATGTTCACAAATGTGTGACAACGTCTCTGAAACAATCTAATGACTGGTGTGCGTCTTCTGTCTGAACGATGTTCACGGTGCAGGACGTCAGTCATCCCTCGCCTACACAAAGATATGAAATACTGGAAGTGAGACTTTGTTCTCACCGAGAGGAAAAAAATGCATGACTGGAAAGCTTCCTTAAAAGGATTGCATTATAAACACAGCGATTTCCCTCTGCAAGAAAAATCTTATACCGAGCCAGAATTGCATAATAAGGCAAACAGACTGCGGGCTACATATTTACACCAACAGGGATCGTGAAACCAGCCCTCCTGAGTCATTTGTGCTCAGGGCAAAGTGCTCTCAAGGAAAGAGATTTATTTGGCTTCATTACGTTTGCATGGTGAGGCTGGTGCAGCCATCATTTCTATTAGACACTTTTCTGGCCCATTAAACCTCATTACATATTGATCCTGTTCCTCTGGATGATAATGTGCCATTTATTTCCATCGGTTCCACTTCTCCCTCTTTATACTTTCATTGTTCATTAAGTGTCACTGAGTGTCAGAGGAGATGTATGTGGTGGATTTTAGATCACTTCTCCTGCAAGACAACAGCAGCAAATGAAATCTGGATAATTTTCTGACAAACGTCTTTGGAATACTTACAGCCGCCGCTGAATCGAGAACATTAGCAGGGGGGTGTAGATTATATCTGTTTGCTGTTGCAGTGCCACATATTGTCTCGTATCGCCGCTCTCCTCGAGAATCAATCTGTTCATGCGATTGATTCCTCAATGAGGCAGTGTATGACATATTTGTAGGACTGTTTGTGTAATACTCATAGGAAGGCCGCTCTGCATGTTTCTGCACATATGCTTTACTGCCAGCATCTGCTGCATCATTGCCCTTACCCTAATTGCATCTAATTTCTGTTTATGCAGTTTTTGCACTCTGCTTTGCCCTCAGTGACAGTCGCTTTGCACGTTGTCATATTCTGCTTACTTTGGAATGTAGATGACTCCAAACCATGATGGCACAAAACTACCAGTAAAATTTACATAACATGCCGTCTGCATCTGCAGCCCACGCTGAACGTTGCTATCGCATCCTTTTTTCTGCACTTCTGCTGCTGCAACAATGCAATTGTCCTGCAGGCATCATTAAAGTTTCATCTCATCCCTGCATACGTTAGTAGCGGTTTTACCAGCTCCCTTTTTACATCATCCAGACTGTCTCTGGTGAAGAGAACCTGCCATTTAAGAGTATAACACCCAAGTCATCATTGTTTGTATTTGTTATTTTCTTGCCGATGAACAATAAAAAAGGCTGTGCTCTGTCTTATCTATATTAACACAGTAGTTTCCATCAAGGCTGTAAACTCACCTCTGCGACGTGATCAGCAGGCACACGGTCACGGCCCCACAGTGGTCATTCTTGCTGTCACAGCGGTGAGGTCTCTGTCTGAGGCCACCTGGCTTCCCTCGGGGACGTAATTTATGATGCTAATGAAATGTGAGTATGCATAGGCCATCTGAAAGCAAGTGATGAATCTCTTGCACAGACCTCGTCATCCATCACCCCCCCCCCCCCCCGCCTGTGGAAGCCTACAGGAAGCCTGAGCCTGTTCTTCTCTGATTAATGTTTAGACTGATGCACCTCCAAGATTATCTGTTTTGATCGTGTCATCTCTTTGTTTTGGCTGCTGCAGGCTTTCTCGGATTAGATCATAGACTCAGGGCTCTGTTTTAATACAAAGTCATAGTGAGAAATATTTGACTTTGCCTACAGTGGAATTAAATCATCAAGCAGAATAACACATCTGCAGCCGCTCTGCAAACCAGATTTCCACTGCTGCCATTCCCTTACTTAACCTTGCCTATTTTCCACAGAGAACGTTTGCATGCCAATTGTGCCAAATAAGTTCTATTGTTTAAATGCAGATTGGATCCATTTATTTTTACTCAGAGTCGGAACATTTGAAGGGACAGTGGGGATTTTTGCAATTACATTTATCTGTGAATGTCCGTCTCTTTATACAAGGAAAAGTAATTTTGGCCAGCAGAGATTTGCAACCGCTGCCACAGCTGCTGAATTTTAACAGTCTTTAAGGCATGTTTATTAAAGCCCAGTATCAGTGGGAAAGTTTTAACCTCTGGAATGGCTGCTTGAATAAAAGGTGTTTTAAAATAAATGCAAATATATACCCCTCCCTCTCGCTGCCTGTCCTTGTCTATCAGTCTGTGGACAAATTACATTTTTCATGCGAGGAAGGATTTAAGCAGATTCCAGATAGCTCGGTTTGTGCCTTCCACCTCAGCCACGCATCATTATTTTGACAAGCCGTGACTCAGCATTGTTTTATTATTATCATTATCTTCATCATAATTGTCATAATTATAATGCTATCACTCTTTTCTGGGGCAAAAAGTGACGTGTGCAGATTGGTTGTGTTTAAGCAGACCGTCTGTACGGCTTCACATAATATGAGCAGTTTTAGGTTGAAGTCTTTTGTTATACCTTAGCTATTATTCTCACAGGCAGGTAAACTTAAAGGGATAAATAAGGAATTATGTCGTGTTTCTTAGGAAACACGAAAGGGGGGGAGCTGTCACGAAATTAATATATTGTTAGTGCTTATTGTTACTTGTTTTTAATATAGTTTGCTTCCAGTCTGAAAAGGGCCAACTCTGAGTAGAATCTGAGCCAAAAGTACTGACAGGAAGCTGCATGCTTTTGCAGAGAACAGGAAGTTTTAGTGCAGAGCTGCACAGGCATATTGATAAACCAGACACAAAAAGTGGAACTAAGTAAACTGTGTGTCAGTGTGACGTAGTGCAGAAATATATACTGTATACGGATTTAGCTGGCAAAGAATTCAGACCTGAGCTTGTGTGTTCGTGTGGCGGGTCTCCATTTCCGGAAATGTAAAAATAAAGATTATTTTTTGAGCTTGACCACTCTGAGTCCAGTCTTTCTCTGTCGCCAAAAGAATTCAGAAGAACAGAATTTAATATTATTTAACAAACAAAAACTAGGACAATATGAGGGACATACGGTCACACCAAAAACGCAAACCTGTGAAAAACTAGGTAAACCCCAGCTTGAGCAGCAATGAGGTGGAAGTGTTGCATCCATATGACTTTATCAGTCCGTCACATCACTGTGGAAGAATTCTGGCCCACTCTTCTTTACATTTCACTGAGGTTTGCAGCTATTCAGTTACCCACAGCTCCCACAGCATTTACGTTAGGGATCTGTGTCCTGTTGTATTTCCCTATCTGAGCCAAGCTTTAGCTATTGGACAGATAAAATAGAATACTTTAGTATACAGAGGAGTTCATGGGTGACTCAGTGACTGCAAGGAGCCCAAGACCTGTGGTTTCAAAACAAGCCCAATCACCAGCCCAGCACCACCGTGCTCGACAGTTGGCACCGGCCGCTTGTGCTGATTCGCTGCAGCTTCCTCCAAACACG
The DNA here is from genome assembly GCF_057381845.1 of Rhamphochromis longiceps. Classification (NCBI taxonomy): domain Eukaryota; kingdom Metazoa; phylum Chordata; class Actinopteri; order Cichliformes; family Cichlidae; genus Rhamphochromis; species Rhamphochromis longiceps. The sequence continues at coordinate 2,359,261 of NC_140566.1, forward strand.
GCGGTGTGCACGATGACCAAACATTTCCACTTTGGTCTCAACTGTCCACAGGACATTGTTCCAGAAGTGTTGTTTCTTATTCAGATCCCAGTTCTTAATGGTTCCAGTGACCTTTGAGCGAGAACAGGCTTTTGCCTGAGGCCTGCGGAGTTTGAGAGGTAGCTCTTCAGTTTGTTGCAGTTTCTCTGAACATTGTGTGCTCTGACCTTGGGGTGACTTTGCTAGGACATCCACTCCTGGGACGACTGTGACATTGTGTTAACACACACTTGAATGAATTTGCTCTTGTGGAGGTGTGCCTGCTGATTATCAGTTGATTGAGTTGTAATCAAGGTAACTGACTGCTTTGTACTCTTGATTCCTATGGAAGAAGTAAGAGTGTACTTAGGTTTTCACAGGAAAGTCATGTGAAACTCTATTTTTCACATGACTTTTCTAACAAAGCCTACTGAGTCTCTAAAGACATTGAATGAATCAATCTGAGTGAACGTTAACCACTGTGACTGCGCTGTAACCGATTCTTTGAGTGGCTTGCTGAGGCATAGAAGCATGTTTTTGCATTAGCTAGTTATGTTTGCTTCTTTTATTTCAGTGATTTACTGAATGCCTCTCACATTAAAGTCAAGCAGATCTGAGAGCCGCACTATGAGATTAATGGGACACTTACATTGCTCCTGCTCCACAGAAGGTTATGCATTCAGGTTCTGACTGTCATGTTAGAAATAAATGCCAGCATTGAGAGTGCATCGAGTGGTAAAACAAAAATATTAACTCATGAATCCACAAGATTAATAGTATTCTGTAGCACTGCTCTCTTGCATGTTTTTTTGAAGCATCTGTTTTCTGTTTTGCTGTGATATTTTTCTTTTAATGTCCTTGATATCTTTCCATAACCTGTTCCTCCTGGCTGAGTAGGCGGCACTTGGTCTATTTTGTGCAGAAGAGGTGAATTTGGCATATCAAATGATGCGTCAAATTCCATCTTTTATGAGTGCACCCAGAGCCTGAAGCAGAAAGCCTGGGTTAAAAAAAGTAAGTGATGCCCATTACCTGTGAAAGGGGTTTGAGGTTGTCTCGAGCCAGCTATCGCAAAGGAATTCCAGCTATTTTGAACTTGCTTCACAAGCACACACATCCATCAGGATTATGTTTGTGACAAGATTGCTCGCAGCAGGGCGCTACATCCGAAGTGCAAATTCAGTGAAAACTGATGCAGCGTGACTAAGGTATGGTGGATTTTGTTCAGGTGTTTACAATGTTACAAACTCCAAGGATGTGGAATCCCAAACGTACAACGAGAGGAACGAAACTGTCACGTTAACCTGTAGACAGTGAGCACAAACCGTGTGTGCCTTTTCCACACTAAAGGTGGTGTTAATAAAGTGTGTGTGCATAGCTCACACACACTTCAGGCAAAGTTGTGAGTCAAGCGAGCTAGCATTTCTTATTATCATTATTTATTTTGTATTTCCTAAAACACTGACTTTTATTAACAATGCACAATTAACCAGTTACAAAATCCAGTTCAAAATGTTTTTCTTTGTTGCTGTTGTTGCTAATTGTAGTGCTTAAAAAGACAGGAGTATGAAGTGAAGGTGGCAAGATTTTCTTTCAGCGTGATCGGGTTGGCTAGGATCAGGACTGAGCCTATCAGAGGGACAGCTCAAGTTTGAGGGAAGACAAAGTGTGTGATAGTGGTTATCTGGTCTTTTAGTGATGACGTGATGAATCCTGCTTCTGGGCCCAAACTAAGGCTGTTGTGTGTTTAACATGTTTTAATGCTTTGTATCTTGTTCTATTTAATCTCAACAAGCCCCTAAAAACAGTCAGTGATCACTGTCGGCCTCTCTCGGTTTTTATTACTGCTGTTCATTTTAAAGCTCAGTTTTTTAAGCCTTACGGTGTAACTCCAGCCCATGCAGCAGTATATTAATGACTAACCTCGTATTGTGGATGGATTATCTCAGTTGTTCTCCTGACTGAAGTTTGGTCCGTTTACAGCATCCTGCCATGCGATTGCATTTGTCTCTAACCATCAGGAACCTTCACGTTAACTTTTATCCAGTGGAATAAAGTTAGCGTTCATCCTCCAGCTTCACTGTGTTTATGCTAACATAGCTGTGTCGCTAGCGATCACGTAGCACATCATTATATACCAGGTAGTCCAACTTCAGTAACCCTACAAACGTCACTGCTGTTTAGTTTTCTGTCTTCATTTATGTTGGAAGTGATAGCAGAGCTGTACGTTTGAATTTGTTTCAGAAATCCCTCAGTCAGAACATGCTATATCATGTTTAGGTGGAAGCTAGCGAGCTAACCTCCTTTTTTTTGTTTTTTTTTTGTTTTTTTTGCCTGTCCCGTTTGGCTCTTTTGCCATCAGAATTGTTGTCTAAAGGCAAAGAAAGATGCCCAACGGATTTACTTTACCAAACTGACCATCCCAGCCTTGCCGTAATGGTCCATTTGATTCACCTTTTATTGTTTATTTTATTTTCACTTACTGAATACGGGACAGACTTGACTGGGGGAAAGAAGGGGAGAAAGAAAGAGGGAAAGAGAAACAGCTGAGAAGAGGGACGGGGGAGAAGGGCAAAAAACAAAAACCAACAGAATGAGCAGAAAAAAAAAAAGAAAGAAATAAAAAATGCATATATCGATCACCTGGATCACCTGCTGAGAAAGAAAAAAGAAAGCAAGCAGAAGAGAACAAGAGTAATAGAATAAACAACATCACAATGATATATGGGAATATGACAGTAAATACTAAATATTAAACATTATTGTGCAGCACATAAGATCAACAGAACACAGTGTGCTTTGAGGTAGGAGCCAAAAAGGGTGTAGTTTGTGGGTGTGATCACCCGTGTGTACACCTGTGAGCATGGACGCGCTTGTTTTTTGTTTTTTAAAAGGTTCCTTCATGTAATAATCTGCTAGAGGGTGTGGGGGGGGCCACAGCCCCGTCCTCCAGGGCATGAAGCAGGTATGGAGGAGATCAAAACTCCAGACATCCAGAGGCCCCCAGAACACAAGAGACCAAGGAAGACCAACAGAGGGGCAGCCGCGCCACTGTCCCAGAAAGAGCTGAGGAGAGTCCCAGATGAGGGCTCACTCAGCAGCCGCGGAGCAGAAGCCAGGGGGGGTTGCAGTGACGCGCCCGTGAGCTCTGCCGGCAGCCAGCCGTGCCTGAGTGACCGAGCCCCAGGCCGAGAGGCCGGGGGCACCCCACCTCCGAAGTGGCCCGAGCGAGCCCCAGGCTCCAGCCCCCAATAAGCGGCCGCCACGGAGTGAGCCGGTGTGTACCCGGACGCCCACCCCCGGACACAAAGAACCACCAACGCACCGATGTCTGAGGGAGTCCGCCACTGGCAGGGGAAGTGGTGGTAGGGGGAGATAGGCCTCCAAACCTTGGAGGGCCTGAGATGTCCCCAGAGAGGTGGCGTCTGATACCCAACCTGACATATAGACACAGACATACAGGCACACACAGACACAAACATCCATTCCCACCCTCATGCTCTCATATGCACTTACTCCACACTCAACCAACGTGGAGACAGACATAAAGAGACGCTGTACACACGATCACACTCCCCAAGCGTACTCTACAAACCGGGTCTAGGTACCCTTACCCCTGGAGGGGGAACTGCACCCAGACCCAGGTGGTGTTACCCGAGCTAACTTCCTGCTAACTTCTAACTCTGTTTCCATCCATCCATTCGCAGCCAAACAATGTTGAATATGGAGGAGGACACACTAAGGCTTGGTTTTGACAGAAGAGGATGTTATAAACAGGGTTAAATGGAGCCAACTGATGACTCCTAAATGTAGCAGAACAACAATAAGATGAAAAGTTAGTGATGGAAATTCAGTTATAAGGAACTGCAGTGTCAGCTGCTCCCCTTCTGTGAATACTGCTTTACCTTTCACTTTTAGAGCCGGAAAACTTCATTTTCTCTTAACTGCCATGTCTAATAACTTGTGATGCATGCAGCTGTTTTATATGCAAATATTCAAACAAACAAGTCCGTCCATCTACACATGTGGTGGACAGGAAGGATTTCTACCTAAATGTATCTGTCTAAGGGGCCTTTTATAAATATAAAAACTAGAGATGGCACGATACCACTTTTTTATGTCCGATACCGATACCGATATCATAAATTTGGATATCTGCCGATACCGATATGAATCCGATATAGTGTTTTTTAATCAACAAAACTGTTTTTTAAACATCTTGCTGCATTTTGTATAAGTTCATACTCAAGTTTAAAACAACAACTACACTAAAGCTATTCTGTTATACCTGTATGCAAAAAAAAATATTTCATAGTTCAGCAATACTGATCAATCTAATAAACTTAAACCTACACCATCCTCCCTATTCTGGTATTTTAAAGAGTACTTAGCATAAATATTAAGCAACCTAACTAATAGGGTTCCAACTCCCAGCAACAACAAAATTAAATAAATAAAAAATAGGGAACCACCCCTCACGCTCCACCTCATGATGCTTAATCAACGTAATCAACCTTAATTTGATGCAGTGTGAAAAAAAATGCACAGAAATCAATTATTTTTCAAGAAATATTAAATAGATTCAACATCTTTCTTCAACAAAATTGCAGACTGCACAGATGGTACCTTCCCAAAGGAAAAAGTACTATAGCTTACTAGGGTATATATATTAGACTTAATAGTCACTATATACAGTAATTGACTTCTATTCATTTTGCATCAAATTAAAACTTTGGGTGTCAGATAATTATTTATTAAAAGCTCGACATTTTAAATGAGAATAAGAAAGAAAAGTATGTCTTTGTGCCCCCTTTTCCCTGTTAATGCCCTATCGGCCCCCCTGGCTAAACTTTGCTAGATCCGCCCCTGCACAGTTACCAGCGTCAGCTACGTAGAAAAAGATCCTGGAGTAGAAAGTAATATTAAATAAATTCTAACAACAGCTGATCAAGCTTAAACGTGCTGCTGTTGTTCAGCCGCTGGTTTCCTCTTTCTGGTGCAAAGTGGGCCAAAAGCAAACAAGAGAGACGGACTCGCGACAGAAAAGCCGATCAGCTGATCGTTAAGCAGTTTCATGATTGAAGTAGCAGCAGGAGAGGCAGTCGCTTGTTAAGCTTAACGCAGGAATGCTTTACAAACATTCAGAGATGGACTTACACACTTGCTTTACTTCTCTCGGGGATAACTTTGTCGGAGATGAAATGCCGGGTTGCTAGCGAAGCTCCAAATGCTATCCAGACCACCGACAGGTCCCGCATGCCACAGCTGCTCTATCACGTGATGCATACTGCTCAGACGTTCTGAGGTGAGTTACGGCGTGTTGCAAGTTTTGTGAGGTGCTTTCGTGATATTTAATGGATCGGATTACATTTTTTATTTTTCTCCGATATCCAATCCAGTAATTTAGGTCAGTATCGGACCGATACCGATACGTAATATCGGATCGGTCCATCTCTAATAAAAACACATTTTGCGAGTGTTCTCTGTTTTTCGACCGCAGGGGTTTATGAAACTAACAAAGAATGCTTTTGTTTATTTCTGTTTTTGTTTCAGTCATAAATTTCGGGTGTAGTTTGACCCCCAAAAAGAGCACTTTCCCACCCCTTTCTGGAATAACAGCAAGCAGACACCGATCTCTGGACAACTGTGCAAAAGCAAAGTACTGGTGCGTCTGCACAGCGTGACACACCACTAGCTTTACAAAACAAGTGAGGGGGTAGGAGGTTTACTCTGTGCTGTGTTCCTGCACACGTTTCCACGCGGTTCTGACATGACAGCCTACAGCACATGACAGCAAGTTTGGATTAGAACAATAATGTGTTTGTTTCAATGCCGAGAAGCTCGACACAAACACCAAACATCTGGATCCAGAAATTTCCATTACTGATGAGTCATGATTTATATGCTGTTAAACCTCCTCTGCTAGCAGCCACGCCTGGAGGCATCGTGGTTTTGGCTCGTCTTTCCGTATGATGAACACAGCATCTATTACCGAATGTAGTCAAGGGAATTTCAAAAACCCAACTGCACTCAACTCATGTGCTAATTATAAATGTCTTATCGGATAAATTGGTCAGTTTGACTGAAGAGACACAGGCGCTCATGCAGTAAGCTCTACTGTTTTATTAAAGTCAAAAGAGTCACGATATATGCTAGTCCTGTTGCCATCTGAGCCCCCACAGTTACGCCTCTGACACTGTCCAGGCCTGCATATGTAGAGTGTGTTATCATTATCTGGGCTGCTCTGTTCCCGCTCCTCCCTGCACACAGCGGGCTCTGCAGTGAGTCTGAACGAAACAACCCATTTAAGACACGCTCCTTCGCCCCCGCCCCTCCTGCCGCCGTCATCTCCGACAGATCTCCACGTTGCCTCGATGCAGTGCTGGGCTCTGCCCCCCCGTGCACACAGACTGGCGAGCCAGCAGAGTACAGAAAACAGACGCAGCTGGTGTGAGACATGAGGCAACACTTCCTGCACCCACTGTAGATGATGTGTTACAGGGCTGCACAGCACAAAACATAAACCACTTCTAAATTAATTAGCTGCAGTCTGAATAGTAATTAGTTTGAAAGTGCCAGGGATTTTCTTTCTGTGAGATAAATGTGCGGTGGAGGGGGGAGCGGGTTCACTCAGTGTAAGAACATGACAAGGGCCTCTTCTGCTCGTCTCACAGGCCAAGCTATACATGTTTGCCTTTTAAAATCTGCCATATTTTATCTGCTGCCTGTCTCATTACAAAGCTGGCCCACTTATCACAGCTTTTTTCTTCTTTCTGTTTGCTTACCAATGTTAATATTGTTTCTAGAGATAAAACGACCTTGAGGCTGACACTAATTAAAGGGAGTGCGAAGAAAATAAAACACCTTTTTCTCCTGTAATCAAACTGTAATGAATTCCTGTGGAAATGAGACGTGAAGGAGAAAAAAACATCACCATCGTTAAATACTCTGGGTTTTCTTGTTCTTTAGTGTCTTATTTGTTGTTACTATACGCACGCAGGGTGTAAATGCACACCTAAGATGTAGACAGAGAAATCTGAACATGAAGGATTTGGCTGCTGTTTTTCCCTCTTAGTTTAAACACAGGGGCTTCTGGGACGTGTACAGCTGAATAAAACATTAGCTATTTGGGGTGCTTGACATAAAAGCTGCACGTAAACAATATGTGAACTAATATGGTGCGCACTGACTGTTAGACACTTTTCAGTCGTGTTGTTTGACTGCTGTTGTAGCAGCCTTGCATTTGTCAGACCAGGCTGTTTTCCACCACCCTTCCACCCTGCTGGAGGGGCTCATGCCATCTGTCAGCCAGCTCACTATTCACAAATGTACATTTCTGCTGTGTGGGTGCTTACATAGAGATTTTACACACAATGGCATGTGGCATAACTCAATTTTACAGCAGTCAACCCCAGTCTGTCACCTCATACAGAAGGAAATTGTTAATGTGAAAAATGTGCTCCATGCTGACACATTCATAACCACTCCAGAGCTGAATATTCTTATTCCCACCTTCCCCGTGGCATACAGCACCCAAAACTACACCGTGATTACAGCAACATCAAATCTGCACATCTGTAAGAGTTTTATTATTTTTTATTGAGAAAAAATGGTTCCCACAGTTTGTCTGTGTGTTTGTAGATAACATCAGGCTGTTTGCTGAGATGCCAAAATGGAAATAATAATTGTTCATTTTTACAGCTGGCTGTGTGATTGTGTGTGAATGTACGTTATTGCACTTTGCACAGCTGGATCTCGCCTGCTAGGTGCTCAAAGACACTGACGTCTGAATTAGTGCAGGTGACAAATAAAAATAACCTGAAACGCTGATAGGATGGTATGGGTCTTCTCTTAGTAGTCGCTGAGGAAAGGTGTGTGTTATTTGACGAAACGATAGCGGGCTGTTGCAGGAGGAAATCGACTGTGATGGCTTTGGTTGCTAGCAGATTACTGCGGTGACTCATAGTTTGTGTGGAAGACACAGAATAATCTGCGAACACTCGTGAACCAACCGCTGAGCGGTAGCGAAACTTGAAATAGACCAGGTTTATGTCATGGTGTGCTGTGTGCAGGAGAAGAGGACCCACACGCTGGACTCAGAGGCAAAACACGAAGTCAAAACTGGTTTAATGTGGGTTGCAGTCTGAACAGAAAACTAGCTATACTGAGGAAAAATAAACTAACAGACAGGCAAGCGGGTAATAGGGCCGAAGACACGCAAAGCGCCACAGTGATGCTACTGTAGGAATATGAGGAGGATGTTATAGACAGAGTGACATCTGCATTGTGTTTGGCTCATGTTCAATCAAAGTTATGTTAGCAGCACAAACTCTCACTTTAGAGCAATAAAAACAAAAGGTCCATATTTCTAAAGCTGCAGACTGCTCCATCATGACACAATCAGCTGATTGCATTAATAAAACATTATTCTTTGATGGGTTTTTCCTGTCTCCCCAGTGTAACTAAAGAACCATTACAATGCAGGTAGCAGCATGATTGTAACTGTAATGAAATTACTGAGTAACAGGTAACATCACTGCACTGCATTGCAATAGACAGACAGCACTTACTTTGAAAAACCACAGTAAAAAGTGTTTGTACAGATGAGTGAATGAGGCAAGTTGCATAAAGTGCTGTGATTGGTCGGGTAGAGTAGAAAAGCACGATATAAGAAGCAGTAAATTTACCAATATTTTGGTGAATGGATTTACACCCAATGCCAAGTGCAGCATTTCTCAACATTACAAGAGAATACAGGTAACGTCCAGCTGTTTTCTGCCCTTCACCCTGTGGTTGAAGGTCAGGGGTCAAACAGGCCGTATAATGGAAACAGATCTCTGTATAGGATCACCCCACAAGGCTTAAAGACTGTAATGCCACATTGCAGAGCACCTGTGCCCTGAAATCCACTCAAAGCTAAGCAGCTAGCCCTCATGTGGTCAGCGTGATTACACTAATACGATTAGCGCTCGCGTTCTATCCAGTCTGGATTAGATTAATATAGCTGAACAGAGAGAAACATAGTTTAGACTTTATTGATTTAAAAGATTACAAGCTCCAGTGGGACTACATCCTGCACATGTGCAAAGGGTGATGATGGCACGATGCATGCTGACTGCTTTAATGAAGCTGTTGCGCAACTACGATGGATGACAGAAGACAGGGGCATCATATTTTCCATCAGTTAGCTGCTCTTTGCAAAATGTTACAATCCTTGCTTACTTAGAGCTAAACTACAAGATCTGTAGTTTTACAAACTGATTGCATTAGTGCTACAATTCAAAATATACTGTGTAGCCTGTACAGCCTTTGTTTGGGGTTTTATTTGTTTTGAATAACCAATTAATCATGCGAAAATTAAATGTAAACATTTTTATTTACTTACTTATTTTCCCAAGCATGAATTCAAAGTATTGATGGCATTGAAGTAAAAACAAAGAAAATTAAAGAAATAAAAAAGATACAATTATTTTAGGAGATGAAATTATCAAGTGTTTGACAATTTTGCTTGAAACATAATCGTTCTATTATGTCAACCCGAGATCACACGCCGGTCCATCGTGTCCATTTTCCACTTTACTGCATGCAGAAGTTGCATTACCTGCAGGGGGAGATAATATATTTAAAGCTAAGAAGTAGACAGTAAGCAAAAAATGTATGAAGTACATTCCAGCATCCTTAATCGCCATAAACAATTAAGCTAGGCAGCTACTATGTAATTACCTCTAAATGTGTTATTAATGTCTGTTTGTCTTGGCTTGAAATAAGACCTCTCCCTCTGCTGTTACTGCAGCTCACTGCAACTTCTGCACGCGTGTACATTTCACGGTTTCATGCGTGTTTGGAGAGCCAAAGTGAGAAATGTACGGAGGGCCGTTTTTGCATAATACTGGATTCAACCCTCAGTGATTTAATCTTACTAAGCCAAATATATTTCTAAATAAGTCACAACAACAAATGAATTTACCGTGTTTTGTGCTTGCTTCAATCCAAACTTGTGTTCTCCTTTTACACATACTGTACAGTAAGTAGACTCACACTACCCGCTGCTGTGACGTGGACTCTCTTTTCATCCTTGTGCCTTCAAGAACTGGGTCATTATCAACCCGGGTTGTGTTTAAGAGTAAGCGACAGCCCAATGAGTTCTAGATGACACACATTTTGGGAAAATGTCTGTATTTGTAGCCCATCAGGCTGAGCCATAACATTTTCCGTTTAATAAGCAACAGCCTGCAGGGAGCCCTGGGCTTATTCGTTCTCCGCTACCTTTCTGCTGAACACTCAGCTGCGAGCCGAGCATTCAGCTGAGCTTCATCTGGTTTCTGAGGACATAAAAGCACCGGAAACACCAAGCTGGAGCTTTGGTTCAGTGGCTTAAAATGTGCCTGTGAGTTCACTCACGTGTGCCGCTTGGGTCCACGCTGGACACCTGAGACCGAGGCATGTTTACTCTAGTCATACATGCACCGGTGGTTACATTTAGCGACTGCTAGCATAAAGGACGCATGGCATGGTGAGGTCCTTTACATCAGTGTAATAATGTTGACATGCTGAACAATCCAGACAGTAACACAGGGCATCAACGCTGCTGTCTTTAGACTGGTTGTGGGTTTGATACCCAACATATGCAAACAATCACAGAACCAGTTGAATGTGTTTATCAAAAGTTTCAGGTTTACAAAATATAAATAATAATAATAAAAACACTAATTTTCAAAGGATGTGCATGTTAAAGTGTTCATAATCAGTGTTGGTCAAGTTACTTGAAAATAGTAATTAGTTACTCATTACTGATTAATTCTACAGAAAAGTAATCCTGTTACTTTACTGATTACTTATTTTCAAATGTAATTAGTTACTTAGTTACTTTTTTAAAACAGCATATAGAACCTAAATAGGTAATAAAGCAACAGACCTTTCAGCCCAATTCTATTTTTTATCCATAATCTATCATATAAAATGTAACCAAATGAAAAAGCCTCTTTTTAAAGCTTGTTTTATTAGTGTTAATGCAACAGTCTCTGACTGGAAGAAATGTGTTTAAAATTTAAACCTATTTTCTGCATATTCCAGCATATAAAATAAAATAATGTTTACTCCCTTTCAAATAGATGCAAGTAAAACACAGCAGAAAATAAATAAAATCCTGTCACTCTTAAATCTATTGTCACCTATTTAGCAGGAGTGGGGCGGGACGCTGATGTTTTTGTCAGTTTTTACAGAATCAAACTCAAAGTAATGTGATTACTTCCACGCTTTAAACGCTGCACGATCGTACTCTCTCCATCGCTCCATATTATCCATTGTTGATCTGCACGCGTCTGTTGCTGCCAAATCGCACGCTTGTACGTCATTGTCATGAGACACGCTCACAAACAAAATCACGGTTTAGTAACGCAGTACTAAACTTTCCCGTAAGCACGCTGCTTATGGGAAAGTAACAGTAATCTAATTACTTTGTTTTGCAAAAGTTATCCCTTACATTACTCGTTCTTGAAAAAAGTAATTGGATTACAGTAACATGCTACTTGTAACAGTTGAGTCAAAAGTGAAAGTAGGTTTGCTGTGTTTACTCCCAGTTCGTGTTACAGCTTCTACATTCACACCAACTTTGTTAGTTTGGAAATTAGCAAAGATTCCGAGCATGAAAAAAACACTTTGTTGCTGGTTCATGTTGTTGATGATGTCATGTGATGACACGTGTGATGACGTTGGCTATTTTAGGAAGCAGCTTTTCTTCATTCAGCCTCGTCATGTTTCTTTGTTGACCTGCTCAGTCTTGACAGCACAGCGTCGCGCTACACTTCTTTCAGTGGAGCCACTTTTCCTTCGTGTCTCATCCTTCTTGCTGTCCTCGCTTTAAGCCAGCTGCTTCTCTCCTTGCATCTTTGTTCTTTTGCTCTGGGCAACACCGTTTTCTCCTCAGACTGAGATGTGAAAGAATGATGGCTGCTTTTGCAACACAGCTGATATAGAATAAAAGCAGCTTGTCACACTAGGTACTTTTCCCTCTCTAACAGATGGCAGATTTGCTATCACAAGACTTTGTCTTCATATCTGGAGGAGGGATGGCTCATGTCAAACTCTGTGGAGAGGCTGCAGTGCAGCATTGTTTCTTTTTTGCCATCGGCGGTTTGACAATAAATCAAATTTCACGGCATAACTATACTCATCTTCCCCTGATTTGCACGAATTATATGCTATAACTGAGCAGAGTTTTTCATTTATCCTCCTATTTTCTTTATTTAACTGCATGGGTAGATAAATAATTTCCACTTCAATCTAAGCTAAACCTTTTTACATAAAAGCTGTTCACTCTCCCCAAGGCCCATTTCCTCGTCTTTTCTGAGGCTATTAGCAAGGATAAAGAACTACTAGGAAAATTCCTGCACCACCATGACTTATGGGCCATAATCCTCCTCTTATGCATTGACGAGGCATCCCAAATACACAAAGCGTATCCCTTTCTCTACACCCACACAGTGTAAAAGGATGAAGAAATAGGACTGGATCTCCTAATGGCTTTTATCCTCATTTCTCTATCAAGCGCTTTTCTCCTCTACAGACTCTGGCATGTAGTCCTGTTATATTTATAGCTGAAAATAGATTAGCTTCTTATCAGATAAAGTACAAATTCCACCAGGTTTCACGTTGCATGTAGGTGATGTCAGGATCGAGCAGCAAATCTTGCAGCTATTACAACAGGCTAGAGAAAGGCCTGTCCCGGGTTTATCATTGGATGTATAGGTAACGGGAACTTGGACTACCGGCTTACACTAACTGCTTTTACCTGCTAGACTGGTATCTCTTTCATGGGAATGGTTGAGCCCTACTCAGTATGAAACAATATCATATAAACACTTTTCTCAGGTTTGAGCAAGTGCGGGTGAAATTTCATTTTTGATGTGTCGTGACCCAAGAGGACCAGAGAGAATCTTGATTCTTAAAGGTCTCGATGCAATCTTTTCTCATGTACCCATGGATCACTGCCAAAGTCTGTCTGAGCGGAGAGAGGATGAAGCTGCAGAGATATTGCCTGCGCAGACCCTCGATGGAAAGATACAGGGGCGTCTGTGAGATTCAAAGACACGCTGTAAAGACTAGAAAGGTGAAATGCATAGCTCTGATTACAGTGTATAGCCACATTTCGACTTTGATAGATGAATCCTTTTTAAAGCAGAACTGGCACTTTACACTTCACAGCACGATCCCCCTGACACGAGTTACTGCTGCTGTCACTGCACTTCACCAAAGGTCTACACTTGTGCTGTACAAAAGGGTAAAATCCTATCAGCGAGAAACTGGCTGACATACATAGGAGGCTTTGCTTGGATTAGACAGCATGAGTGACATCATTGGGTTGGTTTACACCACCGTGCTTTTACTACAACGCAGTTTTCCAGCACCGGGAAACTGTAAATACCATCCAATGATCAGTTTAGCAAAAGTTGATTGAAATACACAAGAATGATGTTGATAATCAAAGTGAAGATGGGGGCTGTTAATAATGCAATCACTATTTGTTACTGAAGCGAGTGAACATGCAACACGTTCTCACTCCCAAAGCGCAACATCAGTATGTTACACTTCCAGGCACGAGATCGGAAAAATGAGGAAACATGAGAACCGTTTGGAATGAATCTGCACCTGTAAGTTCGTTTAACTTAAATCGGGTTGGAAAACACTATCTTACGTCATTAAAGTGCTGGTTAGGGTCCGGGATAAGGTTAGGGCTGGAATACATGGCTGCAACGTGTATTACCGGAGTGTCATTCTACTGGATTTCATCCATAACCTGGCGCGTGGCATAAGAACACGGACGTTCCTCAGGAACACCTTGACAAATCGTCATTATATTACACCTCGGGAGTGAGAATGGGCTGCAACACAAAAGCAGTGTTAGTGATGGCCTAGATATGACTGCAATAAAGGAAACCACTTCATTGATAAACTAGTACCCCATTCCACTATTCCAAGTCACTTTATATTATAAGGTACAGGTATAAGGTCACAAATCCGCTATGAGCAGACACTTGGCGACAATGGGAAGGACGAACTCCCTTTTAACAGGAAGAACATGGAGTACATGGAGGGGCTCAGGAGGTTAAAGCTAAGGTTCGGTGGTTCAGTCCCTGGCTGATCCATGCTGTATGCAGAAGTATCCTTGTGACCCCAGGATGATTTGTTCCCACCTTTACAATTCATACGCATCACGTCGTGTATGAATGCTGGATAGAAAGCACCGGGGTGTAGACAAACGTGTTGTGCGAATGGGCGAGGCATGTGGAAACATTGTATCAAAATCTCTTATTACAGTAGAAAAGTGGTGTGTAAAAATATACAGAGCCACAAAAAAAAAAGCTAATGCATGATGGGATGGCAGTGTAACTAAGAGAGGGTTCAGGCACATCTGATCCAGCCTGCACACTTTAAGTCTACTTAAAAGTAGAGAGGCTGTCTTTCTCCAAACTGGGAGCTGGTTCCTGCAACAGATGAAAACAGCAAAGACAGAATCTACACAGGAAGCCTTAGAAATCTCGGTGTCATATTTGACAGCTCGATGTCGCTCGAGCAGCACTCTAAGCAGCTGGTCCGAAACTGTTTTTATCATTTATGGAATATTTCTAAACTAATGGTATCAAAGTTTGAACTTGAGATGATTATTCATGCTTTTATTTCTTCTCGTTTAGACTATTGTAACGGCCTTTTTACTTGTTTTAACAAATCAGCCTTAAATCGTCTTCAGACTGTGCAGAAGGCTGCAGCACGTCTCTTAACAGGCACCAAGAGAAGATCGCATATCACCCCAGTCTTGGCCTCCCTTCACTGGTTGCCTGTAAATTTTAGGTTTCATTTTAAAATTTTAGTTCTAACCTTTAGGGCCCTGCATGGTCAGGCTCCTCAATATTTATCTGACCTGCTGAAACCACATACATCTTCTCGGGCTTTAAGGTCATTAGATCAGAGACTGCTGGTGGTACCGCGCACTCGTTTTAAAACTCGTGGTGATCGGGCCTTTCAGACGGTGGCACCACGGTTGTGGGATTCTCTCCCACTGTCTCTTCGCTGCACGGACTCCATTGATTCTTTTAAGAAACAGCTGAAGACATTTTTATTTAGAAAAGCATTTGATTAATTTCTTCTTATGCTGTTTTTATAGTTTTATTGTTTTACATTGTTTTATTTACTGTTATATTGTTTTTATATTCCCATTTCCTGTGTTGTAAAGCACTTTGTGATTTTTATCCGTGAAAAGCGCTTTATAAATAAATTTTACTTACTTACTTACTTACTTACTTACCTTTCACCATCAGGTACTACATCTTCCTCTCACAGTCCAATAACATCCACGTAAGGTTAACTGGTGTGAATGGTTGTCTGTTTCTGTGTGTTAGCCCTGCAATAGACGGTTATAGCATGCAAGCAGAAATATACCTAATATGCACACACATGCATACTAAAAACACATGTGCAAGCCCTCAGTAGCTGATTAATAAGAGCACAGCCGTAGGCATTTACCACCAGTCAATTATTCAGTTTGATTATCTGGAGGAAATGATAGAGTATTTGAGCTTTTAATGACTTTGGCATCCCCTCGTGAATTACTTGCTGATGAGAATGGTTTTAATCATTGTGCTGCGCTAACTTGGTCCAGAATCACAGCTGCATATTAATGCAATGTGTTGCAACTATACACAAACAGGTTAACGGGCCTCATAAGCAGAAAAAGAGCAACATGGGGACTCTGGCAAATTAAAATACATGATTAATACACTGATGCTTTAGAGGAGCTGGGAATTTGTTCTATTGGACCTGTGATAGTGTCGGTGGGGAAAATTATGCTGCCTGCAAAGGTAAATAAGCCAACAAATGCTGACAGTGGATGCATAGATCATTTCTAATTCCCAGGCCTGACAATTTATATTATACGTGAGAGTGTGAAAAACAGCGGTCTAGGAAACGAGCCTGAACCGCTCGTCTTTGCATGGGAGCAGATTAAAAACAGGTTATTCATTTTGCTCACACTGCACAGTAGCTCCCACAGTGGTGGAGGATTGGTGACTGACTGGACATTTTTGGCAATACCCACAATCCCGAGTTGCTCCCAACGTGTTCATCGGTGTATAAATGTTAGACAGAGAGCACTTACATACGAAATAAAGTGCTTGGATGGAGGACACGTGTTGTAGTGCTTTGAGCATTCATGCACTGTATAACATATATATTGTTGTTTATACTATATAACAACGAGTCCACTAACCAGCTGTCCAAGTTTATGTTACAGGCTCACATTCTGTGCACTCCTTTTATTGAACATCTTCATAATTCTTGAGGTAAAAATGAACGTCGGTTACAAAGAATAATCATGAACTATGAACCATTCAAGAACCATGGCATGGTGAGTGCCAAACCACCTGAGTGAATTATCCATTTAGTGCAGATGGACCCTCAAATAACCAAAACTCTAATACCAGTTATTACTTATATTAAAGCTATTCTGTACGGAGCCCCGCAGGGGACATGGGAGAAAAAAAATTAAGACGGACTTTTGCGAGATCTCGCAAAACTAACTCGGGATTTCGCAAAAGTTGAATTCCAACAATGGCGGCAGCTACTTAGTTGTAATATTACTCTTTCTGGGTCACAAAATACACTTTTAAGATATTTTGAGGCGTGAATGTAGTTGTGTAAATGTCAGATACCTGCTCGGTTTACAAGACACCACATATTTGCAAAAGTGCTCCGACGTTTTCGGAGATCTGACATCCACTAGCTCGAAGCTAACGGGAGTTTGTTTTTCGAGATGTCGCAAAAGCTTTTGCAACATCTCGCAAAAGTCCGTCTTAATTTTTTTTTTCTCCCATGTCCCCTGTGGGGCTCCGTAATTCTGAGCCCTTTTATTTGCTGCTGGCTGTGAAAATCCATTCAGAAGCCAGATGAGTAGAGCCAGAAGACTTGCCACTAGAGTCGTAGTTCATGATGCCAGGGAGTAAAACAGGTTGGGTGTCCAAAACTGTTCCTCTGAAGTTGGGAGCATGAAAGTGTCTTTGTGTGCTAAAGCATTAAGATTTCCTTTTACTTGAACTAAGAGGTCAGCTTCTGAAAAACAACCAGCAACAACCAGAGTTACGTATTTAAAATACAAAGTATGAGTAACTGTATTCGGTTACAGTTACCGTTTAAATAGGTGATAATTACTATTACTGAAGGCTACTCACCACCGAGCTAGCATTGTTAGCTGGCGTTAGCTGAGGTTAGTTCATAGACTGCAGACTGTTAGATGTGATGGGCAGCATCAACAACCTGCTAGCTGCAAATAATCATGTGCAGTTCTTAAAGCAGTCTATGGATGCAGCCGCCATAAAAATCTAATCCCTGAAGCTCTCTACACACTGTTGTTGAGCTAATCTGAAGGCCACATGAAGTCTGGAGGTCTGTAGTGATTGGCTCTGTAGAAACTTGGCATGGAAGAACTTGACTGTCCTGCACAGAGTCCTGACCTCAACCTGACAGAATACTTCTGGAATAAATTACAGCAGAGACTGCAAGCCAGGCCTCAAACATGTGGAACAATGGTCCAAAGTTCCCATGAACACACACCTAAACCTTGTGGAAAGAGCTGGAGCTGTTATAGCTGCAAAGGGACGTCACTGAAGTTAAAATGCATGTAAAGGCAGGTGAGCGAACACTTTAGACAGTACAGTATGTCTCCAATTAGCTCACTCATTTCCAGCATGAACATCACTATTGGATTTGGTCTCAGTGGGAATTAAATGCCATCCTTTCACTGTGTCAGCCTTTAAAAACATTACAGCGCAGAGCTTATTATTAGAGATGGACCGATCCGATATTACGTATCGGTCCGATACTGACCTAAATTACTGGATCGGATATCGGAGAAAAATAAAAAATGTAATCCGATCCATTAAATATCACGAAAGCACCTCACAAAACTTGCAACACGCCGTAACTCACCTCAGAACGTCAGCAGTCGGAGCAGTATGCATCACGTGATAGAGCGGCTGTGGCATGCGGGACCTGTCGGTGGTCTGGATAGCATTTGGAGCTTCGCTAGCAACCCGGCATTTCATCTCCGACAAAGTTATCCCCGAGAGAAGTAAAGCAAGTGTGTAAGTCCATCTCTGAATGTTTGTAAAGCATTCCTGCGTTAAGCTTAACGAGCGACTGCCTCTCGCTCTCCGGCTGCTACTTCAATCGTGAAACTGCTTAAATGATCAGCTGATCGGCTTTTCTGTTGCGAGTCCGTCTCTTGTTTGTTTTTGGTCCACTTTGCACCAGAAAGAGGAAACCAGCGGCTGAACAACAGCAGCACGTTTAAGCTTGATAAGCTGTTGTTAGAATTTATTTAATATTACTTTCTACACCAGGATCTTTTTCTACGTAGCTGACGCTGGTAACTGTGCAGGGGCGGATCTAGCAAAGTTTAGCCAGGGGGGCCGATAGGGCATTAATTGGGAAAAGGGGGCACAAAGACATACTTTTCTTTCTTATTCTCATTTAAAATGTCGAGCTTTTAATAAATAATTATCTGACACCCAAAGTTTTAATTTGATGTAAAATGAATAGAAGTCAATTACTGTATATAGTGACTATTAAGTCTAATATATATACCCTAGTAAGCTATAGTACTTTTTACTTTGGGAAGGTACCATCTGTGCAGTCTGCAATTTTGTTGAAGAAAGATGTTGAATCTATTTAATATTTCTTGAAAAATAATTGATTTCTGTGCATTTTTTTTTTCACACTGCATCAAATTAAGGTTGATTACGTCGATTAAGCATCATGAGGTGGAGTGTGAGGGGTGGTTCCCTATTTTTTATTTATTTATTTTTGTTGTTGCTGGGAGTTGGAACCCTATTAGTTAGGTTGCTTAATATTTACGCTAAGTACTCTTTAAAATACCAGAATAGGGAGGATGGTGTAGGTCTAAGTTTATTAGATTGATCAGTATTGCTGAACTATGAAATATTTTTTTTGTATACAGGTATAACAGAATAGCTTTAGTGTAGTTGTTGTTTTAAACTTGAGTATGAACTTGCAGACTTGCAAAATGCAGCAAGATATTTTAAAAAACAGTTTTGTTGATTAAAAAACACTATATCGGATTCATATCGGTATCGGCAGATATCCAAATTTATGATATCGGTATCGGTATCGGACATAAAAAAGTGGTATCGTGCCATCTCTACTTATTATACAGTGTTTATGTAATACATTTGACAGGTCGTCGATCTACAGCACACCGTGATATAAATGCTCTGAATACATTTGTTTCCTGTAACTTCGCCCTGCGAGGTCAAAGTCCAAACAGCTCATGCATTTATTTCATGAAGCATGCACTCGTGTTACTTACATTATGTTTTCACACTGTGTTATATTTTACACACTTCAACATGTAGTAGCTGCTCAGCGGCTCTGCTCTCACTGGCAGAATACGACTCTCTCGTCATTCTCCAGGATATAAAATATGCTCAGCGCTGAGGTGGTGTCACCTCAGGCATGTCTGCCATCATCATAATATACAGTATCTGAGCAGCAGCAGAATCATAATGAAGCCTGTGCTGTAATCATAGACACATATCTGCTTCGGGCTGAAAGACTGACCAGTATGATCTGTGACTGCAGCAGTGATGGAAACCTCATATAACTGTCTGAAGGATTTTTTGATTGCCTGAATGTGACATACATTTACACAGCCAAAGTGATGTAGAAGGTGATTTTCACAGCGCAGTCAGGTGAATGTGTTGGCGCGCTGACAGCTCGAGCATATGAGGTTAAACCTGGCGTTGCTAACTAGGACAGCAGGGCAGGATTTAATATGACACATAAATGACAGTGGCTTCCTAAAAAGGCTCGAGAATCAATTTTCAATCTGCCGCAGCCTGGTGTGACCCACGCAGACCGGCAGTGCCCCTCCTCCCCTCTGCTGCTCTTAGCAGAGTGCAGTCCAACCACAGGGCTTGAATAAATCTGCATTCAATTAACGGATTAGACACTGTTTAAACACGGCTTCCTCTATTTGCCACTAATCTGCCAAGTGGGTTTCTGTGAGTGACACAACGCAGCATTTCAACACGTTGATAATTTAAATAGCTGGAAGATGATTTGAGGAGGTCTTCCGTGTGCAAATGAAGATCTACAATCAGAAGAAAAAGATGCGATGGTATAGATACTCTGACAGGGAAGGAATGAAAGTATTTGCAGCGCAGTAAATCATTTCAGACAGCTCCGATGTTGTAATGGGAAAGAGCTAACTGGCAGCATTTAGTGTGAATGTCGGGATGCATGCAGGCTCTAAATATGGACGTGAGGCTAATTTTTGGTTGCTTTCTGTGTTTTCATTATTCCTTCATGCTGACACACTGTCTGTATGTCACATACACTTGAGCAATTATTGGCTGTGCATGCGCTGATCTTATTCCAAACTCTCGGTGTGATGGCATTTCCACAGTTCACTGTCATTAATATCAATTCGGAGCTCATCTGTTTCATTTTGGCATCCGTACCTCTGACCTCATCTCTTTGTGGCCTCAGCCTTCCTTTTTACCTCACATGAATCCTTCACCCTGTTTCTTCCCAGAAGTCATGACTTCATTAGTCCCATTTTACAAAGGAAGCAGAAGAAGAAGGTATTAGGATCTCACTATAAATAGTGATAGGTATGATTTTAAATTAATAAAAGTCTTGTTTTCCCACCATGACTATTCTAGCCATCAATAATGACCTTTTTGCTATATCTTTGTTTTAAACTTTTGATTTTCTGACAGTTTTATTTAAATTTTATTTGTCAGATCACTAGTTTACCGTTGTTAGTCTTGTCCAAATATCTCATCACCATGAAGCTCTTTCTACCAACACAATCTCTATAAAATGAATCCTGGGAGGGGGTCCGGTCTAAAGACAAGGTTTAATATTTGGAGCATTCCTAGGATTGTGCCTACTGGGCATTAGGCCAGCTGACTGAAGAGGGGCTAAAGTGTAAAAATCATGTCTCTAAAGTGCATTTACAGGATGCGCTTCTGGTGGAGTGGCATGTTTGCACACAGTGATGATGAGCTCTGTTAATTAGCTCAAATGACTCTGCTCCTTAATTTAAAGCCCCACTTACGATCCTGTTCCATCTGCCAATCTGCCCTGCAGTCTGACAAAGCCACGCATCGCACAGTCTCACCAAAGCTGTGCTCTGTGCACCACAAACAGATCTGTGATGTCGTATTTGGAGACTTTAATGGCAGACTGACTCTTGGAAGTCTTTTGTGACTAAAGAAACACGTTTGTATGGTGGCCTTGAGAGGTCAAAAGCACCAGTTTTTCCATGCAGCAGCACACAAAACACAGCAGAAAACAGAACAGCTGCAAAAGACACCAATACATGTGAAGGACTGCAGAGGACTCTTCAATGATGCGATGGAGAAATAGATAATGAATGTTTTCATCATGTGATCAATACAGTACTATAGATTAGGGATGGACCGATCGATATTAGTATCAGTCCGATACTGACCTAAATTACTGGATCGGATATCGGAGAGAAATAAAAAATGTAGCCCGATCCATTAAATATCACAAAAGCACCTCACAAAACTTGCGACACGACGTAACTCGGCTCATAACCGTAGCAGTGTGGTCACGTGATAGAGCGGCTGTGGCGTGCGAGACCTCTCAGCGGTCTGGTTGAGCATTTGGAGCCTCGCTACCAAACCAGCATCTCAGAGGAAGTGATCCCAGAGAGAAGTAAAGCAAGTGTGTAAGTTCATCTCTGAATGTTTGTAAAGTGTTCCAGCGTTAAGCTTAACAACCGATATATGGAGCGACTGCCTCTCTCTCTCCTTCAATCATGATCAGTGATCAGCTGATCGTCTCTCTTCTTTCTTTTTGGCCCACTTTGCACCAGAAAGAGGAAACCAGCGGCTGAACAACAGCAGCACATTGAAGCTTGATAAGCTGTTGTTAGACTGTATTTAATATTACTTTCTACACCAGGATCTTTTTCTACAGCTGACCTAACTGTGCAGGGGCGGATCTAGCAAAGTTTAGCCAGGGGGGGCCAGCAGGGCATGAACAGGGAAAAGGGGGCACAAAGACATACTTTTCTTTCTTATTCTCATTTAAAATGTCGAGCTTTTAATAAATAATTATCTGAATCTTACACCCAAAGTTTTAATCTGATGTAAAATGTATAGAAGTCCATTACTGTATATAGTAACTGTTAAGTCTAATATACCCTAGTAAGCTATAGTACTTTGTCCTTTGGGAACCATCTGTGCAGTCTGCAGCTCTGTAGAAGAAAGATGTTGAATCTATTTAATTATTGTAGAAAAATAATTGATTTCTGTGCTTCTTTTTTTTTAAACACGTGCATTAAATTATGGTTGATTACGTCGATTAAGTATCACGAGGTGGGGGGTGGGGGGTGGTTTCCTATTATTTTTGCTGGGAGTTTGCAACCCTATTAGTTTGGTTGCTTAATATTTCTGCTAAATACTCTTTAAAATACCAGAATAGGGAGGATGGAGCAGGTTTAAGTTTATTAGCTCAGTGTATTTTTTGCATACAGGTTTAACAGAATAGCTTTAGTGGTTTGTTTTTTAAAACTTGAGTATGAACAAGATATTAAAAAAACAGTTTTATTGATTATAAAACACAATATATCAGAGTCATATCGGTATCGGCAGATATCCAAATTTATGATATCGGTATCGGACATAAAAAAGTGGTATCGTGCCATCTCTACTATAGATATAGGTTTGCTATTAGCTATTGTTAGCTTGTCACTTCTGCTCTGTCACCTTATTGTCTCCACCTATTTCTGCTGTGATTTATTCAACTCCCATTATGTTTTCTATTCGATGGTGTTTTCTTAATTTGCTTTGTGTTTATTATTCACAGGTCAATTAATACGTGTGATAAAGTGAGGTTGATATTCATGGTTAATTTCAAATATTTCAAGAAATATTGGTATAAAGATTTAGTACAAGCATGCATGATGGATCAAAGGCCACTGTGCCTCCTGTTTTCACCATGTTTCACCGTCATCAGGTGGAAATTTGCAAAAACATGTTTGGTGTTAATGCTCAAAGTAGCGTGCTAAAAAAAAGAACTTTGCACATCAGTATGCTACATTTGCCACTCTGAGTATGTTAGCTTAAAGTGCCGCTATACATACGTGATCAAATTCACTTCAATAAAGAGAAAAAGTATCTTTGCTTACCTGCTCAACACACCTTTATTCTTACAAAGGAGCCGCTGCTGTAACACCAATACAACGCACTTCACTTGCTCTCTAACAGCAGTTGTTGACACAGTGTTTAGAGGAGAAGATCAAATCTTTACAGCTGGCAACAGCAGAATGTGTCAAGATTGTGATAAAGAGAACAAAAAGCAGCATTTTTCTATGCAAATGTAATGGGCATAACGGATGAAACAGCTGTGATGGGCATGTGCGTAAAGTTCTTTAATCAGCGAGCCAATATTAATGAAGGCCGCTGCGTTAGCCTCCACATTAGGACGGCACTCCAACTTTCCAATAACAACTCATTAACAGAGCTCCTGTCTGCAGTCAGGACGGAGAAAAGTGCGTCAAACTCCATTTATTTCTTTTCAGCGCGACATCCTTTAGGAGCAAGAACAGAGTCTGCACGCCTGCAGACATACTTGCACACGTTGCAGCATTTTGACAGCATGCTTCAAGCAGCCATTGAAACATACAGTACACACACACACACACACACACAGGCATGCTCGCATTCACAGGCTCGGCCCATCCTCACTGAGAAGACAGATCTCTTGAGCTGTAGCTGACATCATGTACTTAGCGTGTCATACACATGTCACGGCGATGTAGCTCAGACTGCCAGAGAGAGAGAGCAGTCAGCTATGAATGGCAGAGCCTGCAATGAATTCCTCTGTCTGCCACAGCCAGTGGACCATCTCACGCCCCCGCAACCGCCCCAATGAATTACTGAGATAAGTGGCTTTCACTTTGTGTCTCTGTATCTGCCTCCTTGGCTGATGAGAGCCTGTGTCATATATCTGGCTATAAAAAATATTAGCTCCTCCATCCTCTACAAACTTGAACAAAAACGGTTAATTTATTGTGTGGTCCACAGGATAACTGAGTTAGGAGTGAAAATAAGAAAGCGGGGAATATTTTTCCTCTCCTAAGAAGCTCGAAGATCTCAATTTCATTTGTATTCAGATGAGCTTCTGAAAGCCATTAGCTTATTCGTGCTGTGGCACTACCACAGGTTCAGTCTCATCTCCCTGGTATTTGCAGGCCTCCTTCTTTAAAAGCTCGTTTCTCAAAATTCTGGTGAACGATTGCCCCAACAGTGCCAGACGAATTACTCAGTCGCTCGGTGCAAAAACAAAATTATAACTAAATAATGCTGGAAGTCATTGAAGGAGTAACAAATGTCTCTCCAAGTAAGTGGCAGGCTGCAGGCAGGGAAAAACACTTTGTTCCTGCTGTGGTTCTTGGCATGCAGACAAGTGTGGCGCAGTGACACTGTAATAGAAGCTAATGAACCATTTATCAGGGGAGATGATGTGCTGACTCGATATGGTGCTAATATTGATGACAGAGGCAAAGGTAGCCACAACAACACTTCAGACCACCCATCACATCCCACTGCCCCCAGAGGGAGGAAGAGACCAATTAATTACTGACTGTAGTTCAATGCCAATTAGACTGCTTGTAAGCTCAAATTCACTCCACTCCACCAAGTTTCCTCCACTCAGTGCTGCCGTTTAAAAACCCAACAAGGAAAACTACCCTGGACAGATGCTAATCTGTTGCATGATGCTCGCATTTACATCTGCAGTGAATTTAGAGCAATTAAGCTAATCCCGTGGATGTTTTTGGACTGGGATGGTGTCAGAGTACCCAGAGAGACCAGTGCAGACACATAAAGGCCCCAGGAGGGTTTCCTTGCTGCAAGACAACAGTACCAACCATCATGGTTCCCAACATGAGACATCCAAAGTAATAAATGTATTACTGGATATCCAAAGCTGCCAATACAGCTTATAGCAAAGTAATAATGAGACATTCAAGACAACTTTGTTAAGATATTTTATTTGGACTTAAGCTGTCAGCTACCTGACAGATTCACTGACACGTTCCCCAGAGGACTTGGAACCTGATTTATTTAATGAAAAATGTGTCAAAATGATGAAGTAGCTCTGAAAATTATACGGTTGGTTGTTTTTACTTCAAATCAAACACAGAAAGCAGATGAACCATCAGGATATTGTTGTGCTTTTCATCACCACATGTGAAAATCCCAAAGTTTCAATAAAAACAGTGAGTCTCATGTCATCACAAGTAGCTTTGCCACTGACTTGTTGGACGCTTCTTTTTCACTCACAGGATCTGATAACTTATCATGTGGTTTGTTTGGAGCATGAAGGGTTTCATCAATCCTCCCTGGTGTTCAACAGGAGGAGGTGAAACGCAGACTGTTTCTGGCACAGAGGGCTGATCTAACCTGCTGCTATTTAGAGTAAGAGATGCTCACACAAAGTGAAAGAATATATACATTAAATCTACTGTATATTTGTTAAGACTCCTGCTGCAGGACTGTAGCACAGACTGCTGACTTCATGTAGCAACACCTTTGAATTAGGGCTGCCACAAACCATTATTTTGATAGTCGACTAGTCACCGATTATTTTTGCGATTAGTCGACTAATCAGATCATCATCCATTGGACGTAAAACGTACAGCTTATTGCACCAGCAGCATCTGCTCTTATATAACTATCATTAGCTTACAGCTTTAAGTGTTTCAGGTCTGTGCTAACTAAAAATAAAGACAAGATGATAGTTTATTAAATTTTATTGAAATTTGCAGATTGTTTCGGTGAAGTTTAATAAACTCCTTGCTATCTAAATACTAATACTAATAAATAAAATACTGAAAAAAGCCAAACAATAACATGTTTAAGTTATCTAAGTGACTCATATATCCTGTTTAACCTGAGCAGCGAAAGACGGCGGTGGGTTTGAAAACGATCTGCCGGGAGTCCGGTGTTCTCACGGCTCTAGTTAGCCTTGCCCCCGGCTAGCTATCGAGCTAGTGGGTAACAGATGTCTCCGAAAACGTCGGAGCGCTTTTGAAAATATGCGGTGTCCTGATAAACTGAGCAGATATTTGAGGTTTACACAGCTACATTCTCGCCTGAAATATGTTAAACGTTTATTTTGTGACCCAGAAAGAATAATAAGAGTAATATTAAAACTAGCTAGCTGCCGCCATTGTTGGAAACTGAGATGGGCTGCGCTATGAATTCTGGGACACAGCTTCTTCTTCTTCGGGGTTTAACGGCAGCTGGCATCCTTGTACATGCAGTGCTGCCATCTCCTGTTTCAGTCCGTTATTACACTCTTAAATCCTGCTACTGATTCCTGCGTCTTTTGGGATCTTACAAAGCTTCAAACGACGCGTCGACTATTAAATCAGTCGTCGACGATTTTGATAGTCGACGTAATCGTGACTAGTCGACTAATCGTGGCAGCCCTACTTTGAAGGTCATTTACTAACTTTTGACTCGTTTGACTCTATAAGTTCAAGCTGGTCTGTGAAATCTGGGGACAATCAAACATTACAAGGATACTGTAGTCTCTTTCTGGCTTTGAGAAAACCAGACGTCTAAAATTATTAAACACACTGTACGACAAGGAAGAAACGGAAAAGTGTTGTTTTGTTTGTTTCTTTGTTTCTTTGCCACCCAGTGAAATGAATTGAAATCTACCATGCTAATGATTTTCAGTCTATAGACTGTCAATAAACTATAGACTTAATAGCTATTAACTCCTGTCTTTTATCCTGTCTTCCTTCTCTCACCCCAACCGGTCGCAGCAGATGGCCCCGCCCCTCCCTGAGCCTGGTTCTGCCGGAGGTTTCTTCCTGTTAAAAGGGAGTTTTTCCTTCCCACTGTCGCCAAAGTGCTTGCTCATAGGGGGTCATATGATTGTTGGGTTTTTTCTCTGTATCTATGAAGCGCCTTGAGGCGACTTATGTTGTGATTTGGCGCTATATAAATAAAATTGAATTGAATTGAATTAGAAAGTTAATATATTGTTTAAGCCGGCCTTTATTTCATAGCAGAGCAATAACTGACATGTTTTGGATGAAAGGCTCTGATGAGTGAATGGAGAAAAGGTGACTGCTTGTTTTTCTCCTGTTTGAAAAGGAATAAGTGAGAAAAGAAGCCAAACTAAAGACAAACAGGTCTTTACAGGTCATCTGTGATAACCTTCTTGTAAATTAGAAGCATCAGAGTGTAACTGCAGTGATTCTGTGTGCTAACTGTAAATGATATGATCACGTGTGTTTCAGCAAAGTGTGCGTGCACAGTTTAAAGGGTGATTTATCCTGCACGCCTGTTTCAAGCTGTGTGTAAATGCAGTGTGCCACAGCCAGCATGATGTATCTGGGTTGGCCACCTGTCTGAGCGGCTGACAGGGGCATTTTCTAATCTGACAGATAATCTACGCCGAGGACACGGTGACAAACGACTCGCAGCGGTGACAGCCCCCTCCCCATTTCTGCCAAGACTGAGACGGTCTCGTGACCAAATCAGCGTCCTGTTCAGAGACAGACAGAGCTGCCAGGTGTGGAAAGTGACGCCAATGTGGAAGTCCATTAAATGTTTTTAATACTGGCCATTCTTTTTAATGGCCGCCAGAGGACGATATCTGAGGCTGCAAAGAAACTACACAAGTCCGAGGTGGAACGGTCTGTGTCACGTCTGGTTACTCAGTGTTTGTGTTTTTGGTTTAATGTTGATTATTGTTATTCATGGTTTAGTGATCTTAGTTCATTAGCATTTAGCTTAGCCTGTGTTTAGTCTCTGTTCCCGTGTCCCATATTTCATGTCTGGGCACCCTTGTCTCTGGGGGTGTCCAAATTCATAGGCTGCATCCTCCTGAGGATCGGGCCTCCGCGGTCTACGTGGGCCGGGTCCTCCGAAGGCCGGGGAGAAGTGAGCGGCTGTGAAATTGGACACTGATAAAACACAGAAAAAAGCCAAACAAGAACATTTTTAGGTTATCTGAGTGACGTACAGTATATATCATGTTTAACCTGAACAGCGAAAGACTGGTTCAGGGTTTGAAAACGGTGTGCCGGGAGTTTGCTGTTCTTGCCGGCTCCAGTGACCCTTGAACCCTCGGCTAGCTGGTGGGTAACAGACGTCTCTGGAAACGTCGGAGCACTTTTGCAAATATGCGATGTCTTGATAAACCGAGCAGATGTTTGAAGTTTACACAGCTACATTCTCGCCTGAAAATATG
This sequence comes from Rhamphochromis longiceps, assembly GCF_057381845.1. Classification (NCBI taxonomy): domain Eukaryota; kingdom Metazoa; phylum Chordata; class Actinopteri; order Cichliformes; family Cichlidae; genus Rhamphochromis; species Rhamphochromis longiceps. The sequence goes on from NC_140566.1 coordinate 2,387,599, forward strand.
TTAAAAGTTTATTTTGTGACCCAATAAAGAGAAATAAGAGTAATATTACAACTAAGTAGCTGCCGCCATTCAATCCACCTTAACCAGTTAAGGTGGATTGCTGGTAAGGAATCAAAAAAGAGGCAATGGAGGATATTATCCAGAATATTCTCATTGGCTGTCAACAAATGAGCTTGTGGTTTCACAGTCAGACGCCTTCCTAACGTCCCATGTTTAGCTCGGGGCGTCATCACGAGGTGACATGGAACAAACATCTTTTCTACTCTCTGTGGTTCTGCGTTTAAATGTGAAGCAGGTATGCACCGCGCAGAGCGTCTCAGTGTGTATTTACAGTACACACAGTCTGATTAAAGACAGCAGGTGGATCCAATATGTGCTGTGTGTTTGAGTCATGTTAGTGCCTATTGAGACTAATGAGGAAAAATATTTATTGGTCCATTTAATCTCCGATGAAATATTTATAGACGCTGCAGTTGTGATATAACAAATAAAGCTCAACATGATCCATATCAGAGTTTATTAGTATGTTCTCTTGTAGTCCAACCAGTTCATCTAGCTGTATTTTATCTGTGTGACCGATGATCTGGACTATTACAAACAAACAGTGTTTCCTTGTGGTTGTAATTGAGCTCACCACTATGAGAGAGCTTCGTCTCATAGTGGTGAGTGGGAAGCTCTCTCGTGTAAAGCAAATTAAACAAGGGAGCTAGCATTTCTTAATTTGCACTGCAAAGGTAAATTGCCCACGGGGCGCACCGCAAGTTCATTCCTTCATTTATAAAGTGGCTGAGTTACTTTAAAGAAACTGCTAAATATTGTGGTTTTCCTGCAGTGCTTGAGGGTCAAGCCGAGACTCTAATTAATGACAAATATCTCAGCCTGCTTAGAGTATTTTCTATTACGGGCCGCTGGCCTTGTATAATGAAGATATGAAGGGCGTGAAATTGGGCTATGGAGCTTTGGTGCTGATTCAAATTCAGCAGAACGTCCGCTGTGAAGGTGCATCGAGCTTTGTGGTGCACAGGTCTGCTGGTGGACTAAGATCTGTCCTGTTGGTGGAGTATTGTCATCCTCAGACCTCAGAATGAAAATATTTCATCATTGCATAAAAATGGTTGCTTAGAGTAATTAGATATTAACACTAACCTTTGTATCCTCTAACTATCAGCACATTCACTGCCTCCCTCTCAGGCCATAAGCCTTTCTTTGATTTGTTTGATGAGGGTTTTTTATGCTGATTTCATACCAATACATCAAACATCATCTCCTTTACAAAGAAATTATGTGCAAAGAAATATTTTTGTTTATAATTTGCATCAATACATTAACAAGTTAAGTCTGAGTGCTCTTGAGCTGTGAGTTCTGGTAAAACGAGCTAGCTGTAGCGTGTACGTGTTGCAGGCTCTGAAAGCTGGAACAGGCCACGTGAACCGATCGGGACTCTTGTGTTTGCTGCAGCTGACAACAGCAGCTGGATGATAAAAGATGAAATTGGAAATAGAACAAATGAAAACAGTCGAGCTGGAAACGGCAGAAACTGCAGAATCTGAACCTTCGCTGGTTTAGTGTATTACATTATTTCATTGCACAATAATAAACTGTCTGTACCTGACGCAGTTAGTTCATGTGTTACTGCCACTGACAATATAGAAGCAGGGACAGCGCTGAGACATGGAAATAAAATGTCATCTCTCTGCTGCAAAATAAATCAGACTATTTGTGCAGCAAGCACACTGGCAATCTAGAGTTTCATTGTAAGTCTTCCTTCATTTGCTTTTGGCTGTCTTTTATGGTGAAGCAGACAGATAGCTTTGATTCATCAGTCAATTTGTGGAGACGCGATTACCGAATATTGGAATGACTACAGCAGCTTGGCCCTCTCTCCTCCCTCAATTTCTCCTGCTTTACTCTGTAAAGGCCTCTCAGCATGGAGTGCATGGCTCCATCCTTCTCACACTCAACACAGAAAGTGCAAAAAGCAAATTGTGAATATTGACTGCTGCTGTGAATTAGGAGACACTATTCTAACCAAGAACATTTGCCAGTGTTACAAGTGTTTGGGCAGGATCAGCTATGCTATCTGAGGCAGAAGCCTTAAATATTCTTCCCTACTCTTTTGGCTCTGAGATTGGTTATTTTCATTTGCATATTTGGTGAGAATATGCAAGCAAATGAGGCAGAGAAATCAGAAGAAAGGGAAGCCAAAGTGGTTCCAGGTGGTGCACTGTGATTTTAACAGGGGTGGAATAATTGGATGTATTATGAAATCATAAAAGATTCATTATAGCCGCCGTGCAGGAAATGAGATGGGAGTGAGGCTGCTCTCTGCGAATCAGGTGGCACCGACGTAGGAAGATGTGTAAGTCAAAATAAAAGAGTGCTGGGCGATAATGTGACAGCTTACTTTGAGGTTTCATCAAAATTCTCTCCGCGCGCTCATTGTTTTATGGTGTTTATGTCTGCAGAAGCATTACTGCTTTAGCAGGAATGCAGTCCAAATGAGAAACGTCACACGTTAGAAGAATCCAATATATGCAGTCAGCTGTGTGTGTGTGTGTGTGTGTGTGTGTGTGTGTGTGTGTGTGTGTGTGTGTGTGTGTGTGTGTGTGTGTGTGTGTGTGTGTGTGTGTGTGTGTGTCTAAAGCGGCCCATGCCAGCAGTAATTCAGGAGAGTATGGATGGAAATGTGCAGTTGTCAGAGCCATGCAAGCCTTCAGCACTTGTCTGTGTGCTGAGGTCAACTGTTTTGGGTTTCTGCCGATTCTCATGTCAAACTCGCTCAGATTTACAGCAGATGCCAGGTTCCTCTCATGACCGAGACATTCGGAAGGAGGATGAAAACAGGAGAGCTAACAGAGCATCTGTGTCCACAGTGTCATGCTGCACAGCTTATAATGAACACGCATTGTCACATAAACATAACACACCTCCTTTTACGTGACGCTTGTCACATAAACACTGAACAAGGCTAAAATATAAATATCCAGCATCTATGGAGCGTGAAGAATTTATGAAACCTAATTAAGTCTTGTCGGTTTAATAGGCGTGGGGTATGTTCGTCATTAGGAGACTCATCATATATTAATTATCGACCTAATTGTGTGTCTTCCTTGCAGCTTTGGTCCAAAAAAAGCTTTTACATAAAAGAAATAATTGCACTCCTTTGATCCGTTCAATAGCTCGTGAAATGTCTTTGGGTTGCGTGTTGAAATGACTCTTTAATGGTGTACTATACCTTTAGGCATTGAACAACGAGCTCTGCCTGTTTGGTGCCAACTGCGACTTAAACTCTGCTTTTCTGAGTCATTAAGTACAAAAAATTAAGAAAAGTGTCATCAACTTTTAGAACTATGTGGAAATATAAACCTAGTGGGAGAATCCCCCCACAGAGGGACAAAAGGACCCCTGATGATCCTCTAATCAGGGGTCCTTTTGTCCCTCTGTGGGGGGATTCTCCCACTAGGTTTAAATCTGGGACTCTCCACCATTTGACCTTAGAACTGAAGAAGCTTCTCGGATGAGAGGTGAAACGTCTTCAAGCAACTTAAAGAAGTCCAGACGCTTTTCTTTGCAAGCTCCTTTGACTACGATGACCTGGATGACTGAGAACCTTCACAGACATACAGGACAAGAAGCTGCTTTTAGGTGCTTTTCATGAATATACCGTATATATGAACAGCCAATGGCTGGCAGTGAATGAGTTAAAATGCATGAGATATAACTGTCATGAAAAACCAGGTCACAGGGTGAGCATTGCTTGAGTTTGGGGCTTTTCTTTATACGGTAAAGGAAAATTACAGGTAACACGGGTATTTGAACAGTGACGCACTTTTTGTAGTTTTGTGTCCAAGAGCTCAAGGAAGGAGAGACGTCGATACGAGGCCTGTCAGAGCGTCTTAAGGGAGGAAATACAGCATTTGGTCATCTTCATGGGCTCGTGACAGTTTCTAAACAGAAGCAGGATTACTCTGAAAAAAGGGGACTATACACAAAAAGAACTAATGCAGTACTTTTGCTAAAAACCTATTATTGAACTGCATCTGTATTGGTGCACAGAGGCAAAATTATAGAAATTAGATTTATTATTGTCCAAATATTTAGGGACCTAATTTCAGATTGTACGTGACCGGATGGTTTGTTTTTGCTGTGTTCTTTTAGTTTTTTCTACTCCTCTGTAAACTTTGTGCTTTCTCTGAGGTGCTGAATCGTTGTGTGATGCTGTTACGTTGGCTAATTTGGTTTGTCCTCCTTCACTTCATCCGTGAACTTTCTCTGTGGTCGTCCTCGTTGCCCCCTGCCTGGCAGCTCCATCTTTGACATCCTTCATCCAATATGTCCACTAACCCTCCTCTGCACATGTCCAAACCATCTCAGCCTCACCTCTCTAACTATGGATAGCAATTGATAAGAATTTAGCGATTCTTATTACATTATCAATATCACTCATCAATTCAATTCTTTGTCGATTATCATTGTGTTCTCACTGGCTGCGCTTTGAGAGTCACTGCCATTGCTGCAATAAAGACATTAGAGTCTCGTGAATTAGCTGCATGCTGTGGGTGTTTGTGGGTGCTGAGTGTTGGAGTCGTTCCTCAAAAAGCAATTATTGCACATGTTGCACAGAACACTTTTACTTACTTACACAGTACTTAATTACTCCCAGGAGAAAGTAATTAATTAAACGGCTCGTTACATTACTTTGCTGTTACTCTGTAAAACAGCTGAAACACACTGTCTCATAAATACCGTTTGACAATATAAACCGAAGGCTACCACACCAAACCGAGGACACATATGATCTTTCTCTCAGTATTTAGGTCAACTCGCTGATTCTACTGTAGAAACATGAGCAGGTAGGGCTGAAGCTGCTCATCGGTTTGTTACCTGCTGAAGCTCAGCGTCTGGTTCAGAATTCTTGGCTATCTTAGCGTTAGCATGCTTCCTGCAAATAGCCAAAGTTGTGCTAGCAACATAATGCAGCTGTGTCTGTCCTGCATACACTGTACCACTGCATTCTCATCCTTCTGTGCTATAAAAATAAAAGTAATGTCCATATCCAAGCTTTAGACTGTGCCACTACCTTCCCTCTCTGGATCGTTGCAGCCCTGCTGCTAAACGCTGCACCACAGCACAGATATCTGTGAACTCTTCCAAACACAACGGACGTTATCACGTCTCGAAATATTTGTTTTTAAATAAAAGCAATGGACTTCTGCAATTATCTGTATCACAGCTTTACAACCTGAGATGGATTTGATTGCTGGCACAATCACACAGCAGGACTGCGTCTTTCATAGTTACTGTTAGCACCACAGTTTCTACACATTAAAGATCACTCTGCCACAGATTGCTGCGTACACACCTTTTAGTATTTACAGATTGTTTACCACACAGAAGCAAGCCCTTAACGTGTGAGAGAAACAGCTGCTGTTGTCACAGAGATGCGTATAAATCCCGCTCATTAGCCGAAGTTGTCGTGCTGCTGCGTATCAAAGCGGCGTGCCTTCAGAGCGCAGAGATGTACCGCTGTAGCACTGAGGCAACATGCGTTGTCCTCACCTTCATATGTTATTGTAGCGTGGTCGTAGAACAGTATGAACCTTTAGCTCCAACCTGACAGCAAGTCGTATGATTTTACAGCCAATGTAAACAATAACTGTGATGTGGCGACGGTAGCATAAATAATGCATTTCATGAATGAATGCGCAGGGGATTGCGAAAGGTCAGGGAAAGTTTACGCAGCAATATGTGGCAGATGGAGGGCAAAACCAAGAGTGAATAATTTAAAAGGGAAATTGACAGCGTGGTGACAGAAGGACGATTCAGAATTAATGTCGTTTACCAACCTCGTCTGCCAGCGTAGCTCACGTGTCTCTTGTGGACCCCAGAGCCAAACTTAACGTGATTTAACCTTCTGTTAACTTTGTTAAATTCAGTGTCGTTCCACATATATCAAAAGCACAGCTGCTGATTTGCATTAATAGCTTCTTAGCGAGCCACAAAACCATCAAAGCAACAGCAGCAAATGGAAACTTGAAAAAGTTACCAGACAAGCACAACTTCAGCTGTAACACCAAATTCCAAATTGATGTCCACGGACTGATCGCGCACACCACAGCACTGAGCGCTGTCAGTTAGGTCTATAGCAGCTCTTTGATTCCCTAACAGTAGCCAGCCAAGAGGTTTCACTCCTCTTTTACATAATGCAGCACAACATGCATGCCCATCTCCTGACGTGTGCCTCTACTGTTCGTTTTCTGGGAAGGAAAAGCGTTCTTCCGTGTGCCGCGTGTCTGCATGAGGTTGTACCTACACGTGTCCACGTCTGCTCAAGGCTGCCACTGTGCGCCCGTAACTCAGCCAAAGAATTCTGGACACATGTCAAGTCCTTTCATGTTTTATGAGGGTGCCGGCCGAGGGCTTGTTCACAGCAGGAGCTAAAGGCACAACAAGGGCACCTGTCACTTGATAGCACACCTATTGTGCTTTCCTTTCTCCCGGCCATGTTTCAAAGAGAAACCCTTAAGAGATGTAAGGGGAGGAGGAAGGAGCAGGGGAGGGGGCACAGCCTTTTATCTTTTACCTCAGCTCGCCGCTACGTCGATAATGACCGGAGCTGAAAATTGACAGTAAAAGCTCAGCAAAGTAATGGGTGGCTTAATTCAGATCTACAGTGTGTCAGTCGGCTGGAGGGGTATTGATGTTAAATGTTAAGATCCACTGATGAACGCCTGCTGGTGTATAATTTTTAAAGTGGATAAAGAGAGTCATACTGTAACTGCTCAATTTTTAACACTAGGCAGTCATTAGAAAGGTCTAAATGTAATTTTCTTTAAGACGCACATTATCAGGAGAACGGTCGTTACCGTTCACTGTCAGTGCGCAGCTACATTTCAGTTTTAGTGTCTGGCATAAATGCCACACTGGCCCAATATTGATATAAAACGTAACAGCGGTGCTGCTTGAAATGATCATTTTTCGAGCATTTGTACACCTCGCAATTAATTTTAATTAATTTGACAGCGATGACAGGAAAAGCACATTGTTCTCCCTACATAGTACAGAGCAAGGCTACGTGCTGTGCATAGCAACTCTTTTCACCTCTGAGGTGCTTACATATTTTTGGTTCATTTGGAGTGAGTGCCTATTAACTTCTCTTAGATTAAACACGGGATAGTGAAGGCTTCCTGTTTGACAATGTTTTCCGTTTGGATACCACATGAGCTGAATTTTCTGCTGTGACATGGGGAACTCACACTCCTCATACCCCAATGACTGATCACCAGTAGGTCCTGAAATGACACACCAATCAGCTGTATCCCTACTGGAGGGATCAGAAGAGCTTGAAAGGCAGCACTTGGTATGACCACCTTTATGTGGTCGCCTTTTGTGTTTTCCAAACGTTTTATAGTAAGCAACAAACCTGGATCCAGGTGGGATTTTGACATTTCAGGACTAGCAAGTGCGTGGGGACAAACGAGAGAAGAAAAACAGGTGATTCTGCCAGTATCTGAAAGAAAACTCATCACCGGACTTTAACCTGCTGCTGATGAGGGATGACTTCATATCTTTCAAATATTTCACTTCAGTTTATCTCATCACTGTTGATATATTTCAGTCTGAATAAGGCGTGGGAATGAATTCAGCATCTCCTGACACATGCAGTTGTTTGACCTTGAGCTGGATTTACTCTTTTGCGTGTATTTGCCCTGCGGTTACGCAGGGAGAGAGTACAGAGACGCATCTGCATGCAGTCCTCAGTACTGATGTATGTGTTGGAACTGCAGTGGAGTAAACATACCCATAGCTGCAATGGCTTCTAAATGCTTTTAGTGCTTCGTCTCACTGCAATATAAAGACGTTCCTTGACTTCCTTGTTGTCCTGCTCCTTGGCAGGACAAAGATATAAAGTACCAACAACAGTACAAACACAAACAAGAGTAGCCCAGTTTGCTGGATGCTATACATGCACACACAGTTTTGAAGCTACAACATGTAGAAAGTTTGGCTCAGCACCCAAGGACTACCAACATAGCACCAAGCTACTGCCTGTAAATTTACAGACTATTTGTTTTTCACTCGGCATCCTTCAACAGACTAAGAGAAAGAGAAGCCTTCTACAAGACGGAGAAAGGAACAAAAGAAAAAAACGAATGAAAAATGAAAGTGAAAGCCCAAAGACCCGGCTCAGGAGCACCACCACTCCACCCAGAAGCTGTGAAGCTGATGTCAGGGCAGACGGATGACACGAAGTGCTTCTTTTTCTGTGCGAGATAATGTTTCCCATCCCTCCTTTCTGAAGGACAGCTAAAGCTCCTTAGGCAAAGAACTCTTATTAGCCAAAGAATTAGATGACACTGATAAGACTTTTTAAAGAAGCACTCGAAGGGACTCGTAAATTCCCCTGACATCTGTTCTTGTTAGTGCGTTAAATGCTAACAGCTAACAGAGACCAAATGTGATGGTTTAAACTCATTTCCACGCTTTTCCAAGCTAACAATACATTTAAGTGCTTGGAGTATAACAGGAGAGCAATGCAGCCAGCTCTTGTTTCTCCCCTCAATGCAGATCCCCCTTCGGTTGTAATTTAATCCAGTGCTTTAAAACCTTTATTGCAAATCATTTGCTTACTGTAGCTGTCGGGCTGCGTTGTAAGTCTGCCATTTATGGTCTATAATCAGCGTTGTGCTTTCATACACTAATGATTATTACACACTGTTAAAACCAAGTGTCAGAACATTTCTTGGCACCACATCGCTGCTGCAAAAAGCTTTTTTCAAATTGGTGAGTGCAGTCTGACGATGGCTGCTCAGCTCTTGCATGTTTAAATGTGAACAGCAGCACGTATAGTGGGACAGATGTCATAAACACACCTCACCCACTTACCTTTAGCCCAACTGTCTGTCAGCGTCACAGGCACATAGTAATTCTTACTTGGACGTGTGACAGCTAAGACTTTGACACACTGTAAAGAACACCACAGTGAGTGAAATAAAGCAGAAAGCTCCGTGCATGAAGGATTTTCTGCTTCTACACCAACATCACCCCCGCGCATGACTTTAAACTTTAAGACACAAGTTGGAGGAGGCAAATCGGCTCTCGAGCTTCTCTTTCAGCCAGCGAAGAGGTTTTATTTACAGTGACAGCGGCATGTCTCTCGTTTTCTCTCAGCTGTTCATCGGGCTCGGTGCACCGTCAGCTCGCTGCTGCATTGTGGGAAAAGCCTGGCGGCGGCAGGATCTGTGCAAAGCTTCACGGGGAGCTCTGCGTGATCTCCTGGAAGAGGATTTAAACTCTGAGCTCTTTAATGTGTGTCTGGGGAGGCAGGCAGGTGAGTTCCCATCGTCTCCCCCTGGAGATGCTGTGGATGGTGCCTGAAATGTGAATAAATTAGGAGGGAGGCATTGTGTTGATGCTTCAGGAGATAACCGGGGAAACTAGTGAAAGATTCTTCTGCAAATAGTTCCCATGTGAGCGATAGCAAACTATTCATCTTTGCGCTTTTAAGCAAGGCACGCTTGTGGTCTGAGCCCAAGGCGATGCAGTGATGATTTATTTTCATCTTCTTTGCTTTGGGCTATGGCGCCCTTTTCTGCTCCTTTCTGCCAGGTAAACTACACCTTAAATGTTCTCCACCAGTGCAGAAGGTGTGGTGTTAACAGCATGAAACAAAAATGCTCAGATGTCATCAACCAGTTTAAATATAAGTAGCCATGAGGCTGCAGACCTCATCAGACATTATTTCAAGAAGCAATAAGAAATTAATATTATTCCCATCTGAATCTGATCTTGGTGTGATTTTCTATAATATGGTGACTCAACAAACATCATAAATATAAAACATATATATAAAACACAAAGTATAAAACCAAAATCAAACAAGGAAACCTTATTTTCTCAAAAGCATCTCCAAATAAGTGTCTACATAATCCCATGCTGCTCAGAGGAAGAGGTTTCAGTTGGAAATTTCTGTTAGCGTACATACCGTTCTTCCCATGCTGTGTCACTGTACTGTAGTCTTCAGAGTCATCATCACTGCCAGTGTCCTCTCCTCAAAGTCGGATCAGCAGCAATACGGCAGCCCAATATTAAGAGCCTGATGCTGTCAGAGCCATATGCTTTAGATGCATCACCAACAGTCGTGCCGGTGCTTATTATGCATGAGCTTGCAACGAAAGACTGATAGACGTCGGCCTCGGGCTTTCTGGCTTTACAGCTTCTTCCTTCTCCTATCATCCCTAATGATTCAGTCAGGACCTGATCTGAAAATCAAATCCCAATGGAAGGTTTGGAATATGCCATTAAACAAGCAACAACACATTACGCCCAGGGTCAGTGAAAGCCATTAGTAGAATTGCGTCAGTTTTTAGGTTCATTACCTCTGTGTGAGTGGAAAGGCCTTATTGGAACATTTTACTCTGCAGGCTTGCGTGGGCCAGGCTGCCCTGGTGAGCACACACTACACTGCAGGACTGAGCTCTGGTAATAGAATTTCAATTAGTTACTAACAGTGTTGGGAAGGTTACTTTTAAAATGTTTTCCACTACAGATTACACAATACATGCCCCAAAGTGTAGTTTGTAACGTATTCCGTTAAGTTACTCAGTGTTAGTGAATATTTTGGATTACTTAATATATCGTCATGCTTTTTACAGCTACATGAATGCACTATTGCTGTGTTTTACTATTACTGCAGGCTAACACCGAGCTAACATTGTTAGCTGGCGTTAGCTGAGGTTAGTTCATAGACTGCTTTCAGAACTGCGCATTATTATTTGCAGCTAGCAGGTTGTTAATGCTATCCATCAAGGCTAACAGTCTGCAGTCTATGAACTAACCTCAGCTAACGCCAGCTAACAATGTCAGTAATAGTAATAAATCTATCTAGCTGACAAACAGTTTGCATTGCACGGTCAGATTTCACCCAGAAATGCATTCCTGACCGTGCACTGCTGGCTCTGTGGTGCTGGCTCTGGGTCCATTGTGTGCTGACATTAGAGCCTCTTATTTCGTGTTTTGTTTGGGTTTCCGGCAATGCATGGAATTACCAAAATTAGAGAGGGGATAGCCTAACATATGAAACAGGAAAAGACCTCAGTGTAAACTATTTATTTCAACAAAGTAACTGTACTCTAACTATCACCGATTTAAACGGTAACTGTAACGAAATACAGTTACTCGTATTTTGTATTTTAAAAACGTAACACCAGTACATGTGTTCCATTCCTCCCCAACACTGGGGGCAGGGATAGCTCAGTAGGTAAAGTGATCGCCCCATGATCGGAAGGTCGGCGGTTCGAATCCACTTAACGGCTACCCTGAGGTACCCCTGAGCAAGGTACCGTCCCTACACACTGCTCCCCGGGCGCCTGCTTAGTGGGCTGCCCACTGCTTCACTGAGTGAATGGGTCAAATGCAGAGAAAAACAAGTAATTTCCCCATGGGGATCAATAAAGTATCCATTATTATTATTATTATTATTATTAATAAATAGATAGATGGTTATAAACATTTGAAAGCACAGATGTTGCCATTTTATTGCTACCAGGTTATCATATTGTTACCAAAACATTTCTGTACTGTTACTAATTGGTTTTATTTTATAGGCGTGTCCTTGTTTCTCATCGTTCTCTTCGTGCTCACGTGTTTTTACACAATTACATAAAGTTCAATGTAATATTACTGAGCTGTTAATACAAGATAATTATTTGAATAATGTAATTAAGTAGTAAAAACTTCCACCTTCATTTCCTACTATTGCCATATTATTACAGAGTTAGGTCCACAGACAGGTCTAAGAGTCATGTTTGCCTTTTCTTCTTCAAACCAAATGTGCCTGTAAGATTGTTAAAATGCTCATTTTCTTCTCGCTGTCGCCTGACCTAGTACGTTCTGAGAATGTCACCAACAAATGGCTGTAAGTGTTAGACATCTGTGACATCAGTGGTTTGGAGCTTTCAAGTCAATGAAGGCAATTTCTCATTCTTCACTTTGGTTCATAAGGCAGCTGTCAGGACTGTGACTCAGGCTCTAAAATTGAAAATGAAATTGCTTGCAGAGTGGTGTTAATGTTATGAGGTTCAAGAGTCTTGGGTATTTCAGAATAGACATAAATATATTTGTCTTTTTCTGTCATGTTCTTGTGTTTAACATTACAACATTCATACTAGTGTTCGTAGTTTCTCAGATCTAGAAAGAGTAAATAAAGCTTGACTCGTCTGGTTACTATAAATTCATACGGCCTTTCTTACATCAGCATAGAGACTCAAACATGCTGTGAAACTGTTACATAAGATGTACTGAGACAGTTCATGTTGGGAGAGATGATTCTTTGCACCTCTGCAGCCGTATTCATGCACACGGTTGCACCAAGATGTTTTGCTTATTTGCATCATATGTTCAATATGTGACGCGGTTGTTTCTTTTGGATACACTCGTCTGTAGTGTTGATCTGTGCTTCCCTCTGACGAGCAAAGAAGTGTCTGACAGGCTGACAAAGAATGACTGGCTCCTAGTTCAAAAACAGCATTTCAGCACTTTCAGCTCAAACCTTGATATGATCCATGAAGACCGCATCCTGACGGAGGCTCCTATGGAGGAAAATTATCCCAAAGTACATTGGTTTTCATTTTGGAGGCTTAAAAAGAAGGAAAACGTGAGATATGAGGAAGTGGCACAACAGCTTCTCTCAGTGAATGTGTCCAAAGCTTTTCATGTGCTGAAGCTTCATTGATTCACACAGATGCAACAGCGCTCGCAGACACATTAGTCTGCAAATACCAGATCGACACACTCGCATGATGTGTATCAATTGCACTCAGAGTAGGGCTGAACGATTATGGAAAATAATCTAATTGCGATTTTTTTGCCCCAATATTGCGATTGCGATGCGATATGCGATTATTTTTTAAGGTCTTTGTCTTCTGTATTATTAAACAAAGACAAGCAATACATCATATAGTATGGCCAATACTATATTACATTAATTTTAAACTGTTCTTTCCTGGAAGACAGACCTCTGTTATGATGACATGAGGTGATGCATGAATTGATGACTGACATTTTTATTTAACTTCTTCAATCACAACAGTATATTTGAACATACACAATAGTTTATTTTTAGCTTACAAACATCTGAGCATAAAGTGCTGACAAGGAACCCTGGTGTAAACATTAAAATGAAAGTCAGTACAATGTGCAGATTGCAGAAATATACATAAAAAAAATCAGTGGCTTTACCACACTCAGTTTTTCGACATCTGTGAACTACTAGACAGTCATTCAATTAAAAAATAATATTAAATAAATAAAACTAATAAATAAAAAATACACACATCTTACTGATCTCTGCAGTCAGTAACATTACACATAAAGTGCAAACATAATAGCAATTGTATAAACACACACACAAACACGCCTTTAAAGTTTAAAGGCGTGAAATTGGACGGTCTAGTTCTGATTAGCGTCACCGCTGTCTCGGTGGAGTTTAATAAACTCGGCCGTCTGCTTCTTGCTATCTAAAATATAACCAGACACTGGTGTAAATTCTCGACTGTCTCATACTTCTGTTTAATAAGTTTTCTGTTTGACGTTTAGTCAGCTGTGTGAAAACCAAGGAGGAACCCACCCGGGGGATTAATAAAGTTTTATTTTATCTAATCTAATAACTTTAATCTCAGCCAAACCGATTTACTCACGAACAAACAAAACACTGAAAAAAGCCCAACAATAACATTTTTAGGTTGTCTAAGTGACTTATATATTACGTTTAACCCGAGCAGCGAAACTCCGCGGTGATCTAAAAATGATGTGCCGGGAGTTGTGCCGTTCTCGGCCGCATCAGTAACCCTCGAGCTCCCGGCTAGCTGTCGAGCTGGTGGGTAGCAGACGCCTCTGAAAACGTCGAAGCACTTTTGCAAATATGGGATATCTTGATAAACCGAGCAGATATTTGATGTTTACACAACTACTTTCTCGCCTGAAAATATGTTAAAAGTTTATTTTGTGACCCAGAAAGATTAGTATGAGTAATTTTAAAACTTAGTAGCGGCCGCCATTGCTGGAAACTGGAGTTTGGCTGGGCCGCGCTATGAATTCTGGGATATGGTAGTAATTTGGACAGCCTTATAATCGCAGTATAATCGCAGCCTTTGCGGTTAGAAAATTGCACTTGATCATGTCGCGATATTATCGCAAATGCGATATATCGTTCAGCCCTAACTCAGAGGTAAGAAGAGTGTTAATTCTGTCAGACACAACATCACACTGATGCATTCTGCTTTGAGGATATAACATAATATAATAAGAACATAATAAATGTGATTTAGATATATAAAAAATAGCGTGTCTGGTGGATTCCAACTCCAGCTTATTTTATACAAAGCCATATGTGCTCCTGTGGTTTGGCTCTATGTGGAGCATAACTGAGGCTGCACTGTTACAGCAAGAAGCTGCAGCTCTGTTCTCTGTGATTGTTATTTTAGAGTCATAGCCACTGCAAAGGTAGCCCTGTATTGGAAGGACTGACATGAAAGCATGACATTGTATCCAGCACACATGATTTACATGCATGTCTTATTTTGATTGGGTTAGTAGCATTTATTCTTCGTTCTTCATTTCCACATAGATCGAGGACCAAGTACAGGACACAGAAGATGAGACGAAAGTGACGAAAGGGAGCCCTTTATTCAAGTTTTAGGGATAAAAAGTCCAAAGATATGAAGATAATCCAAAGCACAGCTGTATACACAGGAAATAACAACATATACTTTGACTGTGGACAGAGCTCTATATACACAGAAGACTGAATACTAATGAGAAACAGGAGGGAGAGGAAAACACCGGCTAACGCGATTAACAACAGGCAAAACTAACCAGGGAGCCATTGAAGGGCAGACAGGAAGCCAAACAGGACACTATCAACCCTTCAAATTAAAACAGGAAACAAACAACACTAAACAGAATGGATGTGATGAGTATGAGACAGTCTACTCCTCACTCGTCTCCACTGCAGGTAGCTCCACACGTTTGATTTGGCAGTTTTATGGTGAAAGCCATTTCACATCTCCAGCTGGAACCTCCAACATTTGTTATGTGAATGTGCAAACGTGACGGAGCCACACATCACTGCCAAACAGCCATGAACTAAAAACTAAAATGAGTAGAACTGGTTTAAAGACTTGATAATGCCTCACTTAACAGTCACATAAAACTAGAATAATGAGAAATTGGAACAAAACATCTGAAAATTCACCAAACAATAAAATAAATTAAGACTCAAATACATAAACTAACAATCCAAGACAGGAAAAACAGCACAGTCAGAGAACTGTGGCAGCTTTAAGTCAGTGATATGTTTTATGTTGTGCAAACTAGTGATTCTTTTTATTAGGATTGTGGACTTAAAGCGAAATCTAAAGCAATGCATGCTCATGAAATAAATAGTCTAAAATGGCCTTGCATGGTACATATAGGTATCTGATTTTAAAACTCCCGTGATGAAGGGACGACCTCCTTTTTAGCTACTGTGTGAAGAGGTGTGTTACAGAGGGACATTTCCCTGTGCTGCTCTGCAGGAGGTTCGAACACATGGAGATAAAACAATATAATGAGCCGTCGCTGGTATGTGTGTTTGTGCAGCTGTATGCCAACCGTGTCTTTATCTAGCGTACGTCTCCTGTGATGGTCGACATTCAGTCTCTCAGAGCTGGTGGTGTTCAGGGTCAACATGATGCTTTTTTTTCTCCCTCAGGCATAGTGCTGTCAGCTTCACCCTGTCACAGCAAAGGTAACTACATGGAACAAACAAGGGCAACGGCCACCTTTTCATTCAGCAGGTTGATGACAGGAATCAGCAAAAACAGGACAGTCGCTGTCTGACACGCTCGGCACCGTGGTGCTCCATTTCCTTTTGCTTTTTCTCACATGTGCTCTCAGAAGAAGATCATCAGTGTTCGATTTCCAAAAATATCAGTGCTGATACTAACTGTCTAATAAACGGTCGTCAGTGAAGTGTGTTTAGGTGACGTTCAAACAGTCGGTGTGCAGTGTCTCTATTGTGCTTGGCAGAAAAGCCAAACAATGCTCCGGCTTTCAAATCTCCAGATATTCTGTTCTGCTCCACGCTGATGCAACAGCTACCAACAATATGCAGAAGTGCAGCTGTGCTGAGGCGCTTGGCCTCCTTCCTGCTGCTTCTTTGTTCCCTCTTCTGTCCCTCATGCCACCTTTCTGCTGCTGTCTTTCTGTGACATAGCTCCTTATATTAACCGGCCGTGTTTCTAACTTACACCTATTATGCGCGAACACACATCTGGACTGTAGCCGAAGCGCCGTGAGGCACGAGTGGGGGGTGGGCAAAGGTTTGACGGGAGACAGCAACTGTTGCTTAACAGACAAGTGGTGAAATGCATGCTGGTGTAATTGCAGTGAAGGGATAATTTGACAGGCGCTTGGTTACATTGCTCTTACTCTCCCAGAATCCTTACTCTGACACTCGCGCTGCATCCAAACAAGCTACACAAGCATTACAGCATCACCCTTGTTCTTACAGACTTACCTCCAGGTAAACCCCTGTCATATTCCTACGCCTGTTATCACATTTCTTCTTCTATTAAAGTCATCTGTGTTTAGAGGTAGTGTATATAATCAGTGTCAAGACATTTCAGTGCAGGAGGAGGTAATGCGTCTGTGGCATATTATTTCTCAGAGAAAGGTTTCTGTTCTTATTTTGCTGCAACTGACAGTGCAATTCATCACTCGCAGGTCTATGAGAATACCTTATTTAAACAATGCCAGTGCATCATTGCTCAAGGACTAAAGAGAAGGAGCATTGCATACCAGCCAAACATTTCATCTTTCATCTTTTCCTTTTTTGTGTGTGTGTGTGTGTGTGCTCTCTTTCTCGGGCAAAATGAAGCCGTCTCACTTGTGTTTCCTTCTGCTCAGACTCCTGCTTTGCTCAAGGACATGGAACTGAATAAAACATGACGGACATCCTGTCAACAGAGAAGCCAGGCTGAGATCGGGAAGGGAAATAGAAAAGCTCACCTCTGCTTACAGTATTTGTTGGTGTGACTCAGACGTGTCAGTTATTGGTGCATCTTGAGGTGGTGTAAACCCTCATTTCAGGATCTGAAACAATTTGTAGCTTCACCAGCTACCAGTCGTCTTTTATCAAAGCGGAATTTCTTCATCTTATACATTAAAACTGTACATCTGCTGGTTACTCAGGCAACTGCCCTGGGCTCTGTTAACACCAATACTTAATATAATCGTAACGTTCTTCTGCTCATAATCCAACACTGATCTCATCCCTTGCTGAGGATTCTCCTCCTTCCAACCTCAAACCTACGTCACATTTCCTCCAGCTCTCTCGCCGGTTTATTTCTCCTCCCAGATACATCAGACAGAAAGCCTTTCACACACTCCACCCCCCACCCGCCCCTCTGAGCTGAAGTGGCATGATGTACGACTTTACACCAGGCCTTCTGGCCCCGTTGCCATCGCTGCAATCACATGGAGCTAAAGTCATAACCTAGGAGGAAAAAATACTCATACACATGTGCAGTGTTGGGAAGGTTACTTTAAAAATGTATTCCACTACAGATTACAGATTACAATTTACAGATTACATGCCCCAAAATGTATTTTGTAACGTATTCTGAACACTTTGGATTACTTAATATATTATCATGCTTTTTACAGCTACATGAATGTCCTATTGCTGTGTGATTTATTACTGTTACTGAAGGTTACTCTCCACACCAACACCAACTAGATGTTTAAATCTTAATATAAATGAGTAACAGTAGGTGGACATTAGGTAAGGCTGCACTTTTTGCAGCGATCTCGTATAGAAAACTATTCCTCGCGTATATAAAACAGGTCCGCGGCTCCGAACCGTAGTAAAGGGACCTCTGGCTGATACGTCGGGTTCGTGTCGGGCTCGTAGCTGAAAACTAGCTTTACTTTGTTGTCTGGGTCAAGTTTTAGACAGAGAGAGGATTTGAAAGGCTGCTGCAACAGAACTTATTGTTTCAGAGGAAAACAGGAACACGGTGTACAGTCGAGTCAATTCAATTCAATTCAATTTTATTTATATAGCGCCAAATCACAACAAAAGTCGCCTCAAGGCGCTTCATAGATACAGAGAAAAACCCAACAATCATATGACCCCCTATGAGCAAGCACTTTGGCGACAGTGGGAAGGAAAAACTCCCTTTTAACAGGAAGAAACCTCCGGCAGAACCAGGCTCAGGGAGGGGCGGGGCCATCTGCTGTGACCGGTTGGGGTGAGAGAAGGAAGACAGGATAAAGACATGCTGTGGAAGAGAGACAGAGATTAATAACAGATATGATTCAATGCAGAGAGGTCTGTTAACACAGAGTGAGTGAGAAAGGTGACTGGAAAGGAAAAACTCAATGCATCATGGGAATCCCCCGGCAGCCTACGTCTATTGCAGCATAACTAAGGGAGGATTCAGGGTCACCTGGTCCAGCCCTAACTATATGCTTTAGCAAAAAGGAAAGTTTGAAGCCTAATCTTGAAAGTAGAGATAGTGTCTGTCTCCTGAATCCAAACTGGAAGCTGGTTCCACAGAAGAGGGGCCTGAAAACTGAAGGCTCTGCCTCCCATTCTACTTTTAAATACTCTAGGAACAACAAGTAGGCCTGCAGAGCGAGAGCGAAGTGCTCTAATAGGGTGATATGGTACTACAAGGTCATTAAGATAAGATGGGGCCTGATTATTTAAGACCTTGTATGTGAGGAGCAGGATTTTGAATTCAATTCTGGATTTAACAGGAAGCCAATGAAGGGAAGCCAAAACAGGAGAAATCTGCTCTCTCTTTCTAGTCCCTGTCAGGACTCTTAACAGCTTACTTACAGCTGGGCTCGTCAGGCTCTCTGTTTGGCTGCAGTGGTTATTATTATATTTACATGCTTCCAGCTCCTACTTTTCCTTTCTCTCCCTCCTCGCTCACAGACACATCACGGGTATGGCAGTCCATTCTCCCTGCAGCACGGATTACACTGCCCATCAGGCTGCATGCTTTAGGGCGATGCCTGTAACACTCTGCCTGTTGCCTTCATGTTAAATCATTTTAAAAAATATTTCTTCACGTCATTGTGAGATGAGATTATTAGATTGAGACACGGACATTTAAACCTCTTAATGCGTGT
The DNA here is from genome assembly GCF_057381845.1 of Rhamphochromis longiceps. Classification (NCBI taxonomy): domain Eukaryota; kingdom Metazoa; phylum Chordata; class Actinopteri; order Cichliformes; family Cichlidae; genus Rhamphochromis; species Rhamphochromis longiceps. The sequence goes on from NC_140566.1 coordinate 2,406,781, forward strand.
TTTCTTTGGGTTTCCACCGGCGTGGAATTACCAAAAACAGAGAGGACATAGCCTAACATATGAAACACGAAAAGACCGCCGTGTAATCCATTTATTTCAACAAAGTAACTGTATTCTGAATACCACCTTTTTAAATGGTAACTGTAACAGAATACAGTTACTCATAGTTTGCATTTTAAATACGTAACGGCGGTACATGTATTCCGTTACTCCCCAACACTGCACATGTGCTGTGAGGTACATCAATACACGCTGCGATTATATACTATGAATCTGTCCATAAAAATGAATAGTGACGTGTTTCATCACAGTCCTGCGAGCAACTAATTTTGATTGGTTATAACATGCTTGTGATATTTTAGGGCTTAACAAGCACTTGGTTTTAAAATGTGTCAAATATGATTAGCTCTGAGTGAGTGTGCGTGTATTTATGGAGTTATTCATTCTTTTAAACTTCATTGGAACAAGATGTCTGTGACGGTTCTCAGTCATCCAGGTCATCATAGTCTAAGGAGCTTGGAAAGAAAAGCGCCTGGACTTGAAGTTGCTTGAAACATTGTAACGAGGCAGAGCAAGTAGATATTTTACAGAAGCAGAAATACCACAGTGCAGAAAATACCTACAAGTTGTTTGCTGGCACGTCTTCTGTCAGAAATAGCAAAGGTAAGTGGCTGTATAGTATCTCTGGGCTCTGTTGCTATGACCACTTTTAGTCTGAGATTTAGTAGAATTGTAAAAAGCAGTTTCGTTACATGATAAATTTGCCCATTTTCCTCCCTGAAACTGTAGTCGCAAGCTTTTTGCTTCACTTATCAATACAAGAGAAACATTTCAGTGATATGTTGCTTAGATCTTGCAGTTCTGGCTCCTCAGCATTACCGTTTATAGATGAACGGCCTCATCTTATCAGTTTAGTTAAACTTCTCAGTGAGGATACAGCTGTGTCTGTGCGCATGTGAGGAAAAGGGATACTGTACATACGCTGACCTCATTATCTAGATATAGATCTAAGGAAAAGTGTAACATTTTTGGGAACACAGCCACTGACGAAGGGTGTAATTCATCCATTCGTCTATTGTGGATGTGAAAATAATGAATATTAAATAAACATGTAAAAAGTTAGCATTAATACAGCCATTTGGGAAATAGTTTTTGCTTTTCGCTTCTTAAAAATGACAATTTGTGTCTAAAATACCTGAAGTTATGCAATACTCAACTTGTACTGTAATTATTTCTTTGTTTCCAGTAAAAACCTGACGTGTTACCACCTCATTCTAGTGTGCTTGATATGCTTTAAGTTTGTATAGGTAAATATAATTACACTGTCATTAAAAAAAAATCTATTTAATTAGAGAGCAATTAGGCCCTTAGCTGCTTGCCGAATTATAAAGTGTTACTGGAAGTGTACTTATTTCCATCCTCTTACCAAACTTTAATTTCCTTAAATAAACATTTGAACTTTGGTCCACAGACTCATAAATGTTAAGCTGTAAGAGAAATCCAGATCTGCCCATTAGTACAAAACGATCTTTCTTTGACACACGTAATCAAACAGTTACAGACTCTGCTCACGCTCATTAAACCTGAAACATTGTTTCACATACATTTATTGTGAGCCCAGGGGCAAATACATTACCGTTTTGGTAAGAACTTCCATCAGTGTGTAATGAAGGGATCATCACGGGAGGCTGTTATTAGAGCCAGCGTGTCTGCCGTGGCTGCTGACTCGGAAATTCTTCCACTCGTACGTTCATGCTCTGTGGAGCCATGGATTAAATGTGGGTGGGGGGGGTTTGGTAAATATTTCATTCTTTTTGTTGCTATAACAGTTCATTTGTTGCTTTTAAATCAAACACTTCTTGATGTAAATGATAAAATCATCCATTATCCTGGCTGCTTGGCTCTGAAATGCAATTTCCTCAAGTCACTTAAATTCTCTCCAACAGCTGTGCTGCTGACCTTACAAGAGAGTCGGAGGGATCCTTTCAACTAGTGCAATTAAAAGAACAGCGGGATATAGATTTCCGTTGGTTCGATAAATGTGGTTAGGAGAATTATAATGTGTGTGACTAATGGTACGCTCGCAGTATTTAAGCTTGCTTCTCATTAATATGCTAAGCAGCCAGCACTAGCTTTGTCTTTAACACTGCTCCTCAGATCATTGTTCAATGCTGGGCTCAAATCTTACACCCTGCCCATCTTGCCGGACATACGCGTTGAGATTTCACATTGTTCAGATAACTTTTACAGATATCAGTGGAGATGGAGAAGTCTTTGGGGCTGCAGGCGTGCCGGTGAGTTTCCCTGTCACAAAGGTTGTAGAAGTGGTTTTGGAAGTGTGGGTCAGAGATTAGATGAAATCTAATAATCCCCCATATCATTCCTCAAAGCACGAAACAGCCGTGGTTAATGATGAATGGCTTATTGATCATAAAGAACATTTTTCATGACCCGAATTGCACCCAGACCAGCTCTGTCAAGACCCGACAACCTGCAGTATTTCTAGCCTTGTTGCCAGATTGGACCACTTTGTTATCCATCTGTCACAAGCAGTCTATCAGTTTGTTTTGTAGCTTGCCATTCAGAGCGCACTCCTGCTGAATGTAAGTGTCAAGATACAGCAGGCCCATAATCGATGCCCTTGCCTTCCTCAATGAATTTATGATGCCACGTGGGCCTTTGAAATCCTTCAGAAGTATCCTGTTACCTCTGGGCCGCTAAGATGCCTGCGTGTAATTACAAGCTGTGATCATAACCTACAAGCTCAGAGATAAAGAGCAAAAGGATGCACCATAAACTTTGTATAAGATCTGAGGCAGATTACCATGGCAACCTAGGTACACTTTTAAAGAGTGCAACTCGGTTACTTTGCCTCAGGAACATGATATTCAGTGTAGCCATGTTAATAGAGCTCATCAGAAGCACTTGTTTCCATAGCAGGTTTTTAATGAACTTTGTGTTACATCGACTCCTGATGTTTTACGGCTTTTAAAGAAGAAAGCTAATGAAAGAGTTTGACATTAGCGAACGCGAGTAAAATGATCTGCTACTTTAAAACAAAACGGAGCAAAGCGAAGCCTTTGTTTTGTGTGTGCTGCTTATTGCTCATTAGCACATTGTCAGGAAACCGTTTCACCATCTCAACACAATGTTTTCATTTTTTAGATTTGTTTGCGTCATTTTTTTAATCATTTGAAAGACGATTAAAATCCTCAAAGCACTGGAACCTGACACTTCACTGTTTTCTTAACGAGCTGCCTCGTTCATAGTATGTAATGTGTTACGATACCTACATGAATAAAGTTAAAGAATAAATAATTAGTGACTTCGGTAATGGGATTGGTCAGAAGCCTGGATTTAAAGACTGCAGGAGAGTGGATTCTAAATAATGAAATGCATTTTACTGTATTTTTTCCAGCAGCTGACCTGTAAAGAGATAAGAGTGCATAGCCTCAGGATGTCTGATTTACAAACACTCATTCAGACGTTTTGTGCTGTGTGGTCGTAATGTTGTGGCTAATCACGTAAAAGCCCATCATCAGACTAAATCTGGGCTGTCTACAGTTGCTTGGCTTGAGTGGGTGTCACTGGCTTGTTTTCTATGAGCAAACCACTTACTGCCGGGGACACTGGGGTTTGCATAAAGAGTCTGCAGCGGGAGATGGCAGCTGCACCGTCAGCCGTTTTACCTCGCGCCGATGCGTTTGAACAGACGACGCCAGGAGTATGAGAGTCATTTTTCATCTGATTTGAGAATTCCACACTCAGATCAGTGCGCACAGGCGTTACAGTGTCCACCTAGCCAGCAGAAACAAAACCTGTGAACCGTGTACCAGTTTACTCAGACAGCAGCAAGGTCAGAGGCACTCGACTCGCTCACAGTAGCTCACTCTGCAAGGCCTTCGAAACAAACAAATCCTTTTGTGCCAAAGTAGATGAGAGCAGGTGTTTTCCCATCTTTCCTCATGTGTTGCTTTGACGTGAACATTATCGGAAACATGGCTGTCACGGTGTGGCCACGCCCCGGAGGTTTGTGTTTTTTCTGCTCCTCTATCACACTAAACGTCCCTTTGAGTTCTAGGGAGAACGGTGGGTTCTGTGCAGTTCTGCTCAGGATTTCCTCATCATCTCACGAGTATTTAAGTGCTGCGTCGATTTACTGCCATGGTGATAATCAGGCCTCTTTTGTCTGCTACCTCTGTGTCCGCTTCTAGAGAAAGGACGTTACCCAAGACTTACCTGCCTGCCCACTCTCCACCTTCACACCATTCACCCTTCTGAAAGCCAGCCTGCCCTCCAAAGAGTACGGCAGCTAATGCAGTTCTCCACCTCTTTCCACAAAACGCATATCCACCCTGGCCTCAGCTAACGTCTCCTCTCGTCTCCCACGGAGCTCCCGGTTGCGTCGCTGCTGTCAAAACAAAGTCTCAGTTTTCAGATTTGTTCCTTATTGAGAGCTGGCTGTTTTTTAATAAAACTTTTAAAACTACCAGCAGTGTTTTGAGTTTGCATTGACCAAAATTTGACAGTTTAAAAGTGAAATCATCAGATCAGTAAGACTTCCTCTACTGACTGATTAATTTAATTGATTTATTTTGCAATGTGACATTTTCAGTCATTAAGGAGGAGGATTTCTGTTTCCATGCCTTTTTCAGAGATTCACTTATCACTTGGCAGTGCATCAGTCCTGAACAGCAACTTAAGAGTAGAAGAGTAGAGCTGTGTGTGCATGTGTTTGATTTTTTAATGATTGGAACTCATGTTTACGTGTTGTTTAAATGATTAAACTGATATGTTGGGAGAGAGACTCGATATTTGAATTATAATTGTTCCATTTGCTTTGACCTGTATCCCATGCAAATCCAAATGTAACTTGAAAACAACTTGGTCCAATTATATCAGTCAAACGTCAGTTTAAAAATGTGTTTTTCAGATAAATATAAATTGCACTCCTCCCACCACACAACAACCTGACAGCATCCAGCGCCCGAGTTGTCGTTTATCTCAATAAAAATGAAAGTGTGCTTTGAGAGCAGCTCATCTGAGCTGCAGCGTGCAGCAAAGCAGCCCTGTCAAGACAGAGATATTTTCTGCAGCTGGCATATGGACGAGATCGAGGCTGAGCCAGTACAGATGGAGCTTCTTGTTGCTCCCCATCAGCACGTACCGTCTGCGCAGTCTCGTGGGAATCTCAGTGAAGAGATTTGCTCGGCGTTTAATAAAACTTTCACTGGAACCAAACAAGTGTCACCCTTAATAATCCGCTTTTAATTGCGTGGATTTCAGTTTCCATGTTGTGAATGCGCATTAGTGTGATTGCAAAGACTTGGGGCATTTTAAATTGCCGGTGTTTTTGATTCCACAAAATGGAAAAGCAATGATCAGAATCCCTCTGAAACTTTGAATTTAAACATAATGTAATACTATATATGACTACAGTTGTTGCCTTTGCCAGCTGCTGCCATCCTTCTTTGTCATGATGTATGTGACCCTGTTTTCCTCGGTAACAACCTGTATACAGCAAGATAATATGTCACACGTCACAAAGCTCAAATCATCTCAGGCTAGTTTCTTGAACATACAGCGTCAACAAATCTGTCATGTCAGCATGGACCAATATCTCTGAGGACGCGTCTGCAGCTCCTGCGGGACTGAAGTGTATGTAACTCCAAGATTTAACATCAGAGTCATACTAATGCACAGTGATCTCGTGTTACGCTCTTCTGATCGACATCTTTACGTATTAATTTTTGTTTTACATGGATTGTGTTTTTAAAGGCAAACCATATCATTTGGGCACCAGATCAAATCCTCAGAAGAGAAGTTTACTGGAAAGAGATCATCCTTCTGATCCCCATAATCTGTCTGGGAACAACGCCTCTCCATTATGAAAACAGAAAACAAGCATTACGAGTGTTATCCCCAGGGCTGCCTGCTACTCTGTGCTACATGTGATTTCACTCTTGTTGTGTAGATGTTTTGTTTTGTTAGCAGAGCTAACAGTTTCCATGTTTCTGCTACACTGTGTGTTTATGGGCACATAATGAAAGACATGCTGTAAAAACATAGTCACCCTGGAGGCTTGATTCTGATGACGCCGGCTTCCTCCGTAACGCTCTGCTGTGTTTGGTGGGTCAGTAAATTAATGACTCCTCTCCAGTGATGCAAGCCAAAGGACAGAGTCGTACTGTAGACGTCTCGCCCCTTTTCCCATCTTTTTCCCACCTCCCCTCACTCCTGGGAACCTCCCGCGCCCACCATGCAAGGAAAAACATTACCCATGTTATTTTGTCTTTTACAATCCACTTCATTTAGAAGCTTACAAATCCTTTTAAGGTGATGTTGTGCGCATCGCATAGTTACTGCAGGGGTAGAGGGAGGGATCTCTAATGGTAATACTAATGCGTCCTCTGCCCTGAGGGGAGATGGGCCACTGTAATTGGAAAACAACCCCCCCAGCCTGCGGGAAAATAAAAACTTTTATAAATAAAACCTTTCTTTATGAAAGGCTGTAACCTAATTCTTAACCGTTATTAGCTATTCACTGGAAATTAAACTGGTAAAAAAATCTAATTAGATTTTTAAAAAAAATTTAAATTAAGTCCCCACCTTCTTATCAGCCCGCCCCTCCCTGAGCCCGGTTCTGACGGAGGTTTCTTCCTGTTAAAAATCAGTTTTTCCTTCCCACTGTCGCCAAATTGCAAAGTGTGCCAAATCAGAGTCATCTGATTGGTGGGGTGTTTACCTTACATACTTATTTAAAGCACTTTGTAAATAAAACTGGATTGTACTGTTTCCACACTCTATGTATTCTAGGGTTTGGGTGGGGGCGGTAGCCCCAAGGTTAACAAAAGGACAGGAAGTATTAGGTGACAGGTGGGGGCCTGCATCGTGCAACCTTCAAAGGGAGCCTGTTCAGTGGATGTCAGTTGTAGCTGTGAGTAATGGGTTGGATTTGCTAGCGAGAGAAACTTTGACAAATCAAGAAAAGGTGTCGAATTGCTCTGGAGAAGCTTGTGGAAAAAATGAACGCGTAGGTCATCGTTACAGCGTAAGCTCGAGAAACAAGAACAGACTGCTGAACGAGTGATCCACGTCCGAGGAATAATTTACACACGGCTCCGCACCAGAGCCAGGCTCCGGCTTTGATTTGAACCTTCATTATTTATGAATTTGACATCGTAATAGCAGAAATACTGCAACACATTCCCAACCTCACAGTCCCTCTGAAGACTCCATGACTTCATTATACTGGAATTGAAAACACATGCTTCTCTCAGGCCTCAGTTGTACTCGACAAGAGTAAAGCAGACTGAAATCAGTCTGTTTTATCTCAAGTGGCTCAACTTGATGTTGAACTTGTCGTCTCATGAATTAGTTAGTGCTGAATGTTTCTGTAATTGAGCCGTAGATGTGCTTTTCAAATAACACCATTTCTGCACCAAAAAAGTGGACCACATCAGTCCAGCTCTGAGGTCCTTACACTGGCTGCCTGTCCGTCAGAGGATAGACTTTAAAGTTCTGATGCTGGTCTATAAAGCTCTGAATGGTTTAGGACCAAAATACATCAATGACCTCCTGACCCAGTATGAACCATCCAGATCCCTCAGGTCATCTGGATCCGGTCTTTTATCAGTTCCCAGAGTCAGAACCAGACACGGAGAAGCTGCATTCAGCTTTTATGCTCCTTATATCTGGAACAAACTCCCAGAAAGCCTCAGATCAGCTGAAACACTCAGTTTATTTAAATCCAGGTTGAAGACTCACCTGTTCTCAGCTGCATTTGAATAAAGCACCAAATCCACACTTTAAGCTTAAATTTCAAAACTTACATTTAACTACTGATTTTATCTACTGTTCTGATTTTATCTGTTTTGATTTTATATACTGTTGTTTGTTTGTTTGTTTGTTTGTTTGTTAATTAGTTAGTTAGTTTATTTGCTTGTTTTATTCAATTTTAAATCATGCTTTTTATTTGTTCTTGTTTCTAATGTCTCTGTAAAGCACTTTGAATCACCTTGTTGTTGAATTGTGCTATACAAATAAACTTGCCTTGCCTTGCCTTGCCTTGCTTTGTTTGCCGTGCTCACATCTGACAGCATCTTTAGTTTAAAAAGCTGTATGCTGTTGTTTTACTAGGTCAGCTATCATTTTCAATATTTGTACTTGTCATTCAAAGAACTTATTTGTGGTCCATGTTGCTGGAGATAAACATAGCAGCGTGTTTGCTTTGTGTTATTTTCTGTTTCCATCTGTTTTCATATCATTCCTTGCCCTCGTGTTTGGACGCTTCTTCTGGTGTGTATGCACAGATATAGAAAAGCCCAGCATCAGAGAGAAAAAGAAAGAATAACAGCTCAAGTGCATCGACTCATCTGGTGAAATAATGAATACACGTGTAAATGATTTCCTCTTCGAGCCGAACATGCAGCGAAAGGTCATCGTTGGCATTTCAAATGAGTGCGAGTTCACAGAGATGCCTCCAGAGCCGCACACATCAAAGCCGCACTTGTATTTTAAACTCGGCACGCGTTAAATAAATGCTGCACTTACCTTCTAAGACTTAAAAGAACCCGTGACAGCCAGCTATTATTTGTTCACTTCTTCAACAGCACCTTTTCACAGCAGTTAATGGTGTTACTAATTACACCACCAACCCGACTGTGAGCACGCTCGCGCTGTTCCAGGACACAGAAGTGCAAGAAGCTAAACAGACTCCTTCTGCACACCTTCGTTCTTCAGAAAGGTCGTAGTTATTGAAAATATACTCACAGAGAATGTTCTACTGATAGACGGATTATCAAATAGCTTTTTACTTTTAGCAGCTTTGATCTTGACCAAGGCACATGCTGTACTCTGCTCTGTTGCTCTGATAGCAACCAGTGTTTGATTTTAGTGCATTTAAATCCCCCCAAAACTGATTTTTGAATAAAATCTCAATAAAAACAACTGGCAATGATTTGCTGATGATTTAAACCCTCAATTTAAAATGATTTCATCATACAGGACAAAACAGTTTTTGGAAACTACGTGCTGACTTAGAACTCAGCAATACAGAGTGCATGAGGGGCATGTTTACCACCGTCTCGTCTTCTTCATCACTCTTAGCATTTGGAAACTGATTTCTGTGGTTTTAGAAAGCAAAACGTTTTTCCAGCTTGATATTGAGTTTCAGCTGCTCACCAGTTCAGGACCTCTCTGGTTAGCAGCAGCTCTGGACTACAGACAGGCCATCAGGGTAGCTAAATAAGCACTGAGACTCTTTGATGGCATCATATACTACTCAAAAATCTCTAGATATCATTCAGCATTGATGGGACTGCCATGTGCATTAATACACCCCCGGACCATAACAGAAGCTGGAATTTGAACTGAAAGCTAAAAACCACTTGGTCCCTGTCCTGTTTAAAATGCAGCGTCTCCAAAATTAATTTCAAATTATGATTGGTCACATTTTCCCTCTTTCCCTTGAATTGGGTTTGGACCCACTGAGGGTGACTGGGTCTTAAATTTGCCAACACAACCGTCCATCTGTTTTGAATGCACTGCTGTCTGAAGGTCCAAATATAGTTCAGTGTGAGCGTGTGGCCTTTGTCTGAACGCTGATGCTTTTAACAGTATTACCGTACTGTGTACTGCAGATAATGAAACTTTAGGTGGAGCAGTTTTGCTCATAAATTGTTGAATTGTTGAAATGACGTCTTTGACAGGATGCTAAAGCTCTCTGCAGTTTTCCTCTTGACTTTTGTTTACGTCCTCCACCTTTAACCTCCTATAGGACCTAGGATCACATTTTGGGTTATTTGGACCAAAATATTCAATTTTGCTCTACAAGGGCCTGATGTCCACTTACGAGAACATTATACTGCAACTGTTCTATCGAAATTTTAAATGAATATCCTCATATGTGGCTCTGATTTTTCCTAAAAACAAAAGTAAGGTAAAAAAAAAAAATCTGGTAATTCTTTGTTTTTACATTCATCGGGCCCCAATCAGCCCAAAACTCAAAGAGAAATTAAAAATGCTGCTGTGGAAGAGTTCGGGTCTTAGGAGGTTAATGTTAGCTCTGACTTAGCTTTCACAAAAGAAACTCTGCTGGACCTGAAGACAAAATGATCATTTCATCTTCAAAATATACAAATAAATTCAATTTCCCATTTCAAACATTTGATTGTTTTTTCTTTGCTCGTTTCAGAGGGTTTAAATTGTTTCCATTCACATTTTGTAAAACAACTTTTTTTGAAATAATCAGTAAATTATTTAAAATTGACGTCCTTTCCACATTTCTGTGACGGCGAATGCGAGTCTTATCCAAAGCCCAAACAGTCAACAATGATTGATTGTGTGAGCCGACTGAGGAGCCACGAGCTAAGAGGATTTTGACAGGCCCCATATATTAAATCCAGAGAGGCTTTTCAGTCCACGCTGTCATCATTACAGGTACAAGCCTCACTCATACTGATCTGTATAATCAATCATACTAATTCACTTTCCTGCTTTAAAAAGTAATTTTTCCATTGAAACATATTCACACATTAGCCTGTGGACGCTTTAAATGCTTCTTCTTCTTTTTTTAATGTGACAGTAGAGACGCATTGAAGCTATTCATAATTTAGGTCAGCTTTTAAACAGCAGGTCATGTGCCACAATTTAGCAGCGAGCATGTCAGATGCCTGTCATGTATTGCTTGCACTTTAAGGTCATTAAGCACTTGTAAGGCCTTCGGGGACAAGTCATTAGTGGTGAATATTATACCTCCCACACGCAGTGTGTTAGAGACATTGTAGTCCCCACTATACCTTTGATGAATAGCATCAACAAATCCTATTTGCCAAGTGAACACAACAACACAGAACAAAGAGGCAATACTGCAGCTACACAGATACAGTGGGGTGAGAACTATTTAAAGTAATAAAGGCTATTATAGGGTTTGCTAGCACAGCTGGAGGAGGAAAAGGAATCTCTTTGTTGCTATGAGTGCTCAGGAAATCAAGCTGTATTGCACCCATACTGTCACTACATCCCAGCTGAGCCTTTTCCCTGACAAGACAAGATAAAAAGGATGAAGATGCACAAATGGGATAAAGGTAAAAGCTGGAAATGAGGAGTGTGTGATAATATGCACGATTCTATTTTGTTAATCCGATTCCTTAATTACTACCATCTGCTGTCTGAAGAGGAAAACAGGAAGTTTTGCATTCTGACTTGGTAATTAAAGATAAATACGCAGAAATGCATTTTCAGGTGGCATAATAGTTGATCTGCGATCGACCTATCCCCTCAGCTTCATCCTGTTACAGACTTCTCAGGCTTGTGTGGTGTGTGGAAAATACCTGTGCTATAAAACAGTCGTTATAAAAGCCTGATTGTGTTGGCTTACTGGATTTTGAGTCTATTTTATAACTTTTGTCATTTAGTTCTTGAGTTTATTTTCTTCTAGCGTTTCCATTTTCCTGTGTAAAGAAGCCTGATGATTGAATCCAATCACAAAACAATAATAATGCATACTTCATTCATCCCCGTGGGGAAATTACTCTCTCTACATTTGACCCATTCAGTCAGTGAAGCAGTGGGCAGCCGCTAAGCAGACGCACCGGGGAGCAGTGTGTAGGGATGGTACCTTGCTCAGGGAACCTCAGGGTAGCCGTTCAGTGGATTCGAACCCCCGACCTTCCGATCACGGGGCAACCACTCCACCTTCTGAGCTATCCCTGGCTCAGGAAGACATTATTATAGCAAGCTGGAGACACTACAGCTGGAAAGAATGATCCCTGACTCTTTCGTTGTGCGGAGAGTGGTGAAGGCAGCGGTCAGCGGTCCGAACCAATTATCCAGATGACTACTTCATACATTTACCGAAAATATTTCCACTTTATCAGCCTTCAGATCCCTGGATCCAGTTTGTTGCGTGGCAGTGAATGAAGCTGTGGAGGCACAGAAAATTTGGGCAAAGGTGTAATTAAAGCTAATTATGGCACGGCAGAGGAGAGGGGAGAGGAGCACATTTATCTTCCCCACAAATGAGCAGAGGCTGGGAGAGCTGAATTAGCTGCCTCGCTGCTGCCTCTCCCCTGCCACACCACTCCTCACAAGGACACTCCTCCTGGAAGACGAGGTGGGGTCAAGTGCATGTGTATCCCCCAGCATTATTCTTACAGGCAGATGGGGTCCCTTGGCCACTGGGCGCTGGGAATTGAAGCACTTTAAGCAAGCTCTGAGCCAAGCCACTCAGCCTCTGCATCATTAGACTGAGCTAAAAATACATATCCCACCCATGGTTGGGTGCAGAGGACCAGTTCACTGACTTTCCCCGATTCCTCTTTTCTTTGTTTTTGTTAGACATGAGTTCCATGAGGTTTTGACACTACACCCAATAAAGCTGCTATTAAATTGAATTATTGTTGAATATAGTACAACTTCACACTGTTGTTGCACTGTTATTAATGCTCACCCCACGGTATTAATGGACCTAAAAATCAATGCATGTTGTGGTAATGCTGCAGTGACATGTGCTACGAGGCATTCACTCGATCCACATTTATGGAACATAAAGCTGCAAATATTAAAGTTTTTAAAAAATATATTATCTGATTAATTATCTGCAATAAAACATGCATTACTACTTAAATACTGATTTTCAGTTGGCAGACAGTGAAAACATCTTCAGCCACCTTTCTGCATCTAAATATAAATATAACTGTGCTCCTAGGTTATGTTGGTGAGGGTATTATTCACCTGGTATGTCTCCATGCAAGCAGAAGACTTTAAAAGAGCAAAGCATGTTCCAGCAGCCATTGTAAATCTCAGCCTGATGCTTGACTGCTTTTCATGAATGACACTGAACAACCTGAGTGAAGTGACCTGAACTGAATAGATTTATTCCTGCCAAATGGTGCACAACCTGGATGTTGAATAACTCCATGTTTTCTTTCTTTATTACAATATAAATGCAAAACACGACACCAACATAATGAATAAGCTTCAGAACCTTTACTAAAGCGCACGTATTGCTTTGACAGCTTATTGGGGCAACACCGTGAGCGCTGGAGACTCGGGACACGCATAATCTCGTGGCCCCACACATGCAAGTAATTGTGTGATTGCAAAGGCTGGGGTGACTAACAACTCAGTGCTGAGAAGCAGCTTTCCAGGGTAAATATTGTCTTTAAATGTCGAAAATATGCTGTGCTTATTTAGTCTTTTATTATTCATTGCCGCTGCTGTAAGGTCAGACACCACCTGCAGTGCTGGTTGGGTGGAGTTAGTTGGCCACAGGTGTCCTTGAAGCAAGAGTTCATACTTTATGAGAACATTGTAGCTAACGTATCTGTCCTGAAGGAGGGGGATAAATAATGAATTATTTAAAATTACTAAATAATTTGGATGAAATAAAGATACAGTCGCTAAACTAATAATAAAAAATTGAGTTGCTGCTTCTCTTCTCCATAAAATCAATTGTGTGGCTTTGTCTTTAGCTTGGTGGGCGTTAACGACCACAGGCTGCTGTTCAATTTAGTATTTAAGCAATTATGCTAATGAATGCATATTTTACCATTTAATGATAAAGCCGAGGTTCATGAAGTAATGACCGGACACTTTCTTCTAGTATTCATCACCACTTCCTACTTGAACCGTTCACCTGACGCGCATTTGCAATTATTTTGTCACGCATGTACGATAAAAACATTAAAAATGCGCCGGTTGCAAATCATAATTAAGTTCGGAAATAACAAGACTGTACAAAGTGGCTCCAGCACATTTGACTTGCAGCTAAGTTAGTAGCCGTACTGTATCTTTACCGTTACTCGCAGAACAAACGTCCACGGACAGCACTATTTGCGCCGAGGAGGAAGCGTGCAGCCTGTAAAGCGGCACTGCGGCATCGCCGTATCACTGCGCCCCGGTCTCCCTTCTCCGGGATCCTGAAGCTCGGATCTGGGGAGAGGAGGAGGAGATACCCTATGGTTTTCCTTCGCGGGATTTATTTTGCCAGCTCCAAACCTTCTTGTGCTTTATCTTTATTTTTTCTTTAGTGACTGAAGGCCTTCAACTTGTCCGGACGGTCCCTCCCCACTCTCAAGGGTTTGCAATTCTTGGTTTTGCATGACGTGTCTTGGAGCAAAAGGAAAAAAAAGAAGAGAGAGAGAGAGAGAGAGAGAGAGAGGCTTGCTTTTGTTGTGTGTCTTATAGTAGAAAATGAAGCTTGGAGAGCCGGAGCAGGAGGCAGTGCCAGTCCGCTGCTGCTGCTGTGGGCTGGACTGGATTACAGAGCCTGAGATCTTTACTGACAGCACAGGCAGACAAAAAGGGACTGTGAGCTGAGACAAGAGAAAGAGTCTTTGCTGAACTGGAAAAGCCAGGGCGAGTGCTAGGACACAGTTTGTGTGTGTGTGTGTGTGTGTGTGTGTGTGTGTGTGTGTGTGTGTGTGTGTGTGTGTGTTTAAATAAGCGATATTTTGGGAGCTATTTGCACAGTGTCTGTGTGCCATTAGATGAGTATTGGCATGGGGCATCAGGTTAAAGGCACAGGTACTTAAAAAAGGCTTAGAAGCATTATCACGGTAAAGGTGCATTTGCCTTCTTGGGGGTGTTGTTAGAAGACTGAACATGTACTGTGAAATGAATAGCTGTAAATGGTTGATGCACACTTAATTGTTGGCATGCAGGCTTGTTAGTGCCTTTGTTGTGTATGCCTTTGATCAAGCCCCCCAAAATGGTTGTGACTGTGCATGCTTAAAACATTTGTCACTTTGCAGGGTCGAGCAGAGCATACATGCTGCAGAATCCAGATGAGCTCACTACATGACAGCCCGTGTCCAAGGAGACACTGTAAAGTTGAAGATGGTGGTTGACTGTGACAGATTGGTTTTTGGTTTGGGTGGTGATGCAGAAAAGGGTTCATTCCTCTGTGCTTGAAACGTCCACCTGGATTCTGGAGGCTTAGTAAAAGCCTGCAGTTAGTTCGGTCTGAAGCAGTTTTCTTCAACATACGAATACCATTTCTGTGATGTAATGGATGGGAATTATTATTCTGGACACACTGAGAAGCCATATGTGTTTTGGACTACGATGCCAGAGTGACTTTCTGTGGCTTTAGGCCTAGTCTGCTGGGCTGCTCCTGAGAATGATGTAGAATAGCACTGCAAGCTGTTGAATGTTGCATCCTCATATTATAAAGCAGCCAGATGCCTTCAGTGTCAGTGAAGGCAGGCTCTGCTAAGCTCTGCAGCCAAACACAGGATAACCTTAATAAAGGGTCGTGGCATTTGTTTAGAGTGTGTAAAACCTCAAACGCGTGTCTCTGTTCAATTAGACCTACTTTTAATTTGTGAAAGGAGAAGTGTAGTCATGTCTGTGTGCCAGGTGATGTTTTGAAAGAAATGAATGGTGAACTGAAACAGGTTGTCAGGGGGAATCTGTTAATTTCAGCAATTCATTTATGGATGTCTACAAGTCAAAGCTATATTATTCAAGCGCAGCTCCCAAATATTGACTCGTCTAATTTGTCTTTTATGTCTGTTTATGCTGCAACTTTATTATTAGTGATGTTGCACAGTGAAAGTGAATGAAATGTCATTTCTGATGCATGTGAGTGTGTGCCAAAATGTTGATCATTTGCATTAAAACTAATGTAGTGAGCAGACAAATAGAGTATATTGTTCACCTTGTCAGTTTAATTATTGTAGCAGGAAGAAAGTGCTGCACAGTGCTGAAGCGCTGTCACAGAGTTTACATTTGTAGCTGTCACCAGGCCAAAAATAATCCCAGGAAACTTAAGCCATCGTGTAGCAAAATAACACTGGTGTTATATAATTTACACAAGGAGCTCAATCATTTAAAAACACAGTTTATGTTAGAAAACTTGGCAAAAGCTTTTGCGACACCAGTAAAAGAGCACTTACAACACATAATCATCTCATCTCGGGGCTTAATGACCTGGCAGTGTAAAAAGCACAGTATACTCAGCAGATGCAACTAATAAAACATTCATCTTGCATTATGCACCAAGCCAAGAACCTTCTGTTGTAGCATGCAGCACCTATCGGAAAATGGCTCATTAGCTCCAATGCACTGTTGAACTTGCTGAGTGAACATGTTGCAAATGCATGCACTCTCTCTCTCTCTGTCCATCTTTATTTTGCAGGAGCGTGAGTTTGCTGACCTTGGGTAAGAGCAATTCCTGGAGAAGAAAGATGTGGCGGCACCTGCTCATCTCATCACGGCGGGGCACGTTCACTGAGCAGACATTTGCTTTAACTTGAAAAGTCCTTCCCCTGGCAAAATCGACAGCTTGGCGATAACGTGTTTAATAGATCATTTTACACCTCCGCTGTAGGATTTGATGGACTGCCTTTGGGGATCTTTTCGTGAAGCCTAGCTGGGTTCACTGAGTCAGTGCGCTTTTGAGTTTCCCATAAAAGGCTTCATCTGTTGGATATTATGATTACCTTGGATCTATCCCACTGATAACATTCTCTTGGATATTGTGGAGATTCTCCTCAAGGGGGTCTTTGCCCAAGTGGAGGTTTAGCAGTGCCGCGTTGGGCCCTCGAAGGCTTTGATTCCCGGTTAACAGGAGGGTTTATTTGGATGCTTCCAATGAAGGACATGGATGGCCCTCGATCTAGTGGTCTCCGGAAGAAGAGGAAGTCGAGGTCCGAGAGGGATCGGGAGAGGAGATCAAATGGGATACAGAACAACCACGTGAAGGGCTCCGTGTTTCGCTTCTCCTCTGACTCAGAGCGGGAGGGTGACAGGGAGCCCTCGTCGTCCCGACCTCGACCTCCACGAAGAAAGCGGAAGGAGTCTACTTCTGCCGAAGAGGACATCATTGACGGCTTTTCCATCACAGGGTTCGTGACCCTCGAGGCCCTGGAGGTGAGTTCTGTACCACGGAGTGGGAGGGGACTTGTTTGCACTTACACATTAAACTCGAGCTGTCAGACGGTGTGTTCTGCTGAATGGATCGGTCAGGTACTTTTGTTTTTAGCTCCTACCTGTGTGTTTGGCTGTGGTGTGAGCTGGTGTTCAGCAGATGCAGGCTGATGTTGTCTGGATGAGTTTTCTTGCAAAGCCTCACACCAGATGAAGTATGTTGAGCTATGGTTGTAGAAGCTGTTGTGCCTTTGTGCGCTTTGGCACGAGAGAGCAATTTGATCCATGTTACAACAGTTTATTCACTGGTGGTAATTTATTATGTGCTGGCTATCCATTTTCCTTGGCTGACCTCCAGTGATATAGTTCTACATTATGACTTGCATGAGCAAGCATTTTATATAGAGCCTAACTGCTACATTTTTCTGTAGTGGCAAGTTACACAATTGTGTGACAAACCTCTGCAGTTGTGGAAATATTCTGCCCTAGGTGTTGCCATTTGTCCATGTCAGTTTTTAGCTATCGCGGAGTCTATTTTGTCGTGACTGTCGTGACTGTAGAATAAGGACAGCGATTGACACGAAGAAGCGTCATGAGGAAACAAACGGCAACAGGAAGTACAGACGTGTCTACATATTCGACCCAAAGACATTTGAGCAGATAGGGTTGCTACATTAACGGGTGGTTATTCTACATCCAGCATTACTGATCTACATTATTAACTTCATTATCTGTCCTCCCAAGGTTCGAGGGTATAAGTTTGACACTAAGGTATGCAGTGCGGTGCTAATCTCTCGTTCACTAGTTTGGTCCATATCAAGGATATAAAGAGTCGTACTTGTCCTCATTGTATCCTTTTGTTAGACAGAGCCACACTTTTCGCAGTTCAAGAGTTGCTTACGGTCATGTTTTTATTCCTCTTTATTCAGAGTGACTCCATTGAACAGTCGTGGGCTCTTGTGCTTCTCTGTGCGTCCTTTCTTTCTCCTCGCTCTGCCTGACCTTTCAGTTGTTCTTTCCGTTGATGTTTTCTGGATCAGTCTGCTAAAGAATTGCTGTTCAGTTTGAGTGTCTGGTTAAAATGACAACAGCCCAGCGTATGTGCATAACAGAAGGCAAGGCAAGGCAAGTTTATTTGTATAGCACAATTCAACAACAAGGTGATTCAAAGTGCTTTACAGAGACATTAGAAACAAGAACAAATAAAAAGCATGATTTAAAATTGATTAAAACAAGCAAATAAACTAACTAACTAATTAACAAACAAACAAACAAACAAAACAGTATATAAAATCAAAACAGATAAAATCAGAACAGTAGATAAAATCAGTAGTTAAATGTAAGTTTTGAAATTTAAGCTTAAAGTGTGGATTTGGTGCTTTATTCAAATGCAGCTGAGAACAGGTGAGTCTTCAACCTGGATTTAAATAAACTGAGTGTTTCAGCTGATCTGAGGCTTTCTGGGAGTTTGTTCCAGATATAAGGAGCATAAAAGCTGAATGCAGCTTCTCCGTGTCTGGTTCTGACTCTGGGAACTGATAAAAGACCGGATCCAGATGACCTGAGGGATCTGGAAGGTTCATACTGGGTCAGGAGGTCACTGATGTATTTTGGTCCTAAACCATTCAGAGCTTTATAGGCCAGCATCAGAACTTTAAAGTCTATCCTCTGACGGACAGGCAGCCAGTGTAAGGACCTCAGAGCTGGACTGATGTGGTCCACTTTTTTGGTCTTAGTGAGGACTCGAGCAGCAGAGTTCTGAATGAGCTGTAGTTGTCTGACTGATTTTTTTAGGTAGACCTGTAAAGATGCTGTTACAGTAATCAAGCCTACTAAAGATGAATGCATGGACTAGTTTTTCCAGGTCCTGTTGAGACATCAGATCTTTTATCCTTGATATATTCTTGAGGTGATAGTAAGCTGACTTTGTTATTGTCTTAATGTGTTTTTCTAAGTTTAGGTCTGCATCCATCACTACACCCAAATTTCTCGCCTGGTTTGTGGTTTTTAGATGTATAGATTGAAGTTCTCTGGTGACCTGTAATCGTTTTTCTTTGGCGCCAAAGACTATTACCTCAGTTTTGTTTTTGTTTAGCTGGAGAAAATTGTGGCACAACCAGTCATTGATTTCCTCAATGCATTTACCAAGAGCCTGTACAGGGCCTCGGTCTCCTGGTGACATTGTGATATATATTTGTGTGTCATCTGCATAGCTGTGATAGTTTATTTTGTTGTTGTTTATAATCTGTGCCAGTGGGAGCATGTAGATGTTAAACAGAAGGGGTCCCAAGATGGAACCTTGGGGAACTCCACATGTGATACTTGTCTGCTCAGATGTGAAGTTACCTATTGATACAAAGTATTTCCTGTTTTCTACGTATGTTTTGAACCAGTTTAGTACAGTTCCTGAAAGACCTGTCCAGTTCTCCAGTCGTTTGAGTAATATGTTGTGGTCAACTGTATCAAATGCTGCACTGAGATCCAGTAAAACTAGGACTGACATTTTTCCACTGTCTGTATTCAGACATATGTCATTAAACACTTTGGTCAGAGCGGTTTCAGTGCTGTGGTTCTGTCTAAAACCTGACTGGAAGGCATCGTAGCAATTATTCTGTTTTAAAAAGTAACTGAGCTGTTGAGAAACTGCTTTTTCAATGATCTTACTTAAAAACGGGAGATTTGAGATCGGCCTGTAGTTGTTCATTTGTGTCTTGTCAAGATTGTCCTTTTTCAGTATAGGTTTGATTACAGCAGTTTTTAGTGATTCTGGAAACACACCTGATAATAAAGAAAAGTTGACGATCTGTAACAGGTCTGACTCTAAAGTCTTTGAGACCTTTTTGAAAAAACTTGTTGGCAGGACATCTAAACAGCAGGAGGAGGAGTTCAGTTGACCTAAGATGTCCTCCAGGTCTTTGCTGTTAATAGGTTGAAACTGTTTCATGGTGTTTAAACAGTTTTTTGGTGGACACAGTACATATCCTGGATCTGCTGTTGATGTACCAATTGCTTGTCTAATTTTTTGGATTTTGTCTGTGAAGAATTTGGCAAAGTCATTGCAGGCCATGGTCGAATGAAGTTCAGCTGCCACTGGCACAGGAGGGTTTGTTAGCCTGTCAACTGTAGAAAATAAGACCCGAGCATTATGGCTGTTTTTAGTGATGATGTCAGAGAAGTAGGACCTCCTTGCACTCCTCAGTTGTAAATTATAATTGTGAAGTTTCTCTTTATAAATGTCATAATGAACCTGGAGGTTTGTTTTTCTCCATCTGCGCTCAGCTTTCCTACACTCTCTTTTTTCATTTTTCACCAGTGTGGAGTTTCTCCATGGAGACTTTTTCCTTCCAGAGATAACCTTCACCTTAATGGGAGCAATAGTGTCCATTACATTTAACATGTTAGCATTGAAGCTATTGACGAGCTCATTGACTGACCCTCTGGGCAGGTCAGGTGTTAATGGGAAGACCTGGTTAAAAATTGCACTACTGTGTTCAGTTATACACCGTTTTGTGATCACTGTTGTTGATATATTTGTGTGGGCTGAGATTTTACTTTCAAAGAAAACACAGTAATGATCAGACAGGCCCACATCAGACACAGTAACCTTTGAAATGCTCAGGCCTTTGGAGATCAGTAGGTCAAGAGTGTGTCCTCTATTATGTGTGGCCTCTGTTACATGCTGAGTCAGCCCAAAGTTGCCCAGAGTGTTACTCAGGTCTTTAGTCCCTTTGTCCTGAGGGTTGTCCACATGAATGTTAAAATCCCCAGCAATAATTACACAGTCAAAATCAACACAGATCACAGACAGCAGTTCACTGAGGTCATTAAAAAAGTCTGTGCAGTATTTGGGAGGCCTGTAAACATTAAGAAACACAACTTTGGATGGGGCCTTCAGCTGTAAAGCCACATATTCAAAAGACTGAAAACTTCCAGGAGATAGCTGCTTACATTGAAATGATTCATTAAATAAGACAGCAACCCCTCCTCCTCTCCTGCTCGCCCTGACCTCACTGATAAAACTGTAGTTAGGAGGGGTCGTCTCGATGAGAACAGCTCCACTGTTACTTTGGTCCAACCAAGTTTCAGTTAAAAACATAAAATCAAGGCTGTGCTCAGTGATTAAATCATTAATTAAAAATGTTTTCCCAGCTAGAGATCTAATGTTTAATAAAGCCAACTTAAGTGTTTTAGAGGTATTACTTGTCCCCTCGTGTTTGGGAGCAGTCTGTGGCACACAAGGTATGTTTACTATGTTTAAAGATCTTTTAGAGTGCAGCTCTCTGTGTTTTGACCAGGCCACATGTCTCCTGTCACCTAAAAGTACAGAAATTTTAAAACCTTCTAGTAAACAGGGTCCCAGCTTCTCCTGGGAAAAGTCATCACTGCCATAATCCTCACAGCCCGGACCCTTCACACATCACGCATCAGACTGCGGAGACAGGGCATGAAGAGGAACTAAGGGGGGCGAGGCTGGGCAATGTGACTTCGATTGCTCTGTTGAGGGTGGGGCTCGATGGCGAACCTTTGGCCGCTCTGGTGGGGGGTTTATGGGGGACAAAAAGGGATTGGGACGGGGGGTAGATCTGAGCCCAGCATTGACCCGCTCCATCATCTCCTCAGTGAATTTCAGGTGTGGGGAGGAGGGAGAAAGGGAGGGGGAGGAGGGTGATGGCCTGTCAGGGGTTTGGGGGACTGGGGAAGGTCGTGGTCCCTTGTCCTGGTCGTTGGTGTTGTTGAGAGAGTTGGAGGCAAATAGGGACCCCTCTTCTTGCCTTAGATGTCTCTCCTTTCTGAGGCTCTTCCCGGGTGGGGGCAAATGGAGCTCCTCTTCAAGGTTTCTGCTGGGCTTTGTCTGTTCTTGGAGTTCTGTTTGTTCCTCTTTATGAGATAACTCCTCGTTTATCTCAGCCTTGGCACCAAGCACGGATGGATGACGTATGAAATAAAACAAGTTGGAGGTGAACAGTTTCACCCCTGACTTGTTAAAATTAAATCCATTTGCTTTGAACAGATGCCTGCGTTCCCAAAAAATATTAAAGTTGTCGATAAAGTGCACTGAGTGGTCAGCACATGCTGATATAAGCCATTTATTCAGTGTAAACAACCTGCTGAATCTCTCGTCTCCTCCTCTGACCGGCGGTACAGGTCCACTGATGAATACAGCTGCATTCAGAGAGTTTACAGTATTTAATAATCCAGTAAAGTCCCGTTTTAGAACCTCCGACTGTTGTTTGGACACATCGTTTGACCCTGTATGCAGAACAATGTTTGTCACAGTTGGATATTCATCTGCAATTTGAAGAATTCTCTCCTTCAGGTTGTTGACCATATCGTTAGGAAAGCAGCCGGTTATAATTCTAGACAACGGGGAGTAGCAATTTTAATACATAAAAATGTTAATTTTACAGTACTCGATACAGTTATAGATCCAGAGGGTAGATTTCTAATTATTAAACTATCAATATTGAACAAAAAACTATGTATTGTTAGTATATATGGTCCAAATGTTGATGAACCCTCATTCTTCCACGGTTTTTTTAGTGCACTCTCTGAACACCTTGATTGCACACTCATTCTTGGCGGTGACCTCAACCTTGGACTAAATGAAGAAATGGATAGGCTCAACACAACAGGAACTCAGCGTAATTGGCAGTCCACAAATATAATCAAACAGTATATGAACGACTTTGGTCTTTGCGATGCATGGCGCTCTCTTCACCCCACCAGTAAGGAATATACTTTTTTCTCACATGTTCATCACTCTTACTCTCGTCTGGATTATTTTCTGGTCAGCAGCTCACTGCTGTGTGACATTTCAGACACTGAGATTCATCCTATAGCTGTCAGCGATCATGCTCCTGTATCTTTAACACTAATGCACAAGAATAATACTACGCCAAGTAAAAACTGGAGATTTAATATATCACTACTTAAAGATGAAGACTTTATTAAATACTTTAAAAAGGAATGGACTTCATATTTAGACTTTAATGACACTCCCGGAATATCTGCTTCTGTTCTATGGGAAGCAGGGAAAGCTGTGATGAGAGGTAAAATAATTTCTTTCTCATCACACAAAAAGAAAGAAGAAAACAAAAATATTCAGGAATTAGAAAAAAACATCAAATCACTAGAAGAAGCCTACGCGTCCCACCAAGATCAGGAAACATTGAACAAAATACGCAAAACAAAACTAGAATTAAATGAAACTATTAATAAAAAAACACAATTCCTTATACAAAGACTTCGCTTGCAGAATTTTGAACACAGTAACAAATCAGGTCGATTTCTAGCTAACCAGCTAAAAATAAATAAAGAAAAAATAACTATATGTGCTGCTAAAGATTTATCGGGGAACACAATATATGATCCTGGAAGAATAAACAACATTTTTAGGGATTTCTATGAAACTTTATACTCACCACAAATAAACCCATCTAAAAATGAAATTGATCTGTTTCTTGACAACGTAACTCTTCCAAAATTACTAGACAGTCAAGCAATGGAACTGGATTCGCCACTGACGCCAAGTGAACTCCAGGAAGCCCTGATAAGTATGCCCAATAATAAGGCTCCAGGTCCAGACGGCTTCCCTGCAGAATTCTACAAAGAATTCTGGACAATTTTGGCACCAGTATTCCACAGCATGTTGCAGGAAATCGAGGAAAAGGGCAGACTACCACCAAATATGAATTCTGCCAACATTAGTCTCCTGCTAAAACCAGGCAAAGACCCTTTATTTCCCTCAAGCTATCGTCCAATTTCTCTTTTAAATGTAGACCTTAAAATAATCTGCAAAGCTCTCTCAAAGAGATTAGAGAAAATGACCCCCCTCTTAATTCATCCTGACCAAACTGGTTTCATAAAAGGTCGGCACTCCTCAACAAACACTCGTAGATTACTTAATTTAATAGACTACTCATACGATAAAAACATCGAAACCATAATATTATCTCTAGATGCAGAAAAAGCATTTGACAGAGTTAATTGGAAATTTTTATTCGCAACTTTACACAAATTTGGTTTTGGAAACTCTTTCATAAACTGGATAAGAATATTATACAATTCCCCAACGGCTCGTATCAGAACAAATGACCAGACATCCTCCAGCTTCTGTCTCCTGAGGGGCACCATACAGGGATGCCCACTCTCCCCTTCACTTTTTGCAATTTTTATCGAACCTCTAGCAGCAGCATTTAGACAGGCTACAACAATTAAGGGCATAAAATGTAAGAACATAGAACATAAAATCAGTCTCTATGCGGATGATGTGTTGCTTTTTCTGCAAAACACACAAACCAACCTCTCTGAGGTAATTACTTTAATAAACTGGTTTTCAAGAGTTTCAGATTATTCAATTAACTGGCCAAAATCTACAGTTCTCCCCATTAACTGCTCCTTCCATAATTCTTCCTCTGCCCCACTGCAATCCGGAAATATTAAATATTTAGGTATTAATGTCTCTCCTAAGCTTTCAGACTTAACTAAACTAAACCACATCCCACTTCTAAAGAAAGTAGAAGGCGATCTGACTAGATGGAAATCTTTACCCATATCACTCATGGGAAGGGTCGCCACTATAAAAATGATGATCTTGCCAAAAATAAATTACTTATTTTTGATGATCCCTAACAAACCATCACAAGATTGGTTCAGATCTCTGGATTCATATATTTCCAAATTCCTTTGGAAAGATAAATCCCCGCGTATTAGCTTAAAAACGCTACAAAGAACCAAGGATAGAGGAGGATTAAATCTGCCTAATTTTCACCAATACTTCTTAGCCAACAGGCTTCAGTTCATCTCAGAATGGTTAAAACATACCTTCTTAGTTGAGCCCTGGCTAGATGTTGAACAGGCACTATGCAAGGATCTAGAGATTTCAGACCTACCATTTATTAGCTCAAACATCAAAAGACATAAATGCTTTAAAAGTATCAACATCAGCTTTTCTCTAACAGCATGGTGGGAGTTTCTAAAAATAACGGAGTCTTCATTAATCCCATGCAAACGTACACCTATCTGGAATAACCCTGACATATTACAAAACAATAATATGATTAATTTCCCAGAATGGAGTTGTAAAGGAATTAAATACTTAGAACATATATTAGAGGGAACAGAATTTATTCCATTTGACAGACTAGTTGAACAATATGGGATCAACAAGACAAGGTTTTTAGAATATCAACAAATTAAATCCATAGTAAAAAAGAAATTTAACCTCAGTCAAGTTGAATTACAAACACCACTAAGTGCGGCACATTTTCTTACTCTTAAATCCCCCAAATTATTATCTAAAATATACAGAACACTTTCTAAATTAGATGAATCAATATCCCTTCCTACTGCAAAGTGGGAAGCAGATTTATCAGTCAACCTAGACCAAAACTTCTGGTCTCAGATTTGCTTAAAAACTTTCAAATTAATTAAAAATCCCAGTCTGCAATTAATACAATACAAAATACTTCATAGAGTGCACTATACAGGTCATCGGATGTTGAAGATGGGCTTTACATCTTCCAACAACTGCTCACACTGTCAAGGCAATACACCAGACAATTACATCCACGCTCTTTGGTTCTGTCCACCAGTGCAAAAGTTTTGGCGCGAGATATGTGAAGACTTATCAAAGTGTCTGAAATGTAACATCCCAACTTCCCCCTTAGTGTGTCTACTGGGCAGCTTAGATAATGTCACTTCAGAAAAGAATATCGCCCATATGATCTTCACTGCCCTATGCATAGCCAAGAAAACAGTCCTCATGAACTGGAAAAATAAAAATAATCTTAATTCTAACCAATATAGAAATTATCTATTAGATTACATTAGTCTTGACACAGCCTCTGCCACCACATTAGATCAATTGCTCTGGGCCCCTTTTATCAGCTCCATCACCTAGTGGGGGTGGGGGGTCATAGTTTGGTCCCGCCTTCACTGTTGTGATTGGTGAGGGGGTAGGGACAGGCTTAGGGCGTCGGGGGGTTCCCCGGAGGCATCTTCCTTGGGGAGCTCAACCCGGGGTAGCGGTCACGTCCGGTTGGGGGCTCTGTTGGCTCTCAGGTGACTGTTTCCTCGCGGCTGCGTGCAGCGGGGCTAGGGGAGGGTCTGTGCTGACGGACGTGGGTTACTGACCTGGCAACCTGGCTGCCCCTGGGTGGGTCCGGGATGGGCGTGAGGTTCTGGGGGCGCTCCGTCTCTGGGCTGGGGCCCGGGCCGGGCCTCGGGGGCTTGGGTCCTGGTTGGTGTGTTGCCGGGGTTGTGGGCGGGTGGGTGCATGGGGGCCCGGCCCTGGAGCAGGGTGCCGCCGGTGCGTCGAGCCGCCTGGGGGGCTCTTCAACTGGTGGGGGGGATGGTCACATCTTGCAGGAGCTTTCTTCTCTTCAGGAACTCTCTGCAGGAGGGGGAGATACAGGAGAGGTGGAGGAAGATCTCAGCCTGGGCGTTTACCGTCTTATGTAGTCTGGAAGATGTGTGGATGGTGGGGTGGGTGCAGTTTTCTCTGTGGTGGGGTTGGGTGGACTGTCCAGGGCTCTGTGGAGCCGGGGGGCGCTACTGCACTGGGCCCCAGTCTGATGGGCCTGGGCCCCCCTTCCCTGGCGGGTCGCGGAGGGTGGGAGTGCCTACTGGGGTCAGCGGGGGAGCTGGCCCCAGGGAGGGGTTACCTGCCCCTCCCTTCCTTCCCTCCCCATCTCCAGCTGCCTCCCTCTTCCCGCTCCTCCACAACCACCCACACATGCAGGGCCTTGGAGTAGGGGTATGTCACCAGGGTGCAGAGGAGGCTACCCCCCCCCCCCCCCCCCCCCGGTCCCCTTCTGGCTGCCTCTGCCTCAATTTTATCCCACAACTTAGACATTCACATTATTCACACTCTCATTACACATACATATAGGATCTTAGGGGTGGGCACAATCACGGAGTCCAAATCTCCATCAGGGTGTATACCTCACCCCTGACGTCGTTGCCCACCTCTCAATTTTAAATACACTTAGTCATTGAGGGCTAGCAGGAGGGACTATGCGCTTACCTGCTGCTCCTTGGCAGGTAGCTCCAAGCCCTCCTGGGTTTTAATTGCACCTTAGAACACATATGCATCAACACTACAATGAGCGGGTGGAGGGAGGTTTGGAGTCTTCTCCCACCCCCATTCTCTGCGGCCTGCTGGAGCGGGAGGGCTAGTAGGAGGAGTTGGCCGTCCAACTGCGGTCTGGGGTGTGGGGCCTCCCTGCTGCTGCGGAGTCGGGGTGGTCTGCCTCTCCCCACCGCAGGGAAAAGGGTAACACCACCTGGGTCTGGGTGCAATTCCCCCCTCCAGGGGCAAGGGTACCTAGACCCGGTTTGTAGAGTACGCTTGGGGAGTGTGATCGTGTGTACAGCGTCTCTTTATGTCTGTCTCCACGTTGGTTGAGTGTGGAGTGAGTGCATATGAGAGCATGAGGGTGGGAATGGATGTTTGTGTCTGTGTGTGCCTGTATGTCTGTGTCTATATGTCAGGTTGGGTATCAGACGCCACCTCTCTGGGGACACCTCAGGCCCTCCAAGGTTTGGAGGCCTATCTCCACCCACCACCACTTCCCCTGCCGGTGGCGGACTCCCTCAGGTGTCGGTGTGTTGGTGGTTCTTTGTGTCTGGGGGTGGGCGTCCGGGTACACACCGGCTCACTCCTTGGCGGCCGCATGTCGGGGCCTGGGGCCTGGGGCTCGCTCGGGCCCCTTTGGAGGTGGGGTGCCCCCGGCCTCTCGGCCTGGGGCTCGGTCACTCAGGCACAGCTGGGGGCCGGCGGAGCTCACGGGCGCGTCACTGCAACTCCCCCTGACTTCTGCTCCGCGGCTGCTGGGCGAGCCCTCATCTGGGACTCTCCTCAGCTCTTACTGGAACAGTGGCGCGGCTGCCCCTCTGTTGGTCTTCCATGGTCTCTTGTGTTCTGGGGGCCTCTGGATGTCTGGAGTTTTGATCTCCTCCATACCCGCTTCACAACCTGGAGGACGGGGCTGTGGCCCCCCCACACTCCCTAGCAGATCATTACATGGAGAAACCTTTGGAATGCAAGCATGCTGATCCACACAGGTATGCACACATGGGTATTCACAGACGCGGACTAAAGCTTTCTTGGCTGCTGCCTCAAAGCACACTGTGCGCTGTCTATCTTGCGTGCTGCACAATATCGTTTATTATTTAGTAAATATTGATATCTATGACTAGCTAGTTTATTGTGATGGTGCTTTGTTTTCTCTATTATTATGTTGCTCTTTGTTGTTTGCTGTCTCCTCTGTTTGTTTTTTTTTTTTTTTTTTTTTTTTTTTTCTCCATACAGGTGACCCAGGAGTTCTTTTTTTTTCTCTCTCTCTTCCCCCCCCTTCTCACCGTCTCTTCTCCCCTTTGGTTTTCTTTCTTTCTCTCCCCCTCTTTCTCTCATTCATTCCCCCTGTCCTATTTATTTAAAAAAAAAAAAAAAGACAAAGGATGAACTGAAGCTCTGCCATCACGTAATGTCGCATACTGCTGTTTCTGATGTCATTTAGAAAAAAAAAAAAAAAGAAAAAAAAAAGGAAAGCAGAGGACTTTAGTGTTCTTACCGCACATCCTTTGTACATCCTTTACGGCAGAGTCACCCACAATCAGAGTTTCAGGCCTAGCCTTTAGCTTTCCCTGTGGCCTTTCACTTTTCAACAGATTTTCAGACCTTATTTCGCTGCTTTTAGATGGATGGTTGTCCGATATAGATCCAGGGTCCTTTGATAGTGGAGCAAATCTGTTCTGCAGTTTCACATTCAGTTGTTTTGGAGGTTTGTTGTTATTCTTCCTATTCACGGTTGTCCAGTCCTGTTTCCTCTCGTATACAGGGGTAGAAGAGCTTCTCTGTCTCGTAGGAAGTGAAGGCCAGTCGGTTTCAGAGATTTCAGCTCGCTGTGCTCTGCCCGTGATACGTCCTCCCCCTTCCAGGAGACATGATTTATGTCTTGGTTTTGCACCAAGACAGTCTAAGGGGGGATTATCACTTGAGGATTTGTAATAATGCACAGAGTCTACTTTCTTGGTCATGTTATCTGTGCTCCTTAGCTGTGTACTAGCTTGCTCATCGCCATTGTTTTGAATCAAAGGCAAGGTTGTTTCATTTCCACACAGTCCATTTACCTCCACGTTTACTTCTAAGCGATGAATTTTTGTCTCCAGTACTGCAATCTTCTGCAGGAGGCTGTGGTAGTCATCTGTGGAGAGGGAAGGCATCTTGTTGCTAGTTAGCCTAGCGGTTAGCACCTTTCCAGGCTATTTGAGGCTGCTCGGTGCCCAGACGCTGTAATCAGGCTTCAGCTGTGTCTAGGCCACAGACACACGGAGCGCTGAGGACAAGGTAACCATAAAATGTTGCTGTTTCTGTTAAGAACACTCTAGTCCTAATGATCTACAAGTGTCCAGAAGTTATCGCAGGTAAGCTCACACAGAAAAAAGGGAAAAAATCAGCATAAAAATCAATAAAAATCAATATAAGAAGCAAAGCATTCAAGAGCAAAGAGATGAAGCGTCCACACTCACAAAGGGGAGGAGACCTTGAGAGAACTTCGGTGCAGTCACAGGGCGAATTGGACAATAGCATGTGCCCCCCCCCCCCCAAAAAACAAACAAACAAACAAACAAACAAATGACTTCAGTGCAACCTGTGGTATAGTACACTTTTGTCTTTGTCAGTAGTAAGCTCTACCCTGTCTGCTGCTGTAGCCATGGTCCAGGTCCCTGAACACCCCCCAAACTGAGAGTTTACTAATACACCAAAAATCTACTAATAGGTTTAATTGGTGCCATTGTTGCAAAGCAAATAATGCCATTATATGTAAACGCTTTATTGTCCCTGTGTGGATAACTCGTCCCATACCCTTTGTCGTTGAGACGCCGTTCTTGGACCAGGTCGGTGGTGGAGTGCTGTTTTATTTGTAGCATACACATTTTGTTGTGTTACATATATACACACAAACACGGTGCATTTTTGTGCACTGTGGGGAAAAAATGGAGATGGTGAGCTGGTCCTGATGTTTTTAAATAAGAAATGGAAGAAACTCAAATTATTGGTTCATCGAATGTTCAAGAGCGAGAATTTCATGGTTTGATCAGGAGTTGAAGCTGTGTCGCCACCACTTTAGTCCAGGGGGGGCAGTTTGAGCTCTATTAGCAGAGTTGGAGGCACAGAAATCATTTCAGGGACGGCTGAGCCAGAGCAGCGTCTAGCTGTGTGTCTGAGGTAGAATAGGATTATTTTACTGTTTGTATGTTCAGTACCAGAGTGCATTTTGAACTGCAGCACACTTGTTGCCAAACGCAGTAATCTGATTGGTCAGATGTGTTTGTTCAGAACTAAGAAATCTGATTAAACAGGAAAAAAACCCAAAAAACTGAGCTTGGTTTGAAAAAATAAATGTTGTAAATTTGTCTGTGTGAGTTGCTGCATTTAAAATAGATTCGTCTGCAAATGATTTTTAATGCACAGAAAAATCACACGCATGTTACACATCTGTTACACATCTGTTACACACGTTTGATCTGTAACTGCTCCTTAAACATCTTTAATAATTTGAACAAGATCTTAAAAATCTTTTTATTTTTTTCAGCAAAAAATAAAAAAATAAAATAAAAGCATAATTTCATTAGCAGGAAGTTAATCTGTTGATATAATCTGTGGCTGATTTTTAAAATAAAAGCCTGAAATAACTACCAGAGTAGACCAGAACGCTTTAAAATCATCACATCATGTAATTACTTACTGGATATTATCAGTGCTGCTTTAATGCTGTTAAGTTATACAATAAAAAAAAATAGAGTTAATTTTTGATGCTCATAGATATCTCAGATTTTCAAAACAAACTTGTATAATTGAGGATTTTTATCTTCAAGTCTTCAAGTTGTCACATTTTCAAATTTAAATTTGGTTCTTAATTAGTCAAACTAAATAGCTAATAATAAAAATTCCCCTTTTCCTTCAGTGTTTTCTGCCAACCTGCAGTTTACTGAAGGTTTCGTTGTACTTTAACGTTTGATTATAACAGATTTATTATCCGCAGCCTCGTCCTGGTGCCTTACGAGAGCCGTTTGCGTAGTTTGTTCATTTATCAGTCTGTTACTGAATTTTAAACAGAATAATGAATGAAAATATTTAAGTGTCATTAAATTAATATTGAGTCACAGCGATCTAGAAAAATCTTGTCAGAGTGGTTTACTCAGTAATAAATATGCTCTTCAAGTAAGAGTAGCAGGAAAAACTAATTATACTTGGTTTGTGTGCCAATTCTGTCTCACACACGCGCACGCACACACACACACACACGCACACGCGCACACACACACACACACACACACACACACACACACTTGCTTGATTCAGCATCATCTAGCAGACAGAATAGATGGCACTATTGAAGTATGCTATAATACTATAATACTTCCACTTCTTGGAGAGCATTAAGTGCAGAGCTTTGTTGAAATGAGCCTCAGATGTAATAATTCAGATGCTGTGAAGTGGGAGAGGTTTATCTTTCTCCTCGGCACTGACTGAATGTAATAACATTTCTTTCACTCTTTGTCCGAGTGTGTTCAGTTCAAAATGTTTGCACGTGTGTTTCATCGGTCTGCTAATTTGTCCCCAACTCATCAGTTAATTTTTAGATCTCTAAAATGTTTTTTTGTTTTTTTTTAATTAAAAAAATGCTAATCTCAGGTTAAAGAATGAATGTAGCGAATATATTATTGAACTGATTGATTAATTGAACACCTCAGGCTGACTGGAGCTGAAGTTTAGTGATTCAGATGTTGAGAAGTTCTGAAACAAGATTTCACTCTATTTTCTACGTCTTGATTCCCCATCACACACACACACACACACACACACACACACACACACACACACACACACACACACACACACACACACACACACAGCTGCTGACTTTAAATTATGACTGAGAGGAATGAAGGAGGTTTTGATGGACTCGGGTTTGTAAGTCTTCCAGGAGAAACTGCAGCGTGTTTCGTTTCGAATGATTGCCATTTCCTGAGGAATGCTTTGATGTGATAAATGCTGCTGGTGAGACTCCTTACAGCTTCTCGCATATGGATAAGACTACTTAGGAAGGATTTTCATGGCAGTAGACATGGTTTTCATTTTCACATGAATAATTAGGCAACATTTCAATCTTAGTGAGAATCTCTGATTTCTCCGTCTCTGTGTTACTTTATCCCCCTTTATTGTTTATTATTGTTTTTTATTAATTTCACACTAGTGACCCCAGTTTGCTTTGTTTGGACCACATAATATTTCGAGCACACGTATATCACAGTCTGGGTAAAGTTAAATTCTGATGAGGTCAGAGCCCTGGAGGTAGATGCCAGTGCGCTCCATCTGTCACCGCGGTGCTGGAGACACACACTGCTCCCAGGCCTGCTTTCAGTGTGCATGCTGATAGCCTAGCTTTAGGAGCTAAGGCTTCATTGATGAGGCTCCTGAGACCTTCAGCTACCAAGTAGCTTTTGGTAGCTGTTGTACAGTATGTGGTTGTCACAGTTCCTTTGTTGTTTGTCGGTGCTCTTCAGTTCGTGTTCGTTGGTACTGTTGTTAAAGGAAGTAGCTGCTGCTTGAAGAAACCAACCAGCCTTCACCTGCATCAGCTCGTAATGTAACAGGAATGGAGGATGGGCGATATGACCTCAAAATAATATCATCGTATTTCTATAAAACTTGTGATCATATTTCTGATGATATAAGGAAACGATCCAGTGAGTTACTGTCACTGATGACAGACGACATAATTCAATGTGTGAATCTATTAGCATGAGGTGCTAGCAGCACTATAATGCAATAGCAGAGACACAGCATGCGTCAAGTCTAAGCCCAAATGTAACTTTGGTATTTTTCCTGAAAATTGTCAGTAAAAGTATAACGAGACTGCTCAACACTGTAGTTTAACAGCAAGTAAAGTTCCTGAACCTTGTAACTGTTCAGGAGTTGTTACATAAAAACATTAAAATGAAATGTATTTTTGCATGGGGTGTATCTTGCATTAAGCTTTTTAACCAGCTGCTCAAAGCCCTGTAGTTTTACCATTGAACCACATCAGTAATTTCCATCCACCGTCAGCTCTTCCTGTCTTATGGAGTACAGCTCGCCGTTCTCGGTGGAGCCATTTGTGAACATTTGGGTCAGGCGTCACCAGCTGCAAATATCTCTTCCTTCGTAGTCTGGATGGACAGTGAAAGTTTGTTGTTTCCACCTTTCATGGAAAGTTTTCCTGCATATTTTGCAAGACTGCAAAATATGCAAGGAAAGCAAGGAACGCACAGGCTGTTACACGTGGGTGTGCGTTCCTTATTGTTGTGCGCATCAAGCAGGGAATGACACTTTTACATCATTTACACTGATATTATTGCAGATGCACTGCGGCAACAGTAGTTTGTGCACATGTAGGATGTAAGGAATACTTGTGCAGTACTCGTACATGTTCATTACTGTGCAAACCTCTGCTGGTTTAAGGGATGTAGAAAACATCGTGGTCACAATCTCGTAAATGGTTTGTGCAAAAAAAAAATTGAATTGAAAATGTGAACACAAAACAAGGCTACACGTTTACTATTAGCAGTTCTTTATGAGCAGAAGGCTGTTTGTAGTCAAGCGTTAGCCCGAAGGCATGGTGATATTGCTTTATTGAGTGTAGAAACACTATGTGCTTTCTGCCCTCTGCGTGCAATCGTAGTTCATGGATAGCAGATCTAATGCAGTGATACGAAGCAGCTATTCAGTTATTATGACTGTTAGTGTAATAATGTAGAGCTAAGGCACTTCCAAAGCATGCTACAGTATCCAGTGTGACACTGACCATTTGCAACGGTTATTTCCTTGTAATGTGTGTTTTTTCGGTCTCATACAGCACAAACACAACCTGCTACAAGGACAGAGAAGCGCTTCCTCGTTGCACTGAGATCAAAGTACGTAGCAGAAGCTGTCTGAAGGATTTGGTTTAGAGGCCGATTTCTGTTGAGAGAAGCCTGAGCAGCAACTTATTATAGCATTTGAAGAAATGACTAAATTATTGAGTGCCTTGTCCTCCACAAACCTTTGCTGTCTTGCACCCATTTCAGTTGAAAGGGGTCCGTAACCTCGGCGTGCCCCCGCTGACCAGAACCGATTTAAAAACGTTGCCTTAGTTAACCCGTTGCTCCGTTCTTTCCCCATAATTGCTGCTCTGTGATGTCTTTATGTTTGCATTACATTTCAATTTCAATTCAATCTTTATTGGCAGACTTCATGTCCATAAAAAAACAAGACAGAAACACACACACAACCCCCCCCCCCCCAACACAAGGAAATAAACACCCAGCTCGCCCCTGCGGGCGGTTTATCCTTCAAGCTCGGGTCCTCTACCAGAGGCCTGGGAGCTTGAGGGTCCTGCGCAGTATCTTAGCTGTTCCCAGGACTGCGCTCTTCTGGACAGAGATCTCCGATGTTATTCCCGGGATCTGCTGGAGCCACTCGCCTAGCTTGGGAGTCACCGCACCTAGTGCTCCGATTACCACGGGGACCACCGTTACCTTCACCCTCCACATCCTCTCGAGCTCTTCTCTGAGCCCTTGGTATTTCTCCAGCTTCTCGTGTTCCTTCTTCCTGATATTGCTGTCATTCGGAACCGCTACATCGATCACTACGGCCGTCTTCTTCTGTTATTTCTGTTTGTCAAACAAACAAACAGAAATAAATATATATATATATATATATATATATATATATATATATATATATATATATATATATATATATATATATATATATATATATATATATATATATATATATATATATATATATATATATATATACACACACACACACACACACACACACACTCACTCTCTAGGGGTGCAACGATATTCGTATCGATATTGAACCGTTCGATACAGTGCTTTCGGTTCAGTACGCATATGTATCGAACAATACAACATTTGTAATTTATTTTATCAACTTTCCTTCTGACGATGCTGTCTGTGTTGAGCGCTCAGTGAATCTGTGTTCGACTACTCCGCCTAGGCTGCACTGTCGAGCGCAGATTCACTGAGCGCTCAACACAGACAGCATCGTCAGAAGGAAGAGCGCAGGGCAAGCTAGCAAGACAGAAGTTAAGCTCTCCTTGCAACAGGCAAATTGAACCTCATTCAGATCTGGCGTTTGGAATTATTTTGATTTTCATGTGACGTATGACCCTGAAGGTAAGCGCGTCATGGACTAAAGTAAAACAGTATGTTGAATGTGCCACACAATGCTCAATTACATTGGTGTGAACTAGTGTGTTAGCGCAGTTAGCTCGTTAACGTGTTGGCCGTCTAGCCCCATGCACGGAGTGATCGGCGGTAGCTCGTTAACGGAGATTTGCCGTGTTGTGGCGTTAAGGTCATTTCAACGAGATTAACCTGAAAGCACTAGTGGGAACACAACGAATATGACTGCACATTTACGCCGACATCATCCTAGTGCAAAGACAAGTGGAAGCAGACAAAAAAAAGCAAGCATGCTACTAACTTTAGCCGAGTCATTTAGACAGCTGTTTAATATGCTGCTGAGAATATAGCCCAGAAGAAGCGGATAGTATAACTTTTATTTTGGAAAGAGACATTTCTCTAGCTAGCCCGACGTCCCGGAGCTAGCGATTTTTTTCAGTCGGGCTACCAAAATCTATCTCTTCCCTGCCCGTCGGGCTATTGTAGGAAAAATATATGTCAATGCTTTTGCATTCTTTCGGAAATGTAGCTGGGTAATTATGTCATTGGCATCGGTGAGCCACTGTCAATATGTGACATATTGAAGTCGCGTTTGAATTTGCGCTTGTTTTTTTGCTTTCACTTTGCAATCGTGCGAACTGTGTATAGAGAGCGACAGCACTGATCTGTGAGTGATGATAATTTGTGCACCAATTCCTCTGACATCGTCTTATTAATCGTTAGCTTACTATGCAAACATGACAAGTGAAATCTCCCGCAGCTTAAACATGTGAGAGGTTGATCGCGCAGAGAATCGCTGAGCTTATGTGAGTGAGCGTGTAAAAGCAGCAGGATATATATTTTAGTTCTGCTGAGCCAAATAAGACAGGTCAGGGTGAAGAAGTGACAGCCAAAGAAAAGCTTACCACAAAACGGAGAAGTTATGACAAATCAGACTATAAGGCAAAAAGAAAGTGCAGCTTTATGGTTTCATGGACAAAAGAATTTCTGTGGCTGCAATATGACGAGCTAAATAACCAGGGCTGCACATAAGTGGTCCGCAGGTGCGCATTCGCTGTCAAAATAAAAAACATGCACAAGGGTTAGGGTTAAATTTAAAAACTGTACTTTTGAGTTAAAATATATATTTATAATTTTAATAAATGACAAATTAAAAAGGCATGAACATTTTTTTGTATCGAAAAAATATCGAACCGTGACACCAAAGTATCGAACCGAACCGAACCGTGAATTTTGTGTATCGTTGCACCCCTAATATATACACATACATACATACATACATACATACATACACATGCATATGTGCGAGCATGCACACATATAAGCATATAAAGCATTAGTAAAAATATAAAACCATAATATACATAAAACACAATTACTTAAAAGAAATCAATAAATACACAAACACTTCAACCAGTGCTTTCTCAGACTGGATGAGTAACGGGAACCACTCACTGTCGGATCTGTAAGTGCTAAAATTATGCCGTTACTCGAACCATCCAGTCGTTCTCTAAAATTGAACATTAACTTTCTTAAAAGTGCATGCACACGTGCACAGAAAAGTTCCCCTTACCATTTGTCTCTGTCTGTAGTAAAGACTGTATCAGTGCCATCACCATTGTAACCTCTTTCACTATTGTCCAAGGTTATGCCTGAAGGCTCGTTCTGCCCAATAACACCTGATCTCCTTACAAAGGAGGTTAACAGCAGTCTATTACATGACTGACTGCCCATGATAATACAGTGAACAGCATAAAAGCAGCTCTGTGTAAACGAGTACATTTGTCTGTTCGACTTTGATTCTCACTCTGGAAAGACGTCTTCATTCACAGCACCCTGCAGGTTTCTTGTTCCTCTAAATCATTTTCCTCTCTAACTTCATTTGTTACACACTTTAAAAAGCAGAAGAAAACACATTGGCCTAATGCACACACACTGCATCGAACGGACCGAGCGTATAAATGGATTACAAAGCACATAGGTGAGATGGGGAGAGGAGCCTAGCGTTGGTAAGGACGTGCAGAGCTGACACAAGCATTTTGCGTCAGCATAGACGGCCTCTTTCTGTGACTTGGAGGAAGTTTGAAAAAACTGTGTGGGTGTGGGAGGGTAAAGCAGGGGGTCTTTGTATATTTATGACACTTTTTGTCACATTTGTACTAAATACTGTTGTAATGAATGTGAATTATGAGACTGAAGTGGTAGCTCTCTAAAAGTCTGGGAGCACCGAAGGGTCTTGATATTTTTCTTCATTTGAAATTTTGTCCCTATTCCCTTTGGAGCGAGAGCCATTTAATTAGACTATCCTGCTTTTTTTGTGCTGAATAAAACTGCTTACAAATGGTTTGATCCTGTGCTGCTGTGAGAGCAAATCTAACATCTTTGTAAGAATTATTAATAAGAAAAATCTGAGAATGAATAATTTAACCCAGCAAATGTGGATGTGGAACATCTGGATCTCTAAAGGATCTGGTGGGTACGATTTACCAAAAGCTTTAGATGAAGCTGTTGTGGGCATGTTGTTACTCTGAAGTGGAAATGACTCCACTTGAATTCTTTAAACAAATCTGGCGACTTTTTTAGCTGCCCCATTTCTGCGAACACTAAACAGCAAAAACAACAAAAAAGTGAACAATACATTTTCTAAAAGCCAACTTTCACCACGCTCCAACCAGAAGAACGCCACAAATGTGTTTGACGCTTGATAACCAGTAATGTGAATCAGACTCACCTTTGCCGACTACGTTTCCTGACTAACTCCCACAATGCCTCAGAGCCGTCTCCCATCAAAAATCGCCAGTTACAGACATTTGATTGGACGAGGGCATGTGTTGTAAATTTAGCATCAGGTGTGTTTCTTGCCTTGCAGCTTCTGATTGGTGGAACTGATGTTACCGTGATTCTATTGGCTCAAACGATTTGGGGCAAAAAGGACCATCCCACAACTCGGCCCAGTGTATGTGAGTGTGTGGGTAACTCTTCACAAAATATTCAAAAAACAAGCAGTTTTCTGCAGATGGTGTCAAAATGAGTTTGTAATTTCAGAGAAGTCCTGTATTCATGTTGGGCTTGTCATCTTTGAGCAGGGACCTCAGAAAGACCCTCGGGGGCTCACGAGGTTTAAAAAAGTAAAGAGAAAAGATTTGGACTGGGAATCTCTGACTTCCAACTTTCTCTTCATCATGTAAGCACTAGATCACTTGCAGCCCTTACTGTTCCCTTAAATTCTGGAAAAAATGGTCACCCTGCTACGTTTGCTGGCTGCGGTACCAAAGGACAACAAGTAATATTGCATTTTTCAAGTGTTAGTGAAAGACTGATACAGTGAGTATTGGTTTTGGTGGGATCCCTGCACAGAACTAAAAACCAGTTTTGAGGAGTGCGTCTGTTATACATTTGTCCACCAATAACCAGTCAGTATTTATAATATTGGTTTAACCAGGGTATGCTGTCTGTTCAGAAAAGGCTGGCTTATGTTTACTAGACTGCAGCTCCCAAATATCATGTTAGCATTAGCCTGCACTGCAAATGCAGCTTCTAACATGCTTTAGGAGCTTAAAGACGAGGAAGTTGTGCTTTTGTTAGAAGGATAATACTTGAATTTGTCTTTCATTATCATTCATTGGCATTTTTGTCAGCAAGTGCTCGTTGATTTCTATATTGATGAACTGTTTCCTGCAGCACAGTTACCAGTAAAAATGTCTGGAAGCCTAGCTAGATGTGTGCTAAACTAGATCGTGCAGTAACAGATGAGGTTGGATGCTGGAACCTACCACACCACAGTGCCTAACTGCACCAAGCTGCAGACTCCTTTGCTGCTGACCAGAAAGCTCAGCCCATTACAAAAGCCTTTAATGCATTTCACTGCAGGCTTCACATCACTCTAACAAAAAGGTCTATAAAAGGGATAGTGTAGCATAAGTGTGTGCTGCAGTGGAAATGCTTCTGTAAAGCCTGTGGAAATCCTCCACCTGTCCTTTCTGACTGTTTACATT
The DNA here is from genome assembly GCF_057381845.1 of Rhamphochromis longiceps. Lineage (NCBI taxonomy): Eukaryota > Metazoa > Chordata > Actinopteri > Cichliformes > Cichlidae > Rhamphochromis > Rhamphochromis longiceps. Next base: position 2,445,900 of record NC_140566.1, read on the forward strand.
TGTTTTGCTTACACTCTACACCACCAGGACCTCGGTATTTCCTTTTCTTTTTTTAATGTCTGCTGCACCCATCAGCTATTTCATTTTGGGCACCAGTTTCCCACCCATCTGTCACACCCACACTGGCCTCAGGAGACATTCGAGCCGAGGTGCCGTCGAGCAGCATGGATTAAGTTGAGTTATCAGTGTGTGTGGGCGAAGGCTGGAGGTGGTATGAAGTGAGGAGTTCAGTGAAATGATAAGTTCATCGATGGGTTGTCAGACCTTCAAATACCAAATAATGCTAAGCTCATTAATGGCTCTTGACATTTAAAAGCAGAGCAGGGCAGGTTGGTAGCCTTAGCTAAGAGATCAGCCGCGGTAATGAAGTCGATAAACGATATTCCTCTCACGGCCAAATGAAGATGATGAATTACAGTTTAACGGTCTGGCATTTTTCTTTGTGTGTGCTGTTTGTGGGATGATGCCGTCAGCTCGCCAGCGTTTCAAAAACAATTGATTTTCTCTGGCACAGCCCCCAGAAGTCTGCCTAGAAGAGGACTTGTAAGGGAGAGAAGAAGGCATCGATTGGTACTTCATTGTAAGAAAGAGGCTAATGTAAAATCAAATCTATTGACAGCTTGTTTCTGAAAGAATATTAAAAAAAACCTAATAAAAGACGACAGTTTGAACCGATTAATACAGACGAGTATGAAGCCAGGTCTTCTTAAAGCTCTGATCCTGTGAGAGAATTGCAGAATGATGAACAAGAACACCTTCAGAAGAGCTTTTTGTCATGACTGCTCTCCTTTGGCCAAGCTGCCTTGACAGATATTCCTGTCTGCTGAATAATACCTCTTTACCAGCCCCTTAATTAATTTTCCACCTTTCACACATGTATTTATTTCAGTCTGCTGGCAGTAATGGCAGATGTTCATTTAGCTACATTTTGGAGCCAGAGTGATGTATGGCATGCATTAATATGCTGTGACAGCCCAGTGAGTGACGCATTAATGAAATAAGCTGTCATCTCTGAACATTCAAAGAAATATTGGGATTAGATGGTCGCTCTGATGGATCTTAATGTGTGTAACATTGAATGTACTCATTAAATTAACTTCTCATTCCTTTGTGGATGTTCGTTGGTTTAGAGGCTGAGGATGTCTCTCATTTGAACCTAATCTGAACCAGGGCCATGTTTAAACTAGTGTACACTCAGCATCCTGGCTGTGTAAAGGACCTCTCAAGCAACCAGTCTACTAAATGTTGGCCGGCGCTGATGAAAGACATCTTTCCCTTCAAATCAGGTTTTTCATGGTGCCTCGCTAAGCATTTGTTTTCCAGTCTCTCCACTGTGGGGACTCGGTTGTGCTGTATCGGGCGTTTTGTTGGCATGGTAAGGATCCATTTGTCCCCATTGAGGGGAAGGTCACCGCAAATCAATAGAGAGTTGTTCTGAGTAATAGCCCTGATTCTATAATCAAATGTTTCCATCTGTGTCAGAGTGGCACCTATCCATAGAGGATGAGGGCGTCACTGAACAGTTTGATGAGTTAGAAATTGAAACTGCGTGGTCCAGCCTCTGGAGGGATCCCGCTCCCACCACGTAACCATAATTTAACCTCCCGAGACCCGAACTCTTTCATTTCATGCATTTTAAATTTCTCTTTGCTATTTGGGCTGATTGGGACCCGATGAATGTAAAAACAAAGAATTATGCAATTTTCTTTTTTATTTTATTTAGCTTTTTTTACCTGATTTTTGTTTCTGAGAAAAATATGAGGAAATTCGCTTTAAATTTTGATAGAGCAGTGACAGTATAATGTCCTTGGGCGATCGTGGCTCAAGAGTTGGCAGGTCGTCTTGTAATCGGAAGGTTGCTGGTTCGAGCCCCGGCTTGGACAGTCTCGGTCGTTGTGTCCTTGGGCAAGACACTTCACCCGTTGCCTACTGGTGGTGGTCAGAGGGCCCGGTGGCGCCAGTGTCCGGCAGCCTCGCCTCTGTCAGTGCCCCAGGGTGGCTGTGGCTAAGATGTAGCTGCCATCACCTGTGTGTGAATGGGTGGATGACAGGTTGTGTAAAGCGCTTTGGGGTCCTTAGGGACTAGAAAAGCGCTATATAAATACAGGCCATTTAAGTGGATATCAGGACGAGTCGACTATCAAAATCGTCGACAACTAATTTAATAGTCGACGCGTCGTCTGAAAGACGCAGGAATAAGCAGTAAAATTTAAGAGTGTAATAACGGGCTGAAACAGAAGATGGCAGCACTGCATCTACAAGGATGCCAGCTGCTAAAACGCCAAAGAAGAAGAAGCAGCAGTGTCGGGTATCGTAGCTGTGTCCAAATTCAGGGCCCGCATTTGTCGGCCGATTACATCACAGCGGCGCGACAAAGCCTGTCCAAATTCAAAGACTCCTCCGAATGCGGCCGACAAATGCGTCCTTCCTTTCCCCAGATTTGAAGGATGGGTCGGGTGTGTCCTTTATGGCCCAACCTATCCCAGAATTCATAGCGCGGCTCAGCCAATTCCAGTTTCCAACAATAGCGGCAGCTACTTTTAACTTTTAACATATTTTCAGGCGAGAATGTAGCTGTGTAAACTTCAAATATCTGCTCGGTTTATCAAGACATCGCATATTTGCAAAAGTCTTCCGACGTTTTCGGAGACTTCTGTTACCCATCAGCTCGATAGAGAACAGCGAACCCCCGGCACATCATTTTCAAACCCCCGCGGTCTTTCGCTCCTCAGGTTAAACATGTATAAGTCACTTTAGATAACTTAAACATGTTATTGTTTGGCTTTTTTCAGTATTTTATTTGTTCCTGAGTAAATCGGTTTGGCTGAGATTAAAGTTATAGTTTTTACTAGAGCTGGGCGATATGAGATTTTTTCATATCACGATATGTTTTTTTCATTTCAGGCGATAACGATATCTATCACGATATAAGCCAAATAACTATATTTGTAAGATTTAAATGTGCCGTTGCTCACAAGTAAAATGTGAAATAATCAGCAGCTTGTTTTGATTTAAATATTTATTTCCCATAATAAGTTCAACAGGGTAGATGTACTTAAGGAACATGAGACTTTTTCAGATAAATAAAGGCAAATATTGCAAACTACACAAAAGGCAGCCGCTAAAGCGTTTAAGTTTCAAAATAGAACAAACGAAACAGACTAAATTGTCAATTCCACTTAGAAACAAAATATTAATTCTAAAAATAAATCTTAGTTTGTTTTACAGAAGAACAGACAAAACTGACTAACTTTTGTCAATATCAAATAAACTGAGAACTAAAAGGAAATTCTCAATCTCTCCTTGTTGTATAGCTGAGCTTTTCAAACAGTTTTAACAGTTACTTTATTCTGACAAAAGCCGAATGACGAATTAGCGCTTCCAGTCAGAGACTGAGGCTACGTCCACACGTACACGGGTATTTTTGAAAACGGAGATTTTCCGTTTCCGTTTTAAAAAATAATCCCGTCCACACATAAAGGCAGAAATGAAGGAAAACGCTGCTATGAACATGCCAAAGCAGCAGGTGGCGCTAGATTCCTAACCGTGCAGAAATGTTGGCCAATCAGAAGTCTAGAAGCCTCGGTGGGAAAAAGTAAACAAAGCTGGGGCATAGAAGCAGAACCGAGTCGTATGTGTGGAGGGACAGTAACTGTGTGTATATGTAAGCATTTAAACACTGCAGAGAGTAGAATTAACAGTATTGTAGAAATTCATTTCACCGAAACAATAACGTGGCGCACAGTGTGACGCATGCACCAGTTTATTGTATTTCCAGACTTGCTTTCGGCACAATTTACAGTGCACGCTACTCTGTTTTTAGTCAGACTTGAAATATCCGAAATACCTTCACACTACGGAACTTCTCTGGCTCTTCCGTTCGACAATCTCTCCGGCGTTGGAACCATCATCTGTTTTCTCTTCGGTCACGCTCGGTTGATTTTTCTAGTCGGCACACTCATTTCCTCCATTACGCGCTGGCTCCATTACGCGCTGGCTGCTTCCCAAACAAACACACGTGTGGCTTGGCACTTGTGCTGTACGTAACAAGTCACGCGACGTGACGCTGCGGCTGTGATTGGTTCGGCTCTGCGCTACTTAATTTGGATTGGCTGACCTTTTTTTTTTTTTTTTTTTTTTTTTAAGAGGACAAGAGCGGCGAGGTCTATCGCGATAGCTTAATTTCTCTATCGAGTAAAAGTTATATCGCGATACATATCGTTATCGTTCTATCGCCCAGCTCTAGTTTTTACACAGCTGAATAAACTCAAGCAGACAGCTGATTATCAGAAGTGTGAGATGCTGGAGAATTTACTCCGGTGTCCTGTTATATTTTAGATAGCAAGGAGTTTATTAAACTTCACCGAAACAATCTGCAAATTTCATTAAAAATTTAATAAACTATCATCTTGTCTTTATTTTTAGTTAGCACATACCTTAAACACTTAAAGCTGTAAGCTAATGATAGTTATATAAGAGCAGATGCTGCTGGTGCAATAAGCTGTACGTTTTACGTCCAATGGATGATGATCTGATTAGTCGACTATCAAAATAATGGTTTGTGGCAGCCCTGATCAGGCCCTTGTAGAACAAAATTGATTATTTTGGTCTAGGCAACCCAAAATGTGATGTCCACATATGTGGACACCAGGTCCTTGGAGGTTAAATGCCATATGAGGAATATGTTGTGGAACAATTCTCTTCTGCCACTCCAGAGTGCCAGAGATGTGAAGAGTCAATGCCGAGACACCACAGCTGCTGTGACGGCATGTTTCAGACTCATTGTCTGATTTCTGTCCCTCGGATTTGTCCACTGTCTGCCTAGCAACAGGATAATCAGAAATGAACACTAAAGGGGAGTGATGAAATAAAAACAAGCGGGCTGACGTTGTGAACTGACCTTTGGCATGTTCTTCTAACCATGTTACATCCTACCCAGAAACAACAAGTTGTGTCTGGGATGGACCGTGCAGCAGCTTTGGTTAATGTCATGATGTGCAGCTCAGCTCATGAGCACTTGAGTCACGTGCCTAACACTGACACACTCTTCTCTCTCGCTGAGGGAGACACTGGTGCATTTATATGAACTCAGACAAAACAAATAGCTCAGCAGCAGGGGAAATGCGCAACAACCAGCATCAGTGTTTGGAGTTGACATACAGACAGAAGGAATGGGACTGTGGGATGTTGAAGCAAGGTGCAGTTTGCAGTCTGAAACCGTCCTCTCCATTATTTTAATTGTAATTTAGTCGCTACAAAGAGCTGCGTCGACTACTCTGATGGGGAGGGCTGGAATTGATTGAGAATTGATTGAATTTCAGGACCCACCGATGTTTAAGAAAGATGCTTTTTTTTCATGGGGTGCAGAAATGAAATTGAAATTCGACTGTATTGTTTTGCTTTTACTTGATGGGCAATATGATTAAACAGTTGAAACATGTTTCATTCAGTCTGCCTGGGGTGAGACAAGGGGGACTTTATTTGCAGTGTTTGTAAAATGCATTGTTGGGACTGATTCATGAATAACAACCAGTGCCAGTTTCCACGCGTCCTCAGCTTTAAGGCTACTTCACCAGCTAATGTTCGGTTAACGGCACATCTGGAGTGGCTGGAAAGCGTCGGATTAATGCTTCCACCTCTCTAAGACCCGGTCTCCCCGATACTTGTTAATGTAGTGCGCAGCTCTGAAATGAAGTTCCAACGTGTCCTCGTCCATGTATTAGCACAGAAGCAAATCACATCCCTGTCGTAATGGAATCGACTTCTCTTTTAAGAAGAATACATTCCCCGTGTGCCACCAGGTCATTAAGTTCTCTGCTTTTCACTTCTCCTCTGCTTAATTCAGGCAGGCTCCACAGGTGTGAGGGTTTACACAGGCTGATTGTAAAATGCCATCTCGAAGCAGAGCTTCCAGTGTCACGCGGTCCTCTTTGTGCGTAATGGTCCCCATCAGGGTGCATTTGGACAGATATTTTTCCTTCATTCTGAAAAACCTTTTCATTCTTAGCTGCACAGTGCATACTCATGATGGTGTGGTGAGGACTGTGTGGGCATTTGTGTGTCTTTGCACCACACCGCCTGTGGACTTATGGCCAGAGCCCTGTTGAGATCTCTACCTGGAGCTTTTGATCCCCGCTCTCTTCTCTGATTCGTCTTTAAAACGCAGCCAACCCGCCACTGCTTCCATTTCCATCTGCTTCCATTGCTGCACACTCTGATAAGCTTTGCTCACTAACTGCACTGCTTTACTTGTTTTGGTTCTTAAGTGCCAAACTATAATCCAGAGTTACATGCTCTTTTGCAATATTTAGAAAACGAGCACATATCATGGAAGCGTGTCCTCAACGTTTTGCTTTGCTTTAAGCACCTTGGTTATCATGAGGCTTTACTATGCAGCCCAATTTGCAGTTACATATTTTCCAGGTCAGATGATATTGAGACACTAATTAAAGGCTTCATGGCTGTGTCTCAGTGCGATGTCACCCCTCCCTGCTTCTGCTCAGTAGGAGGGTTTGAACTGAAACTGCTTCAGATGAAAATCACGGAGGTTCATGCGATACAGATTTTCAGTTAGTCATGCTCTGTACTTCAGTTCAACATCCACTGTGAAGTTGTTTTGGGCCATCTACTTTGGTTGGACATATTTGAAGCAGGCTTTTGCAAGCAGCTGTGGATATTTCACCCAAGTCCAGCCTACTGAATGTAGCCTGGGAAAAGCTTTTGGCACATCTTCCCAATGAATAGATTTCAACCCACTGAAAAAGTAACTAAAGTTCTACTTTACTTAGGGCTGCTCAATTAATCGAATTTTAATCTCGATTACGATCTGGGCTTTCAACGATCATTAAAAATGACTGAGCCGATTATTAGCCCCTCCCTCGTGCTGTACTCTCGCGCTGCTCCGTGTGGCAAATCGAGCGCACCTCTCTGCATTTCGAACACGTGTCACAACGATTAAGAGCAGCGGTCTCCAACCTTTGTTGCGCCACGGACCGGTTTATGCCCGACAATATTTTTACGGCCTTTAAGGTGTCGCGGATAAATACAACAAAATAAAACTAGTACCGGTACTGAAAAAAAGAAGATTTATTCATAACACACGTGGAAAGACCCAGGAAAACCGAGTAAACGATAAAAACGATAACAAAATAACGCTGAAAACCGATAAAAACCCTGAAAACCAGACATTTCACACCTGAGCCTCAACTCTCGCGGCCCGGTACCAAACGACTCACGGACCGGTACCGGACCGAGGCCCGGGGGTTGGGGGCCGCTGATTAAGAGGACCCGAGGGAAGCTCGGAAAGCTCAGCAGAAGTTATTTGGAGAGGAGAGTGACTGCTGTTGGTTGAAAAGAGGTAAAAAACTTCAGTGGTGTGGAAACATTATGGGTTCAGTCAGACGTGGATCAAGTAGACATAGTGTGTAAACTTTGCTACAGTGTAGCTGCACCACAGAGCAACACTGCAAAGCTCACTAAACACAGATGTTTACATTTTTCATTTATTTCTTATATTGCAAACATTTGCACTGTTATCAGCATTTGCACACTATTTTATATTTTTGACAATCTTTAAAGTCATTATTCAACACATTGTTATTGTTAAATAAATATCGTCAAATAATCGAGATCTCAATATCAGTGAAAATAATCGTGATTATCATTTTTGCCATAATCGAGCAGCCCTAACTTTACTCATGCAGCGCTTTTCACAGACACACAAGTAGCAAAGCACAGTGTGTCCACAGTCACAGCACTATCCAAAGAAAACCATGTGAATTAAAAATGAATAAAAACACGACTAACAACAAATATCAGAGCGCTTGATTAAACTAAAACACTGACCCTACAACGTTTAACATTAAACAGATGAGACACGACATTAGAGAATTACACTCGAATGACTTTTTGTTCAATAGCTGTTGATTTGTGTCTTCTGCATCTACCCCTCACTGTAATTACAACAAGTGCAATATTTAGATAAATACTACACGTCTGTGTGGATACTGTGCAGTTTTCTAACATACCCTTAATCAAAAACGGAGCTGCTGTCCTCATGGTCCAAGCAGCTCTTTCACTTTAACACCTTCAGGCCTCCTGGTAGAGATGGATGAGTTTTACGTGTCTAAACAGATGTGGATGAAATCAGGATGTTAAGATTTACATTACAAAGTGAAGGGCAAGGCCGAAGATCGCAGCCAACACAGACTATTTAAAATAATTATGAAGCATATTTGATCTGTGGTGATAGTCAATGCACGATGAAGACAGCCATGCAAAAGTGTTACGAAAGCTCCACCGGCTGCCGGTAAAATATGTTTCCTATCACGGAGCATGAAGGTGCATCAGGTATATCTGGTTCCAGCGTTTGCATGGTTGGAATATTAAGCATGAAAGTGAAGGCTTAGGTGTGAGGAGTAAAGATGGTAATATGAAGGCACGGATCCTGTGACAAATGCTCTGCTGGGGAATTCCTCACAAGGTTTGGAGGAATAGTGACAGGAGAGCGAGGTGTGTTAGGCTGTGCGTGTGTGTGCGTGCGTGCGTGCGTGCGTGCGTGCGTGCGTGTGTGTGTGTGTGTGTGTTAGCCTGTGTGTGTGCGTGTGTGTGTGTGTGCGTGCGTGCGTGTGTGCGTGCGTGTGTGCGTGCGTGTGTGCGTGCGTGTGTGCGTGCGTGTGTGTGTGTGTTAGCCTGTGTGTGTGCGTGTGCGTGTGCGTGTGTGCGTGTGCGTGTGTGCGTGTGTGTGTGTGTGTGTGTGTGTGTTAGCCTGTGTGTGTGTGTGTTAGCCTGTGTGTGTGTGTGTGTGTGTTAGCCTGTGTGTGTGCGTGCGTGTGTAAAAATGGTTGTAGCTGTTGATTTACACCTGTCATTGATCATACTGTTGTTCTGTGTGCAGGATTGTTGCGCTTTATGTAATCGCTAAGGATGAATCTGTAATGCTGCCGGGCGAACAATGCAGGGACATTTTTCCTTTGTTGCTATGATGCTTGGAGCTGAAGCCAAGATTGTGTGTTTCTGTGCACTGAAGAATACTTAGATGGCAAAAGATGTACAAAAGTAGATGGCAGGGTGTGCTTTTCATTCATTTTTAAAAGACGATAATGTTTGTTTAATATGTAAAGTTGTCTCTATTCAGTAAATATAAACTTTTGGTCAATTTGGGGCCAAACCTTGTAATCGTGTGTGTGTGTGTGTGTGTGGATGGGTATTAACATTTTTGTGGGGACCAAAATTTGGAAGTTTACTAGGGGTGCAACGATACTCGTATCGATATTGAACCGTTCATACAGTGCTTTCGGTTCGGTACGCATATGTATCGAACAATACAACATTTTTAATTTATTTGATCAACTTTTCTTCTGACGATGCTGTCTGTGTTGAGAGCTCAGTGGATCTGCGTTCGACTACTGAGCCTAGGCTGCACTGTCGAGCGCAGATCCACGGAGCGCAGCACAAGCTTGCAAGACAGAAGCTAAGCTCGTTGTAACATGGCAACTGCCTCAACGCTACCCGAAATTGAACCTCCCCCACCCTCATTCAGATCTGTCCTTTGGAACTATTTTGGTTTTCATGTGACGTATGACCCTGAAGGTAAGCGAGTCATGGACTAAAGTAAAACAGTATGTTGGATGTGCCACGCAATGCTTAATTACATGGGTGGGAGCTAGTGCGTTAGCGCAGTTAGCTCGTTAACGTGTTGGCCGTCCAGCCCCACGCACGGGGCGATCCGCGGCAGCTCGTTAACGGAGATTTGCCGTGTTGTGGCGTTAACGTCATTTCAGATTAACGCTGACAGCACTAGTGGGAACACAACGAATATGACTGCACATTTACTCCGACAGCATCCTAGTGCAAAGACAAGTGGAAGCAGACAAAAACAACAAGCAGCATGCTACAAACTTTACCCGAGTCATTTAGACAGCCGTTAGCACAGGATTCTCCTTATGGGGACCTGATATGTTTAATATGCTGCTGAGAATATAGCCCAGAAGAAGCGTATAGTAGAGCTTTTATTTTGAAAGAGACATTTCTCTGTAATAAACTCTCTTTTCCAAAGATGAGTGATTCCTCAATCAGATTTATTATTTTATCCCTTTGTTGTTTCAGCAACATTAAATTTAAAAACTGTACGTTTGAGTTAAAATATATATTTATAATTTTAATAAATGACAAATTAAAAAAGCATGAACATTTTTTTGTATCGAAAAAATATCGAACCGTGAATTTTGTGTATCGTTGCATGAACACCAAGTGTGTGTTCACTTGGTGTTCATGTATAGGGGCCTGTGACTGTGAGAGAGGAAGAATATGAGAAAGAGACAGTGGTTGACAGATGGAATGTGTTTTTCACGGTATGTGTGGGAGGTGGGGTGTAGACAGTTGTGATGTGTGTGTGTTCGTAAATGTGTGCGACGGGGACAGTTATGCTCCAGATTTGGAGCTCTCTGCCCCAAACGAAAACATTGGCCTGTATTGTTTTTGGTGAGTGCTGTACACTCTGAGTCTTCAGCTGTAGGGAACAGATCCCACAGTGTGTCATCTCCTGTGGGATGACTCGTTTCTTTACAGTATCCACAAACTCAGCAACATCATTTTCCACAGGAGTCATTGATACATTTGCTCCTGAGCATTATTTCCTTAAGAAGTTACACACGGCAGCTTTTTGATTCCTTTTTAGATGATTCAGTTCTGTTCACTTTTTATATTTATGCTGTCGAGGTCTTTGTTGCTGTGACAAAGTCTCAGTGTCCTGATGTTTCTGTAGTGAGGACTATAGAAAGCATCATTCCTGCCGTGGATTATTCCTGGTGAAGTATGCTTCATTTTTTAAATGTAATTTTTAATTTTGCTGGCATTACACGTTATGATTTTTATTTTTAATGAACTTTAGCAAAATAAGTCCTGCGCTCAAGGGCTACCTGACGATAGTGAGATGTTTAATGTGCACTTGTTTATGAAAACAGTTCATTTGCACTTTTACGTGACGTTGAGAAACTGAAATGTTTTTGTGAAGATTATCAGTGCGCTAAAATAAATCGCGTTTTACTGACACGAGAAGCGCGTTGCTGGCGAATCTTCACGTGTTCACGCTCAACGCGAAAAGTAGGCCGTCACCGAGGCGATCTCTGCTTCCTGTGAGGAAAACATCATTTTTAGGTGAAACTGTTTGGCGGGTAGCTGTTTATCGTCTGCTCAGGTCAGGGTCAAAGGGCTTTGGAGGACCGCGTGTGACCCCTGAGGCTGCTGCTGTATCGCTCACCTGAACCCACCTGAGCTTCTGTCCTGTGGCAGTGCAAGACTTTTGTAAATGGGAGGTTTGCATTGAAACAAAAGGTCCTCTTATGTAAATGCCAGCAGGGTCTTTGTTGATTTAGCACTTCCCAGGGTGTGTGTGAAGCACACACACACGCTGGCTCGCATTAACACACTCCCTCTCTGGCTGGGCAGGGCTTCAGGATGGATTTAGTTTTGCCAGCTAATAGCAGGGTATCAGCTGTATAGTACAAACAGCGAGTGGAAGCAGCCCGTAGGCTATCCCCACAGGCCTTATCACTCAGAAAGCAGACCCCATGATAAGGTATTATGTTTTTCACAATAGTGTGCTCTGTTTTCTCCTGTTTGTGCAGTTTCCCCGTTGTGCGTGCTGTAATAACCCAAGGCTGCCAATTACACAGAGCGAGTGTGTTAGTGGTGTGTAAGCCTCTGTCGTCACATCCATCGGGTCTGAAAGCAGCGTTTTGATTCAGCAGCGAGGAATTTCCAGAAGCCTGAAGTCTCGGCCCGTGCTATTTGATTTACAAGATTTTGACTCTGTGTGTGTTTAAGAGCGCGGTTATACCGAACCCTCCTCATTTATCTGCTCTGCAGGATTACTCCTGGTATCAGAAGCTCGATGACTTGGCAGTCGTATCGATTTCTTTTATTCAGAGGTGTAAGAAGGTTTCGCCAGGATCTGAACGAAATCTGATGATTGGAAAAAAAAATAGTGAATGCTGTAATTCTCCTTTCTTTTCTCCACCGGCTTGTGCAAGTGCTGGCACTCTGTGCTTAGTTCTGTGAGGGCAGCAAAAATGTTCCAGAGTGAACATAATCCAGTGGTTCTGCATTAATGTGCACTTTACCCAATCTCACAAAACCACGGTGCTGAATGTTGTTGTTATTCATGCTGTCGTCTCGTGGCAACATGCTGTTGCTGTGCTTAGCTTCATTTAGCCGATCTGTGATGAAGGTAAATCTGCATCTAAGGCTAAACACCTGCTGAAGACGTTTTATAACAAAAACGAGCTTAGAAGGTTCATTGTGTTGTTAAATGTTTGAACCGTCCACTTCACAGTGAGTCTGACGTGTTGCTGTGAGGAAGAACAAGAGACTCCAGGTTTCTTTTATTCCTGCTGCAGCCCATCTGCTTAATGGCAAATAACTGTCTTGTGGCTTTTTATTGGTATTATTAATATTATTGTTTTGTTTACTCTTAATGTTGCCTTGCTGCTGAAATCATTTCCTTTGTGGGACAATAAATTTGAATTGGACTGAAAAAAGCAGTCAGCTTTTTGTATGACACACTCAAAAAAATAACTCTTTGAATGAACATAAAAAAATCATGGAAAGAATTTCCACGTAATTAAATTGCTTTATTTTAGCATTATGCAATTCTGTTATTCCAACTTAATGTACTTGAGTTGGACTAACGTGATTAATTAATGATGAATCGACTGTTTTACTACAGTTGTGTCCAACTTATTTTAATTGATTTGATCCAACCCATGCAAATTACGTTAGTGCAACAAAACATGCTTATTTGTAATAAAAAAAATCCATTTAAGTTCATTTAAAGAGTTATTTTTTTTGGAGTGTTCAACAAAGTCTAGAGTCTGGTTAACATAAAATGTTAATGGATTTATAATAACTTGCACTCCATCCATCCTCTTATCTTTACCAGGGTTGCAGTGAGGCTGGGGCCTATCCCAGGTGTGACAGGGTGGGAGTCAGAATACTGGACAGGTCACCAGTCTATCACAGAGAGACAGACAACCATTTGCCCTCATGTTCACAGATATTTTAGAAACACCAATTAACTTAACCCCAATTACTGCCTGACTTTAACTGTGGCAGGAAACCAGAGTACCCAGAGAGAACCCACCGCACACTTGGCCAGATTGCAGATTTGAACCCAAGACCTTCTTGCTGCGAGCCAACAGTGCTAACCACTGTGCCACCGAGCTGTCAGTCTAGACTTCAAAAAAATAGGGAAACTATGATTACAAGGCTTTATATAGAATTTTCTGTATGTTTTTGTCCTTTACAGATTAAACCACAACAAACAGCTGAGGCATATACGTAGTGTGTGTGTGGTTGTCTGTCTCTTCTAACCCAGTGATTTTCCTGTGGTTTGAACTCTTGTGTGATGTTGTGAATTTTGTGAATCCAGGCAACTAACCACTCTTACTAGATTGTATCCTGTCATCTCAACAAGAATAAAATAAGTTGCTGGATTTCATGCAGATCCTACAGGATTTCATTACGTTCACCACAGAAACATGAAATTATTTTGTTCACATTACGAGTTTGAATTTTGTAAATTTAACAACCACCCAATTTTGTTTTTTTGAGTGCAGGCTGCTGCTGCTGTTGATTGGCTTAGAGAAATATGTCATCTCTGTTGACATGGAAATAGTCCTGTCCTCCACATAATGCATCCTTTTCCTCGTTTAGCTAATGCAAATGCACGCCTAACTTTGATATTTTTCCAGCATGGATTATTCAAAAAGAAAACGGGAGCATAATAACAATTTGTTAAAAACGGAGAGATATTCTGATCCGGAGGTGCAGCTTACAACTTCCCACCAACCAGGTCTCTCAGATGGATGTGCTATTTGTGGTGGTGTCATTTTTGGGGGGCGAGTAGCTAAAAAGAAATGCAAAATACAGCCAACGGGTGCGTGTCGTGTTGGGAATAAGAGGGTTGAGCAGTTTGTGACAGTGGCTGTACTGGATGTTTGTTTCTGTTGTGTCGACGCTTCTATTAAATCTTTCTGTCAGTAAACAGAAGGTTGATTTGATGTTCCCTCACCAGCAGACAACACACGGACGTGCTGGGGATTTATCTGCCAATCTTTCCCACTTTCAACAGAGTCAAAGGATCATTCAAATGGATCAATCCACTCTCTGCTCCCAGCTGTTGTTGGGTTTAGTTTTTCAACTATTAAACTATTAAATCACGCCTGTCTCGATCCTTCAGTCTCATTGGGTTTGCCAGACGCCGAGCTCCAAGTGTTGCATTATTTTACTTGTTGTCAAATCCTGTCATCAGTGGAAACCAACTTTAATTAATGTCTTCACATATTTTCCATCCTGTCAGTGCTGTTTCTGTTTCACTGTAGGCTTCCTTCCAAACTGCAAACTTATGGTTGACACAGTTTGTGGTAAATATTTGAGCGTATGTGTCCATGTCACCCGACGTTCCCCGCTGGGAGGAAAGTTTGGTTCTGTGCCCTCGACATTAGATAAGTCAGCTGGCACAGCTCCACGTGCAGCGAAAGTGATTCACTGCTGGCTCTGCAGCCAACGTCGGCATAAACGCCCTGTCGCTCATCGCGTCTCCTTTGGTTCGTATGTAAGAGTGTAAGAGTGCTAAGATGGAGTCTCAGTCCTTGCTGGGTTTGTAAGTGCAGCCCTGGGAAAGACTGCTGTGGGTGGAGATTGATGGTTAGTGGTGACTTCTGTTTGTCAGCTGTCCTGCAGTGTCTGCGGGTCGTTCTCTCACAGGGCTCGGGCTTCAGGGCCGACGCTGGCGATCTCTGCGGATGCTGAGACCGTGGATGCTGAGGCTCTGAGCAGCCCTTCTCCCAGAAGGAAGGTTATGAAACGAGGCATCGATTGCCTGTGTGCATACGCCCCCCTCTGTACGATTTCAAAGCTTGGAACTGAACTGGGCGTCTGGTTATTAGGCTTCTGCATTAGATTTGAAAATATTTATATACAAGCTTCTTGAACCTTTTCTGTACTGTCCAATCAAACCCCACTCAAAGTAAAACAGTGACTTGATTTGCTGGCACATCACCGTCCTTTGTAAATCTTTAACTGCACTGCAGAGTGCCCGGCCGTGGCTCCACGCGTGGTCTCTTTGGCCTGTTAGCTGAGTAAAACTGAAGAATGCTAAATAGTGTGTTAGTGCAGCGGTGCCCAACCCCCGGGCCACGGACCGGTACCGGGCCGCGAGAGTTCAGGCTCGGGTGTGAAATTTCTGGTTTTCAGGGTTTTTATCATTAACTCTGTTTCCCTGGCTCTTTTCCTGTTTCACGTTTATTATCATATTTACATAATACCACAGTTTTTGTCTTGGGCGTATCATTTTGTTTTGTTGCATTTATCCACCGACACCTTAAAGGCCGGTCTGTGAAAATACCGTCTGACATTAAACTGGTCCGTGGCATAAAAAAGGTTGTGGAGCGCTGTAATAGTGTGCCACTTCTTGGCAGACAGACCAAAATATTAATTTTAGACAAGACCTGGATGAACGTGGTCATCTGTAGGTTCCGTCTGGTCTTGATGCAGCTGCCTCTGTTAGCTCTGCTGATTAGAAACTCCTGCTGCTAATAATAATTGAACATTTCTTTATTAACCCCAAGAAAGCATTGATATTAAACCTGCTGAAGCTTTGAGCACCGTCATTATTGCATCATCACCTGTAGTGCAGTGACAGTTGTGTTTTATAAAAACAGCTATTTTTGTTAAGCATGTAATGAACTGTGAATCTGTCGTTTGTGATGCCGTGGATCAGGATGCGACTGGTGGATAGTGTTATCCAGAGGTGGGACCAAGTCATTGTTTTGCAAGTCTCAAGTAAGTCTCAAGTCTTTATCCTCAAGTCTCAAGTCAAGTCTCAAGTAATGTCAGGCAAGTCAGAGTCGAGTCTCAAGTCACTGGTGTAAAAGTCCGAGTCAAGTCACAAGTCTGAAACTTTGAATTTCAAGTCCTTTCGAGTCTTTAAAAAAAAAAAAAAAACGAAAAAATAATGTTGCAGTTATATGCTAAATGTAAATATTAGACCATGTAATTTTAAAATCTGTGTTTTTCTCAACACATGACAAAATAGTGAACTTAGAAAATATACACAAATTGTGAAATTGCACCTCTTTAAAATGCAGCTCAATTAAACCTAGCTCCAAGAATAATTTTCACCGACAGTTCCGAGATAAGCTGCATGTTATTCTTGGATGCGGTTGTAGGACCGGCTTTAAAATCGCATGACAAAAATATCATACACATTAAAAAAAACTGCATCACCAACGTAGCCTGGACAACATTTGCTAGTTAGATGAAGTCAGCTATCTCATCGTAGCATATTTATATGCATATTTATAATCATACGGTTCTTGGAGTGAGTGCATACACTCATGAAGTTTAGTAACTTCAGGTCACTGCAACAAGCCCAGGTACAGTTTACCGACGGATGGGTGCAGGACCTTGAAATGCACCGTGTAGAACGAAAGACCATCGTACGTATCATAAGTTTACCAGTCTCACAAATTGTCGTCATAAATACACATTCGTTAACCGTTTATTAATAGGACCTTTGAGCTCAACGGTAATTAATTAGTAGTGGAAATAATTTCTGGTAGCATCACAGAAATGTAGCAGTGACAATAATATTGTATGCTGTAATCGTACTGGGCAATTAGTGATACAAAAAACCTGTTTTATCCTGTGAATAAAAGTATGTGTTTTTGTCAGTGTACCATAATAACAGAGGCGAAACGCAATATTGTGTCAGGACAATTCACTATTTATGCACAATAAATAAAGGAGCATAGCGCGACAATTTCTGTTCAGCGCCAGACTTGCTTGTAACCTATATCACTAATTATGTTATGAAAATGACGTATTAACTACTAAAAAACACTGACCTTCGTGTAAATGCTTGGAGCAGACTAACCTGTGAGCTGGAGTGTTCTGGGACGTTATATTTGATCTTTGAATGGCTGCGATCCAGGCCATCCGTCGCCTCTTTGTTACTTCGGAAACATGGCTCGAACAATTTCTCTTCAACGACGTAATCCGATAACAACCGATCTCTTTACCCGTCGGCTTCCCGTGGATGTCATGCGACCGGCTATTGCAGTTAATAATACAACAGCTTCTTGACATTTTTTGTGTTTCTTTTTATCGCTGTATAACTGATTTTAATTGAAAGCCTGCGTGCGCTAGTACCGCTTGCCACGAGTTCCCAGAATCCTTTGCGGTTCTACCCGTGAATGACGTCACATTTTCAATCTCTATATAATATGCATGTTAAATTTTATATTTGGGGTAAAATATCAAGTCTTTTCAAGTAAACCGGTTCAAGTCCAATTCAAGTCCCAAGTCATTGGTGTAAAAGTCCAAGTCAAGTCACAAGTCTTAGAACATTTTTTCAAGTCAAGTCTAAAGTCATAAAATTAATGACTCGAGTCTGACTCGAGTCCAAGTCATGTGACTCGAGTCCACACCTCTGGTGTTATCCAGCGAGATAATGATGCTAATTATTGTATTGTCATCCACTTCTTTTGACAGTTGCATTTGCTTTTCCCTTCATTAGAAATGATAAACAGTTTGCTGAACACCAGCCAACAGTTTAGCTTCAGAGCCGTCCAGTGAGAGCGTGCGGAGCTCCCCGGGACGTGTCTTGAAGCTTGTTAATGATATACGCAGTGAAAAGAAACACACCTACACACACTGGGACAAACTGAAAATGCTCACATATATTGTCTGTATGCCCAGTAAACAGTTTAGACGTGAAACAGAAGACATGCACTTATTATGTTTACCACCCATAGCACAGCCAGACATGGAGCCTTTCCTGCTCATTACATGTTATTCCAGCACATATCATGGTTTTTTTCTTGTGTCAAACTATTGTTGTTAGCATGAAACCTTCTGTAAATTTGACATTTCACCTGCATTACAAAGGACGACGTAAATATCACACAGTGTGTCTGCCACACAGTTTATTTGCACAGATCAAAACTTGCATTTTTCCACAATTATCAAGGCGGCGGGAACACGGATAGTACAGTTAGCTGTTAAGTGTCTGTAGCGTTCCAAAACCAGGATATGAAACAGAGAGGTCCCACATCTCAAACAAGATTTACTAAAGTAGCACCGACTTAATGCGAGCACCAAATCACAACACTCACCTCCAAACGGCTTATGTTAATAATATATTTAACTTTATCCTAGAGCTGGGCGATGGAACGATAACGATATGTATTGCGAAATAACTTTTTCTCGATAGAAAAATTTTACTATCGCGATAGACCTCGCCGCTCTTGTCCTCTTAAAAAAAAACCCCCAAAAAAAGCCAACAGCCAATCCAAATTAAGTAGCGCAGAGCCGAACCAATCACAGCCGCAGCGTCACGTCACGTGACTTGTTACGTACAGCACAAGTGCCAAGCCACACGTGTGTATTTGTTTGGGAAGCAGCCAGCCACCGTGGCGCCCGGGTAATGGAGGAAATGAGTGTGCCGACTAGAGAAATCAACCGAGCGTGACCGAAGAGAAAACAGATGATGGTTCCAACGCCGGAGAGATTATCGAACGGAAGAGCCAGAGAAGCTCCGTAGTGTGAAGGTATTTCGGCTATTTCAAGTCAAACAGAGTAGCGTTCACTGTAAATGTGCCGAAAGCAAGTCTGGAAATACAATAAACTGGTGTATGCTCAGTCTCTGACTGGAAGCACTAATTCGTCATTCGGCTTTTGTCAGACTAAAGTAACTGTTAAAACTGTTTGAAAAGCTCAGCTATACAACAAGGAGAGATTGAGAATTTCCTTTTAGTTCTCAGTTTATTTGATATTGACAAAAGTCAGTTTTGTCTGTTCTTCTGTAAAACAAACTAAGATTTATTTTTAGAATTAATATTTTGTTTCTAAGTGGAATTGACAATTTAGTCTGTTTCGTTTGTTCTATTTTGAAACTTAAACGCTTTAGCGGCTGCCTTTTGTGTAGTTTGCAATATTTGCCTTTATTTATCTGAAAAAGTCTCATGTTCCTTAAGTACATCTACCCTGTTGAACTTATTATGGGAAATAAATATTTAAATAAAAACAAGCTGCTGATTATTTCACATTTTACTTGTGAGCAACGGCACATTTAAATCTTACAAATATAGTTATTTGGCTTATATCGTGATAGATATCGTTATCGCCTGAAATGAAAAAAACATATCGTGATATGAAAAAATTTCATATCGCCCAGCTCTACTTTATCCATCCCATATTTATTCCATAGTTTATTCCAGCATCTTTACACTCTGCACCATTGCACATTTAAATATAAATATGTTAAATGCATTGTTATTTTCTGCTTTTGTCTGGAAAAAACCCCTAAAACACCCTAATTTTCCGTCCTGGTTTCACTGGATGTGTCACCTCTGCTATTACATCTACCAGGCTGCTAATGAACTTCATCAAACTACGCTTTGGTCAGCTAATGCATTTGTGCTGTGACTTGTTGGTAAAGCAAATTAGACTGGCAGCATCTTCACGCTTCTCAGAGGTGGGTGGCTGTGACTCACAGTAACCACAGAAATGAAAATGTTCATAAAATGAATATTAAGAATTTTGATCTTGACAGAATTTAGCTTTTGTCCCCCAGTTTGACTTTATAGCCTCATTTAAGAATTTTAACACTTGCTTCTATCTCAGTCTATATCTTGTAGGTGGGGTTGGTAAATTACACGTTGCCTCCTACTGAAACTTTGTGTCTCTGCCTGAATAATTAGTGTTAGAGCACTTTCAGAGCGGCGTTGTAGCAGCAAGGTGAGCCGTGCAGATCGAGGGTAATGACTGAAGCGCTGCTGTGAAGTTTTTTTTATTCTGACCCATACAAGTCGGCACTTGATTCGAGTAGTGGTTGAGCAAGATTTTCTCTTAAGCTGCAACAATGTAACGCTTAGTGAGTAGATTAAAGTGCTGGTGGAACGGTGTTGGGAAAACAAGCTGCCAAAGCCACGAATGGGTAGACCCGTAATTACTGCCTCGCATTGTTCTCTGTCCTTGTTGTCTGAAAGTGATGTGTAATCTTTGTGGAGATGATTATATGAGTGAGATCAGGGAAAGCACTCAGCGGGGTTCTTTTTTCACAGGAAAGCCCAGTTCAGAAAGGTGCAGGTATTTTTCATTTTTGCCTCTAATCTTTTTTTCCTCATTTATCTCAGGAACCCAAAAAGCACGTGCGGTAACTTTCACTTTGGTGTTGGTTTAACATTTGTAGGTTTGCATGCTCATGAGGCCTGGAATGGTGTGTGTGTGTGTGTGTGTGTGTGTGTGTGTGTGTGTGTGTGTGTGTGGTGTTTTTGAGGGTGGGGGTTGTAATGAATCTGAGATGGCCAGATTAAAAGGTCCACTACGCAGTTAAATCAGCACTGAGCGATGCTGCTAGAAGAAATTCAGAGAATGAGTAAAATAACAAACAAAATGAAAGTGATAGTTGGTTAATTATGAAGGTACAGTTTATCTCCACTTGAAAATCTGAAGCATTGTTGAGCTGGTGTTTGTGGATATGGGGTTTCGAGGTGCACGATGAGTGGTGAGGGAGACAGAATCTGATATTTAAAGAATCGAACTTTGCATAAGAACCTGAGCTGAACAGACGTGTTTATGTACATTTCCAGTAAAGCCTTTGTCAGACTTTAGTTCATTTAGAAGACACGTTGGTATCGTCTCGTACTGTTTCCTTCAAAAAGGTTATTTTTGCTTGTCTCACTGCGGCTACTTGAAATTTTGCGTGCAGATTGCACATCTCCTCGTGTACATACGTACACACTTGATGTTTGAATTTCGAATTCAGCAAAGCTTGAAAGCCGAGGCTGTTGAATGTGCTTCTTGTCACAGCGCGGTCTTTTATCTCTAGGTGTCAAGAAAGAGCTGCTTTGCAAGGGAAATTGGGTTTTGGCAGGCAGATCTGGAAAATCTAATCAGAGACAACAGAGTTGGAAGTAGTTAGCTTACCCGCAGTCTGCCAGCCCACATTCTGTATGCTGTCACTGTCATAAATATTTTGCACGACTCTCACAATATTGTACAAAGCAGTAGAAAACCAGCATTTGCTATTGCCCCTTACAATAATTGAATTGGTATGAAAGATTAAGTGTGGAAGTGAACACCAAAAATCAGGTAATTACATCTGTCACAGTTTTCAGCAGCGCCAGCATCGGTTCTCTCCATCTTTAAACCGTTTGCAGCAGAGAGCTTGGATCATGATTCAGCCTTAGGAAGGATAAACCCTGGTTCATACAGTTTAATGCTTTCAAACACCAAACCTCTCAGACCGCCACGACTGTGATGATGTACTAGGACACCGTGGAGGCTCTGTATCATCTTTGATCTGTTGTAATGTGAGAAGACTGGCCCTGCCTGAGATTGATTGGGACTCCCACACCAGAGGGTGTGGACCTGCACCATCATTAAACTCCTGTTTCAATGATCTATTTGCCATAATATTAGGTAGGGCTGGGCCATATTATACCGTTCACAGTAATACCGGTATAATGTTAGGCAACGATAGGAAAATGAAATATCGCGATAGAATGGGAGTAAAACGCGCATGCGCAGTGCCTTTGTTTTCATACGCACATGGCCGATTGTTGTGTGAAACAGATGAACCAGAATTGGTTTGTAAAAATGGTGCAACTTCAGTGATGTGGAACTGGTTGTTTTTTTGGTTTTTGCGCGTTCTTCTTTCTCCCAGAAGAGACAAAGTCATTGGCTCGTGAGGATGCACCTGACTGATGTTGGTGTTTTGATGAATAACTAGTGAAGACGGGGTAGTGATGTTGAGCGATTGGACGAATATATCAACTGTCGATAGGCTGAGCCTTTCGCCGATCGCTTTTACAGGAACGATTAATTAATTAATTAATTAGTCCATGATTAAGTTTGCTAATAACGATGGCTGAAGAGAAGCGCTGTTTTAACGGCGCCATCTTCCAGCTGCGAGCAAATGCAGCGATTCATTTATTCAAACAGAAAGAACGGCAGCGGCCTGTGTTCAGGAAAACAACAAACATTTTATTTAAATAAAAAAAAACCCACGATGGTGGGGAGGGAAACAAAGAGACACTGGCTTCTGTTTCCTCCTATAACCATGTTTATCTGTCTGACACTCGACCAAACAACAGAGAAGTTAAAAATCTCAATGTCTCTTCCAGCGAACATTGAAAAAAATCTCTGAGCTAAAGTTACGTCTCTTGTGTGATTTGGCGCATCGGAAATAAATAAATGAATGAATAATCTAAAAAGTAGCTACATTAATACTGAAACAAACAAAAGAAAGGAAAATATTCCTTCCAAACAAAACGTATAAATTCTAAATGTGCAAATCAGATTACTTTGCTCCACCCATCAAAAAGTCTGTGGATGCGCAAATATATCGCCTGTCATTCTGGGATAGCTCAGTAGGTAGAGTGTTCACCCCATGATCGGAAAGGGTTCGAATCCACCGAACGGCTACCCTGAGGTGCCTTTGAGCAAGGTGATGATG
This sequence comes from Rhamphochromis longiceps, assembly GCF_057381845.1. Taxonomy (NCBI): domain Eukaryota; kingdom Metazoa; phylum Chordata; class Actinopteri; order Cichliformes; family Cichlidae; genus Rhamphochromis; species Rhamphochromis longiceps. The sequence continues at coordinate 2,468,422 of NC_140566.1, forward strand.
ATGATGATGATGAGATTGCCCACAACCGAGATGACAGACCTTGCCAACCGTACATACAATACACAAACATCACATTGGGGTAACAGGTCAGGCTAGGTAGCAAGGGGAAAAAACATCGAAATGTGTAACACAGAAGGATAATACAGGAATGCACAGATATCAACACACCACAGCACAATAAACACAGACAGCAACACAGGAGAGTATTCCAGTGTGTACAGCTGATCTTCGATTGCGCCTCCAGCTGATCCGGTGTCCACATCGGATGGGAGGTAGGCGTGGGAGGAGGCGTTGGATCCGGGGTAGGTAGTGTACGTGTTTTGTGCGTGTGCATGTGTTTGTGTGTGTGTGTGTGTGTGTCCTGTGTTCAGCTGAGAGACAGTGTCACCACGCCCGGTTAAGCATCAGTCAACAGTCTCCAGTGGACCCATGCGGCCTTGAAGCAGGGACAAAGAGTTCTGACAACAATCCTGTTATCATGGAGGAATTTGTTGTTCCAGTCAGCTTCAACCTTGGCAGCCTTCAGCTGGCGCCAGGGGGGCCGCATGAGTGAAGATGGTGAATGTTTGGGTTTAGTGCGAACAACTGCATCCAATTTTTGGTTGGTCTAATGTCCATCACTGGTGACCAATCATCTCCATTCTCGTTGTTCTTCTCCAAGATCTTATCCATATTGCGTTCAAAACACAGTCTGAGTACTCACAGCCCTGCCAATCGTCTATCATGTCGGCCAGCCTTGTGGGATTTTGAACAGCTGTAGCCGCTTCTTGTTCTTCGATAAGCCAGCTCCAACCAGCCCGAACTCTGTTATCATGGTTCCAAATTGGTAGATGTTGTTCGATGTCCTCCATCGAGAGTGTCGCCAGACACACGACGCAACCGACCATCGAGTATCCGGCAGCAAACGTCTCCGCAGGACAATCGGGCTCTCCCGAGCCCAGCAGGGTGTCAATTCCATTACGGGACCAGTTGAACAAATCCATAATTCTTTAGGTTTTAGAGAACAAGACCGGGAAACTCTTTGAGGGTTAGAGTTAGACGAGACTAGACAAACACATAGAAGCAGCAGCAGGGAAGATGAGGGAGGGAGAGGGGAAAGATGCGTCCGCCTCCTCCGAGAGCCAAAGAGGGAAAAAAGGTGCAGTCTCCACACACTGCTCCCCAGGTGCTGTGTGGGTAGCTGCTCGCTGCTTCACTGAGTGAATGGGTTAAAAGCTGAAGACTACAAAATGTTCCACATGTGGGAGTATCAGGGTGTAAAAATAAAAAATAAAATTGTTGGACTGTCGGTTGGAAAATTTTTTACACATCGCCCAACCTCGTGGGGTAGTGCACTTGGGGAGGAAAAAGGTCATTTTGGACCAAAATGAGAATGGTTGGAAAGAATATTTTTTATGAGACAAAGAAGGTAATTTACACACGTGCGGTTAAAATTTCAGTCTTTTCCACTTTCCTTCTATAAGCTGAACTACATGTTTTTGGTTAAATACTGTCCTTGTAAGTAGGGCTGTTCGATATAACCATATATATCGGATGACGATATAAAAATCGTTTCATTTTACGCTATCGTTTGTTTCGTGGTGTCGCAAAATAAACTGTTTACGGCAATATTTTTTTCATGGTTTTGATGGTCACTGTAGTGGGTATATTCATTTCTTAAAGTTCTCTATTTCTCTTATATTTAATATAACCACACTACGGACGGACAAGCGCCTGTTTTTGTGCGTTGTCGTTAGCAACAGCGACGGTAACACCATCGCGTGTCTGCTTGTTCCACATAAACCTTTCACAATAAAGCTCAAGATCCTCTTGAGACTTTTCAAAATAAACTGAATCACGTGAAAGAGCAGATTATTTAAGGATGAGAATTAAAAAAGAGCCGCCAGGTGCTAAAAAATAAAGCTTAGACTCAAACGTTAGAACAGGCTTTTCCCCGCAGCACGCCGTGTAATAAATACAAAGAAAACGGCGGCTGTTACAACTTATGTCTAAAAATGTATCGTTTCATGCATCGGTTACAACACTCGACTCCAGCTACATGACACCCAGCTGGAAACACTTCAAGTCGAGCTGCCCGAGATTCACAGAATTTACAGAAAATATTAAATTTGTGATTTATATCGTTATCGGACGATAGATGTCTTATATGGGGATATGAGATTTTGGTCATATCGCACAGCCCTAGTTGTAAGACAGGCTGGGAGCATGACTCTGTTTTACTTTAGTATTAGCTTCATGCAAACAGCAAATCAAACTCAGCTGTGTGTGACTGCTTATAGACCAAGGCTGTAAACTAAATGAATGTCTGGCAGATCTTTTCTTCCCTTTCTAAATGTATCATTTAGCAACAGTAATTGATATTGATATGTGCTGCAGGAAGTGGCCCTAAATCACAGCCAGACCAGTGGTGTGGGTTTAACAGTCCCAAAATAGTGTGAGTTACGTGTGAATAAGTAACCGCCGCCTCTAATGATGTGTTGCTGCCTCCTGCTCCTGCCGGGGATCTCTGACAGGCCTGATGGATGAAGTGGTCCTGACGCGCCCTCCTGCAATCACCTCCGTCTGGTTTCAGTCGATAGTCCATTAGAACTTCTGATCACTGCAGTGAAGAAATGTTTCTTTTATACATTTATTTTTTGTTTTGATGGGGAATAAATAATCACTCATGTGTGTTTTCTCCATGTAGTTTATAGTTTATAGTTAGTTTCAGTTGTATTTCATTTTTTGTGCACACAAGACAGTAACGTCCTCAGTGTCCAGTGAATTTAGCGCTCGCTTTAGCTTTCACATCCACTTTAAGTAGCTCTTAGCAGCGGGTGCTCTGTATTAGTCACAGTGCAAACATTAACATCGTGCTCCCTTGTCCCCGTCTGCCCCTCGAAACAATCGAACGGCACATTCATTCGTGTGCTCGCAGAATTGACTTTGGTCCAGTTTGGCTTGTCGTCAGCAGCTGATCATTCAAGCATGGGAAAATGTAAGGACCAATTGGATTGATCCGATTTGGCGAGGCGATCGACCTGTCACACACCTCTGGTCACCGTAACCATCAGGTTATAGTATTGGTTTTTAAGGGCTTCTGGGGATTTGGACCGTGCGTTTAGCAATAAACTTGTGTACATAACACATACGCCTATGATGCAACACAATATTTGCAATAAACAAACGTGGATAGTTTTCAAGCCCGTGAGATTTTTATTAGACTACTCTAAAAAAATCTCACTTGGCAATTAATGCAGAGGCTCACTGCGTGATTTGTTATCAGGAAACACATAAACTATAAAATCCATCCTTTGTGATGCGATTACAATAATTTAGGACGATGATATTTGGATCAGCCCCACCCATGTGTGCAGTTTACAGCAGCTGCATTGTCACTGGGTTTACTGTGGCGTGTTGGGTCACTCTGAAACAAAGCAAATGTTCTCACACTAATAGGCTGAGGTTAATTAAATCACCTCTTTGTCAACCCTCAGGTGCTAATCTTCCCTTAATTGAACGGATTGTGGTAAATCGGGGGAAACGTGCCCCCTGAGCACTGAATTACACAATCCTTCCTAATTGTGACTGGGTTTAGCAAAGTAATTTAACTCTCTATTGTCTGGTGGGCATCGGTATATGGAGATGAAAGAAAACCGTGGTCAGACTTGATAGTGTTGCTCCTACTATGGTTACAGTTGGCTTGTGCTGTGTTATGGTGGGTTCTTTGACGCAACACAATGGGACCAGAGGGAGGCGAGAATGGAGAGGAGGAAGAAACGGGAGTTTGCTGTGCAACCTGACATTATTTGCTTTGTGGAAGGAGACTCCTGGGGACACTTGGAGAAGAGAGGAGAGGAGGGAAAGACTGGTGTTTGTTTTCCTAAGAGGCTGAGCTCTGTGTGTGGCAGAGAAGATCCAGCCTGTGGGCAGACAGACACGCGAGGAAAGAAAGGTGAACGGACAAGTGGAGATATGGAAGAAAGCAAAGGCTGACTGACAAGCAAACATGCAGAGGGATGAAGCGGACAGCCAGCCGACACTCCTCGCTGTCAGTGGGGTTTGTGGGCTCATCCAAGCAAACTCGAGAACTGTTAGTGAAGATGGACGGCTCTTTCTCGCTGCTTTTCACACTGACAGAACACAAAAACAGTGGGCTGGAGAGAAATCATATCTGCAGGCAAATCAGAGAATTTCAGTGTACAAAGCATTTCTGCAGCAACCGAACAGGAAGATGTGAGGCAGGGAGAACATGCAAACTGAGTGGAAAATTGAATTTCCATTTTCACTTTGCCATTTGCTCATTTTATTTGCCCTCTGACCGTTTCTACACCCTGTTTTAACCAGTTGCTAATTTAAATGTGTGCCTATTATTACACATGCGAAATGTTAGTCATTTATCTCTGGACGTGATTCATTTTCCTTTTGACCTTTTAGTTAAAATTTTGTGTGCACTTGGCTGATTGTTGCTGCAGCCTTATTGCATTTATGGCCTAATTCATGAAGCAGTAGCACAGTCCCCAGTGTGCAGGCACACATGCATGATTGCACGCATGGACACACACAGCACATCCACAGCTTTTACAGTGAGAGCGAGATGAGCGCTCTGCAGCGATGCCTCCCAGGTAATTGCAGTATCTGTTTCAACTGAGGGTGGTGATTTCTGATGGTGTGAATCGTTTTTGTTTTTTTCCTGCAGTTTAGCTCGTAATGCTGACGGGAACAGCATGCTGGGTGTACCTCTCTCCTGCTGAGCCTTCTGATTAAAATTTCAGATGTGTGATCTGTCGCTTTCCTCACCCAGTGTCCCGGCATCCATCAGAGCGCGGTCCCTTCTCTCCCACCTCCTGCCCCCCAGAGATGGCTCTCGTCGTACGGCTGTCGTCGCTGGGAGGAGAGGGACAGCTGAGGGAAAGCGCTGACCAACAAGTTGTTGGTGATAAACACGTATAATAGGCTGTGTATTTTGTTGTGATTACACAGGAATTAGGCCACATATGGTTTTTGTGTAATGATGTCTCACACAGTAGCAGATGGTTTGTAACATGCTTAATGCCAGCATATGTGTGGAGTCATTTTAGACCCTCCCATTTTAACTGGACGTCTTTTTTCTTTGTACTCAGAGCTGCAAAGGGAGCGGAGCACGAATTAGCCCAACACCTTCTTATTCCTTTTATGGAAAAATGGGCAGATTTGATTCATGTAACGATAATGTCACTTTGGAAAACGCTGTCACTAAAGTCGTTTGGGCATCTTATTAGATTCTTGTTATTTCAACGAAATGAAAACAGCGGAGCAGGAAGTGGCTCGAAACGAGACCGGCTCAAGTTGGTCTGGCACGTTTCACCTTCCTCACGAGGAACGGAGGAAAAATACCAGAAGCAGTTTCGGGGTGATCTGTGTCTACCTTTGTTATGATTTCTTTTCCACGAGGCTCCGTTATTCCCGGGATACGCAGCGCTTTGCAGCGTGTTTCATTCTGCGTGCTTTTTCTAAACTTCAGGTTTCCATCGCCCCGTGAGGAAAGCACACTACCAGAGGCTGCAGACGCCATCGCATGTCTTTTCCTGACCGTCATGTTACAAACCAACGCATTCAGACAAATTACATCTTGTTGCATCCCAGGCCAGGTGCCTCCTTGTTACTCTGTGCTTTTGTTCTCCTAGTTTCTGTAAAGGGTGAACTAACTTCTAAAGCTTTATGTCAATTTAAAGTTAGACACCTGTCAAACTGACACTTCTCTCAAACACGCCTGCAAGACTGTTTTGTTGTTTTGGAAAAGAAGCCAGATCCAGAACAGCAACATGATTTCCTAAAGCTTCCCGACATCTTTTCCACACTTCAGAAGCCAACAGCATTACAGTTAAGCACTCAGTTATTAATATTGTGTTATCCAAGGCCGAAGAAGAAGATGTGTTTAATCTGAGTTTGTTTTTTCAAACCTGCCAAGCTCAGGTCAAAGGCGTCTCTGTTCTGATCATGTGAACATCTTATGACGACTCAGCGAGTCGCCGCTGTGTGTTTTTGAATTATTCGACTGTTAAACTGTTAGTTTGATTAGTAACTTGGAGTACGAGAGGGAACGAAGCCTCGACCAGAAGAACTGATGTTAGTGCTGAGTTGATAAAGTTTATGGAGGGTGGAATGATTATTGTACTTGCTGATAACACTGAGTGTGATTGTCGACGGCGGGGTCCTCCACGACTTCATGCTGTTGCTCATTAATATTACTTTGGCTATCACTGTGACAGGTGTTCTCTCTGTTCGAACTGGTCATCGACTGATTGATTTTAACTCTGCGTGGCAGGAGACAAAAACACCTCCTGTCCTGTGTGTGTGTTTCTGTCAGGGAGATGATGCAGAAATGAAGCCTGGACATGTGATCATGCTGAAACCTTTGTTCACAGACAATAAGATGTCTTTAAAGTGATAAAATGAACATAAATGTGTACCTAAAAACAATACCATAACACCGCTCGAGATAGAGCATGTGCAGGCAGCAACACATTTGTGTTTGCTGATTGATCTAATGGGATTGGTCTGTAATTCTTTCACTGAAAGGGGCTTTATTCTTTGATTGACCTACGTGACACATTTTCACAGGTTTAGTCGCTGCCTAAGTAGGCTGTCGGCATTTCGGGGTAATTAACACGACTCGTTTGATCTGCTGATGCAACACATTGTTCAAGATTACATCTGCTGATTTGGCAGCTCCTTTTCAAACAGGAGATGTTAAACAAGTTGTGCACCAACTTGTTGTCAGGCTTGCATTAGAGGAGCCATTTCCACATGAGCGCTGTTCCAACATTTGTGCACATGTGATCTGCATGTGTGCAAATGTCTGTCTCAGTGAAGACCATTACTGTGCAAACTAATCGAATACATAAGAGTAACACAGGTGAGTGGCTGGTGCAGTGGTCACGTGTCACGCCTCCTATAAAGCATTTGGTGCCAACAAATTTCTGTTGTTACGTTTGCGACTTCAGAAGATGCTGCGACCGCTAGTTCAAACATCTATAGACCGGTGGTTTAAATAGGCTTTTTTTATATCTCAGCTTTCGTCTATGCCCTTGATATTTCTCCCCTTAATTAACGTTGGGTCAAGACGATCGAACCTAACACAGCTGATGCAAAGCAACAATGGCAGATCTAGTGTTACACTTCTTATCAGCGTTAATTATCTTCCTCAAACCGCAGCTGTGGTCCTGCCAGAGTGGAACACGAGTGGTGTCGGCGGTGCTGTCTTGCATTATGGCGATAACCTGCAGCGCTAACACACCTGTAATTGCAGTGTGACTGGAAATGCTTTACGTCTGGATTAACAGGTCATTTTCTATAATCTGACACTGCTAATTATGCTACAGTCATGCAGTTGTTGAGCAGCACGCTGAATCTCATCACTCTGTAGTGTTTGAAATTGAACAATTAATGTCACAGTAAAGTTTTTGCGAGTGTTTTGAATTTGCAGTGCAAAGATTTATACGCACGTTTAGACACTCAGATTTGGAGGTTGCAGACCGTGACCCTGACCGCTGTTTTGGACAGCTGCACTAAGCAGAGGGGCAGTGTTAGCCTCCCACTCTGTTTCCTCATGATTCAGTTTACATGCTTTCAACGACAGCACCGAGTTGCCACCATCACTGAGCTGTCCTCCTTTCAGCTTCTTTTTCATGTCTTCTTTCCATCAGGTCGAGTGGTGTCAGTGCAAACAAGCCACTAAGATTATATTGCGCTAATTGGCAGCACTGTGATCATTAAGAGCTCATAATCCCTGAGCAACTATTGCTTTTTATGATAAGCATTTGGTTTGCCTCATTACAATGCTGCTTACATTGTGTGTGTGTGTGTGTGTGTGTGTGTGTGTGTGTGTGTGTGTGTGTGTGTGTGTGTGTGTGTGTGTGTGTTTGTTTCTCAAGTGGAAATTCTCTGTGGGTAGTTTAATTATGCCTGCAAGGAGTGGAGAACGTCATGGGGCCATCCCGAAGACGGCGACTCTACCATTCCTCTTTCATCCAGTCGCGTTATAATGATAACGATATATATCGTGATATATTAGCGCTGTCAGCGTCAATCTCCTTAAAATGACGTTAACGCCATTACCGCATTAAGGCGGTAAATATCCGGTAGTGAGTTATCGCGGATCGCCCCGTGCGTGGGGCTGCACGGCGTCAACGCATTGGCACGGTTAGCTCATTAACGCGTTAGCGCCGCTTGATATATATCTATATGTCAAAATGACTGAACAGTATAAAATTCCATTTTACGAACATTTATTGTATAAAACATTTTTTTAATTTAAATTACAAAGCTTTTCAAATAAATTTTAAGATGTAACAGCTTTTCCAAACAATGTAACACAACATTTTTAAATAACAAATAAAAATGAAGATAAATATGCAAACATTTTTGAAAAAAAAAATACAAGTCAAATATCAGTAAAACACTAAATTCTAAGTTGTTTAAAATAAAGTGCAAAACGTGCCTTTGGAACAGACCTGCTGGTGTTAGGGCCTCCTTTCTTCTTTCCACCTGACTGACTGGGCGTTTGTGGGGGGCGCAGTTTTTGGCTTTCCTCATATTCGTCTCTTCGCTGTTACTGTCGCCCGGCATCATTTGCAGATGATGTTTTTCTGCTCAACGTCCGACTGCTTAAACCCAAACCAGGTGCACGTGAGCGACGTCGCACCGGTCTTCTTCATGAGCAGCACCTCCTCCCCACGTGTAAGCTGCGCGCTTGCAGCTGCTGTGATACTTCGACCAAAACAGGCGCAGCTTGGTGACGTCATCAACATGCAGTAGAGCGGCATAGTCAAAATCTCTACGGTTGACCAAATTCATTCGTTTCTACCGTATACCGTTTATACCGCCCACCCCTACTGCAAACATTTAAAGGGCCACAGCCCCCCCATGCTTCTTCCATGTGTTCTGCTGCAGTGGTGCTGTAGAAGTACACGTGGCCTCTGCATGTTTCATCAACAGCGGTTCAGTCAGGTTCATGGATATTTGGGGACTGAGTGCAGACTTTCAGCTTCAGGGTGCATTAACTGTTTATTAACGTCTTTAACACTCCTTCCAGTTCTTCTGTGGTGGTATGGTGTGTTATCTGCCACCTCTGTCATCAGTTTTGCCAGTAACCGTGATGCTCAGTGCTGTCAATAAGGCCATGTCCACACTAATATGTTTTTGTTTGAAAACGCATCTTTTTCTCTCCGTTTTGGCCTTCCGCCCGCACTGAGATGGCGTTTTGAAAACGCTCTCCAAAGCGGCGAAATGTATAGTTGTCAAATAGCGTGGACGCGGAGCGTTTTTAGACGATTCGTGTAGACGTAGCCTAAGTTAGAAGTCATTTTTGATTAAATGTTATGTAAATACTACATTAAAAGATTCTTTTTGTAGTTGACTGTAACAGTTTTTACAGCCCGAGCTCACACACTCATGTGCTCCGTTTTAATGAGATCATTGGACGAGGGCCTGTCCGCTAAAGTAGCCGCCGAGCCGCCGTTCCTTTCACTTTCTTTCATGTGTGGAATGTGTTTCATACAGCAGCTGTGTTCTCCCTCAGCGGTGACAAAGGGTCATCCCGCTATGATGAAAACAGCTCAGCAGCATGAGTCTCCCGTTTCTGTCTCACCCCAGGCTCTGTAACTCTTCTAAAGACACAAACAGCTCTTTCGCCTCATGGGGACATTTTAATGGCTGCAAACCACACATCCATCTCCTCCTACATGTCACCTTCAAATAGGCTCGGAGATGGCGAGGGACAGCAGATGCATGAAGAGGGGAGCTCGCTTGCTTTTGTGCGTGCACGTGTCTGTGCGTGTGAGCAAAAACAGGAGCTGCCCGGGTAGATTTTTCATTCGCAGGCCCTTCACCCCTGGCAGTCACAACAGAGCGTTTCATCTTCCTGTTCATTCATCTTGGATACATGGAGCCACAAAGAGCAGGGAAGCATAAATAATGCACTTTATACCACGAGGCCCCCAGACGCTCTAACAGTTCACGTGAGCTATACAATTCATGCAGTTGATGATGCATTGGTGCTGTTTATGGCTGACCGGCATGCATTGCTCTATCACAGGATCCAGCGATAGCTGTGTTTTTAATAGCATGTGGAAAAGCAGTAATGTGTGCTTTGTGTGAACACGGGCCTGTGCTTACAGCCTTGTAGGAGCACTAACTCGGTTCGTATCATTCAGAGTTTGTCCCTTATGTTGCCATCAAATAAAAATATCTGTTTTTCATTTGACATTTTGGGCGCAGAGACACTCGAAGGAATTCAGCAGTGTGGGAGGGATTGCCAGATGACTTTCTCAGAGAATCAATCACGTTGTCAGCTGCTCAGCTGGCAGCTTTATTGGGACTACAGTGTTTGAGATCTTCTCAGATAACAATGATGTGAACAGTTCATAAAAATATGGGATGACAGTGAACGTGGAAAAGGCAAAGGCGCTACTTTTTATTTTCCCTTTTCTTTTATCTTTAATGTTTCTGGCCAACTTTTATTTATGGTGCTGTATAGCATCGTGCTTTTGAGCTTTAATACTGTGCTTGAGTGAGATAAATGAAGTCTGGATCTACCAAACATATTACCGTATTTTTTTGGACCATAAGGCACATTAAGCAAAACAAGACAATCAGAGAAGTCAAACTTTCCTCAACTCATTCTTCCTCCACTTCTGTACCATTGATTCATTAAAGCTGAATTCTCTGGCAGCTGCTCTATTCCCATGTTGTGACTGAAGTTTGGTCCGTTTACAGCATCCTGCCATGCGATTGCATTTGTCTCTAACCATCAGGAACCCTCACGTTAACTTTTATCGAGTGGAAAAAAGTTAGCGTTCATCCTCCAGCTTCACTGTTTATGCTATGCTAACATAGCTGTGTCGCTAGCAATCACGTAGCACATCATTATATACCAGCTAGCCCAACTTCAGTAACCCTACAAACGTCACTGCTGTTTAGTTTTCTGTCTTCATTTATGTTGGAAGTGATAATAGAGCTGTACGTTTGAATTCTTTCAGAAACCTCTCAGTCAGAACATGCTATATCATGTTTAGGTGGAAGCTAGCGAGCTAACTTCCTGCTAACTTGTAACTCTGTTAGATGTAATAAATCCTGTTTTCATGGATGCCTGGATGTTAAACTTCATTGTTACACCTGGTAAAGCAGCAATGCTGATCATTTTATTAAGGATGAAAGGATTTAGACAGTTTGTAACTCTCAGTGATGCTGCAGTGTTCGCTTGACTTTGGGACCTGAAGCTGAAGGTAGTGATGTGCGGATCGATACTGAAATATCGATTTCTCCGATACCAGTCATTTATGTTTTAGAATCGATTCTCATCTTAAAATATTGATATTTTAGTAATTTAGGGTAGATTTGTAGTTTATCATTAACAGGAACACAGTGGAAAGAAACTACATAATTCGGATTGTCTGCCCTGGAAGGAACTACTTCCTCTTCCGCCTTTTAGTCATGTGTGAAATACGGCTGTATAAATGTGTCCAGCGTGGCGTGCACACTCAAAACAGTGGCTGAGCGTAAATGGAGTTGTGTGTGGACATATTTTACCTTCACAAACAGCCGAGACGCGGTTTGCGATACATGTGCCAAGACAGTGAGGTGTTGTGGCAACACCACTAACCTCGTCAAACACCTCAAAGTAAATCATATCACAGAATATGGCGAACTGAAGAGGAGGAGAGGACAAGGACAGGTGCTGCTGGGCGAGACAGACGTCTCTCACGGAGTCCTTTAGTGCTGCAGGCAGGCAACATGCTCAATAGCGCACAACTTCAGGTTTTTTATTTCTATATGATAATTCTCCATTGTTAAGCACTAATCTAATATCCTGTAATCATTATGAAGCTATAATTTGAGATACAATAAAAGATACAATAAATAGGTTTTTGTACAAAGTATCGGCTCAGTATCGTTGATACCACCCTGAATTTTACTTGGTATCAGATCGGAAAGGAAATCTGTGGTATCCCACATCACTAGCTGACGGACCCAGATTCCTCCACGAGGCTCCTGACTACAGCCGTAATGCTCCAACAACCCATCAAGCGGTGCAGCTTCGTAGCTTAGCAAAGTCATGCTAAAACATTTTTGTCAGATCTTTGAGCACCGTGTAGCACATAAAACCGGTTCAGTAAGCACGACCAGAATTCATACATAAGGCGCACTGTCGATTTATGAGAGAATTAAAGGATTTTAAGTGCGCCTTATAGTGCGGAAAATGTGGTTTATAAGTTTTAGTACAAAGCAGCACTTTGCAGCTGATTAAGTTTTTCCAATTACACGTCACAGAATAAGAGTTTAACATGTTTATAAAAATCCGAAAATCTGACCCTTAAAAATCCTCACGTCTGCAATCAGACACGTGTAGTGCTGCTGTAGGTGAGAAACTGCAAAAAAGCATGTACAAAAAATTAAAATGCATATATGCAAATTAATATTTATTTTATTTTCTTTTAATTTGTCACAAGGTTCAATAATCAGTCTAGTTTAAATAAGAGAATTTTCTCTTAATTATTTCATGGGTTGACAGGAATTATATTTGCTGTATGAGTCTCCGCCACATCTGTGGTCATCCAGCACAGGAAATGATGTCATTGTGTGAGTGATTTCTGATATCAGCTCGAGACAGTCATGTTTCCCTGTAAACGTGAACATGTTTTCATGCTGTGAAACAGGAATCCATGCTTGTAACTTGTTGAAAACTGTAGCTTGAGCATTAAATACGAGGACGAATCTCATGTTTTAAAGCTGTACGCTCACAGTGATGCATCTGTCATGTTTCAGTGTGGATGCTTCTTCCCACAGTGTGTAAATCCACAAACTTGCACACGCGTCATATCTGATTCATTGCTCATTTGCTTGTCCTCACATTTAGAGAGCTGGCCCAGCCCTGCTGGCTCGCTGACACTGTTCTGTGGTGGCGAGTGTTTGTGTTTACCTTGGCAGACGGCGCTCTGCTGCAGGCTGATGGGACCTGACTGTCTGGATTTGCAGGAGGGCCTTCCATTTGTCTTCATCAGGGACTGAGCCCAGATAATGAGAAGGGATTGCTGCGGCAGAAGTGATTAGTTGAATTAAAAGGACAATATTACTTAATTAGAGGATCCACATCTGGTAATATTATGGTCTGTGACAGTCCAGTATCTTGTTTCTGCATACAACTGCCAAATATTTAATCTCCAGTTTAAATGGGTTAGCCTTAAAGGGAATAAACCACTGAGGTCTCTGCTGGGCTTTATCTGCCAAAGTGTGCTGGGTTCTTAACAGAGGTTTTGATTATTAAGAACGGGTGATTGGCTGGTCCTGGTTCCAGATTGTAAAGAACAAAGTATGTTTGTTGTGTCACATGAGGCAGTTATGTGTGAAAATTACAGCTAATAAATAAGCTGGTAGTGTCAGTCATGTTGCTCATCGGTCATGACGGGGGGTGTGTTAGAAGTGTGGATTCACTTCATCAGTTTGAAATGCACTGTGCATTTAAAGGTCGTTGTATGTAAACGGGGAAAAACGGCGTTCTTTATATAAGAAGCTCGATGTAACAAGCCGCCTGCTATTCTTACTAAAAATGTTACTGTGTTACTCGAGTTATTGAGACTTAGGTACATGACACAAATGTCATCCTAGTGTGGAGTTCAGCTGAAAAAGCCTCATATTAATTTGAACCTTTTTATTTTTAAATGATGTATAACACCAAAAAAAAAAGCACCTGAGCAACTATTTAAATTTTCATTATCTATACACATTAGAAAAGCCTCATCTGTGAGTATTGTAAGGTTGCCTATCGACGATCAACGATAGGTTGAGGCTAGAGCTGGGCGATAGAACGATAACGATATGTATCGCAATATGACTTTTACTCGATAGAGAAATTAAGCTATCGCGATAGACCTCGCCGCTCTTGTCCTCTTAAAAAAAAAAAAAAAAAAAAGAAAAAAGATCAGCCAATCCAAATTAAGTAGCGCAGAGCCGAACCAATCACAGCCGCAGCGTCACGTCGCGTGACTTGTTACGTACAGCACAAGTGCCAAGCCGCACGTGTGTTTGTTTGGGAAGCAGCCAGCGCGTAATGGAGGAAATGAGTGTGCCGACTAGAAAAATCAACCGAGCGTGACCGAAGAGAAAACAGATGATGGTTCCAACGCCGGAGAGATTGTCGAACGGAAGAGCCATAGAAGCTCCGTAGTGTGAAGGTATTTCGGCTATTTCAAGTCTGACAAAAAACAGAGCAGCGTGCACTGTAAATTGTGCCGAAAGCAAGTCTGGACATACAATAAACTGGTGCATGCGTCACACTGTGCGCCGCGTTATTGTTTCGGTGAAATGAATTTCTACAATACTGTTAATTCTACTCTCTGCAGTGTTTAAATGCTTACATATACACACAGTTACTGTCCGTCCACACATACGACTCGGTTCTGCTTCTATGCCCCAGCTTTGTTTACTTTTTCCCACCGAGGCTTCTAGACTTCTGATTGGCCAACATTTCTGCACGGTTAGGAATCTAGCGCCACCTGCTGCTTTGGCATGTTCATAGCAGCGTTTTCCTTCATTTCTGCCTTTATGTGTGGACGGGATTATTTTTTAAAACTGAAACGGAAAATCTCCGTTTTCAAAGATACCCGTGTACGTGTGGACGTAGCCTCAGTCTCTGACTGGAAGCGCTGATTCGTCATTCGGCTTTTGTCAGACTAAAGTAACTGTTAAAACTGTTTGAAAAGCTCAGCTATACAACAAGGACAGATTGAGAATTTCCTTTTAGTTCTCAGTTTATTTGATATTGACAAAAGTTAGTCAGTTTTGTCTGTTCTTCTGTAAAACAAACTAAGATTTATTTTTAGAATTAATATTTTGTTTCTAAGTGGAATTGACAATTTAGTCTGTTTCATTTGTTCTATTTTGAAACTTAAACGCTTTAGCGGCTGCCTTTTGTGTAGTTTGCAATATTTGCCTTTATTTATCTGAAAAAGTCTCATGTTCCTTAAGTACATCTACCCTGTTGAACTTATTATGGGAAATAAATATTTAAATAAAAACAAGCTGCTGATTATTTCACATTTTACTTGTGAGCAACGGCACATTTAAATCTTACAAATATAGTTATTTGGCTTATATCGTGATAGATATCGTTATCGCCTGAAATGAAAAAAACATATCGTGATATGAAAAAATCTCATATCGCCCAGCTCTAGTTGAGGCTATCGTCGATCGATTTTACAAGGGCGAGTTATCTGTCCATGAGTACGTTTGCTAACAATGTTGGTTGAAGCTAACAGAAGCAGTCACCAGAAATGTTTTAAGATCCTCAGAGTGCAGCAGCGATTCATTTACTCAAACTCAGAACAGAAAGAACGACAGCAGCCTGTGTTCAGGAAAAAACATTTTATTGAAATGAAAACCCACGGTGGTGCGGAGGGAAACTGGCTTCTTTTTTCCACTATAACCGTGTTCATCTGTCTGACACTCGACCAAACAACAAATATGTTAAAAATCAAAATGTCTCTTCCAGCAAACATTAAAAAAATCTCTGAGCTAATGTTAGGTCTTTTGTGCGATTCGGCGAATCTCAACTAAATAAATAAATAATCCAAAAAGTAGCTACATAAGAAACAAACGAGAAAAGAAGGTCAAATATTCCCTCCAAACCAAATTTATAAAAACATCCATCGTGGGCCACATCACAGAGGGAATTTCTTAATTTTAATCTCCATATTTGCTGGAAGCATCGACCATTTTCTCATTTGTTATTTTGAATCAAGCACTCAGTCATTCGATGATGAGCTCGTTTTCACGCTGATGTCAAAGTCGCTGCTGCTACGGTCTAAAAATGCACATCGACTAAAATGTACCTAACGTTGTGCAACAGTTGGCTTTCACAAAGCACTCACCTGGACCTCTCTATCCGTGCAGGTGTGAACATCTTGTTGCGCTGCGTTGTGTTCACGCACATGCTCGAGGAAATTAGCATACCAAGTATCATCATCGCTCTGCTGAGGTCACGACCCCACAGACTGCATGGAGACTATAAAGAAATACCAGGCTGCTGAAAGTGTTTGTTCTGCTGGCGTGTCCCTCGGAGAGCTGTGCCGATGTGAATCATTCCCATTAAAATGTCCTCTCCGTGTTGGTTTCTGTGGGCTCGAGTGGGTGAACCCTGCACTGTTCAGGTTCAAGTGATTTCACGGGCCTGGCTCGATGTAAATTCACTTGGTTCCAAGACAAACGCAGGTAATGAGCTAGATCCAGCTGAAAGCAAAGACAATGGTCTGTGTCATCGTTCCCACCCACTCGCTTTTGTGAGTGCTTTTAGTGGCTGCTGTGGTGTTTGTGTTCAGCTGATTGAGTGGGGGGTGTGGAGGGCTGGGATTCTCTGGTTAATCCACTCTTAAGGCATCTATCGGTCCATCTCACGGAAGAGAGGATATTAAAGCGTCCCTCTCTATCGTCTTTCTTTCTTCTCGCTCTTTGTTTTCGTTCTTGCTTGTAGGAAAATCAGCTCTGTGCTGTCGAGCCTGCACGATCGCTGATTGATTTCTCCTCTGTTTTCAATCTGTCTGTCAGCCAAGCTTAGCGTTCCTGCCTCCCAGTCCATACAGTCGTTACGTTCCCACTCTCTGCCGGCTTATAAACCCACTGTGTCTTTCTGCAGGAAATTTGCTTTCGGCAAAGCAATATTATTTAAATGGACTGAAGCATTAGCTCTTCAAAGAACCAGAGCCTTTGTTTGACTTCAGCGCAGACACGAGCTCGCCCCCCAGAAAAACCAAAGAATAGTTTGGTGTTTTTTTTCATGTTAAAGAGTCGAGTAAAAAACAACTGAAAACTATTCACGTTGTGTTGTGACTGTATCTCGTGAGGTTAGGATGCTGCTATGTCTACAAACCAGTGTATAAGCGCATGCTAATGTGCATTTCCTGCCACAGTATGTGTCTCCATGACCAACTTTTGCTGTGATGATGCATAAAAATCCACAATGCATGTAGAAAAATGAAAAGAATATCATCCATGCAATAACTGAAAAACCCCTCGTGATACAAAAAGGACTTGTTATTAGGCAAAACAACAAAAGTACCACATTATTCACTTTAAGTACTAAAGTAAGTTTGGCTGTCTGCACCACAGATGAGCCCTGTTTACTGTAAATACCTGTGAAAAGGTGAGCGCTTGGATTTGTTCTGTCCTGCGTGGTTGTCTCTAGTTCTTTGTATTTAAACGTGTGCTTTATTTAAATTGAGGTGGTTACACACAGGAAGTGCTGGCGTTGCTTCAGTGTGTGTAGGATTTCCAGTCCTGCACTGCTGGAACATAAATATTGCAGTACTGAATCACTCTCAGCATGTTGTCGCTGCACAACTCTCAGCATTAGTTGCATCTCAGGTTCTTGAACCAAAGCTGCTGAAATGGTGACGACCCTGCAGAGGCAAGTGAGCGCCTGTATATTAATGTTGTAACAGAGAGCTGATTGCACAAGGTTTTGTTCTGGGTACTATCTTATATGTAAAGTTAATAATAAAACGTATTAGTTAATGGCCTTAAATTCTTGGTGTGAAATTGTTCAGTTTCACGATGTTTGATGTGATCGGCTTTATTACGGCAGTAAGTCCCTAAAATCCACAACGCTTAGTGATGTTTCATGTAGGTTTTTTAAACATGTGGCTGAAATTGCCATTCCCACACTAGGATCACGTTACTTGCCACATCGAAGGATGTAGAATTTCAGTAATTATCAGCACCAGTTTTAATTGTTAACTTTCAGCAGTAATATGATAGGTACTGCTAATGAAACTGAAGCTGCTCTGCAATAAAGTGTTCAAATAAAGTACCACGCTCTGTGAACGAACAAAAATGCATCTACACAACAAGACACGCGGCATCCTTTCTGACCAGTAGATTAATGAGCCACAGGGAATTATAAAATATAGCACACCTTTAGCTTCTCTTCTTGTACTCTGCCCCCTGCTGTGCAGAAAGCCGTTAGCTTAAAGATAATTTCCATCTCCCTGGATGTTGCACTGAGACGTGGATTTCACAGAAAAAATGTGGTGAGAGGAAAAGATCCTGCGATGGAGTTTCTACTGATTGAATGGCCGTTATGTTGCAACATTTTATGTAGAGTCATAACTACAGCAACACAACCTACTGCGTCTGTGTCGAGATTTGCTCTCAGAAATGTCGGGGAATTGCTGAAATTGCTTTCTCTGAAACCAGACTGCTTTTGGTACGTTTCTAGTTGTTCCCTGGAAGTGATCTCAGCAGTAGCAGCAATGCTCTCGGGGTGTCTGGGGTAACCGCTTTGTGGCAATTTCCACATTTAAAGATGACACTGACTGTTGTTTCCATCCGTTTGGCTGAACAACCAGTTAGATGTGCAAACCAGGAAGTGCCAACTGGGAAAGTAAAGATGCAGAAGCTGAACATAAATACACGTCCATAAATGCAAACACGGCTTCATGACACTCATCTTTGATCCAGACGGATGTCAGTGTGAGCTGTTTCAGTCACATTTAACCTGAGAATGAATTTTGTGTCATTTCTATACAAAACGTAACACAAGAATGAAAAAAGGAACACGAATCTGTTTAACCTGCAACACAGTTTTTGTTTTTACAAAGTAAAACTTGAGTCTGTCCATCGTACGGTCAGACTCAACGCACAGACGCTCCACGGATCGGTTGTTAAGCCTAACGTGGGAACGCTTTACAAACATTCGGAGATGAACTCACACTCTTGCTTTACTTCTCTGGGATCGCTTGCTGGGACATGAAATGCTGGTTTGGCAGCACGCGGGCGGCTCCAGATGCTTTCAGTGTGAACTTCAGACCGTCGACAGGCCTCGCACACAACAGCCGCTCTATCACGTGACGCATACTGCACCGATGCATTTCTCCCCGATATCCGATCCAGTGCTTTAGGTCGGGATCGGACCGAAACTGTACATCCAATCGGTCCATCCCTAATTTTTATTGCACAAAAAGAGCACAGGTGTGTTACACTGCTAACTGTGGCAGCTCTTCACAAACATCTGCACAGCAGGTCCAAGCAAGCTCTCGCATCGCCAACACATTCAGGAGGTCACTAAAGAACCCAGAGCAGAACCTAGAACATCTAAAGAACTGACGGCCTTACTTGTCTCAGTTAAGGTCAGAGTTCAACAGTAAGAGAGAGACCAGGCGAAAATGGCATCCATGACGCTTTCAAGGTGAAAACCGCTGCTAACCAAAAACAGCACAAAAGCATCTGGATGAGTAAACTGGACTGACAAGACGAAAGCGGAACTTTCTGGAACGCTGTTATATCTGCATGAAACGAACAAAGCCTTTCATACAAAGTCTGTTTGTCTGCTTCAGGAACTGGATGATTTGTTGTAATTGATAGAACCACGAATCCTCTCTAATGTCAGTTTGTGGCCTTAACAAAAAAAAACAACATGAAGTGGTTTTGAAGTGGCTCAGTCAAAGTCCGGACTGAAATCCAACTGAAATGCTTTCCTGCTCTTAAACCTTCCAGTGCAGCGTAGTTCAAACAGTTTTGCAAAGAAAAGTGGGCCAAAATTCCTCAGCAGGGGTGTGAAAGAAGTGAGCGAGTTATTGCAGTTGGATATGGTTAAAGTAGAGCTGGGCGATAGAACGATAACGATATGTATCGCGATATAACTTTTACTCGATAGAGAAATTAAGCTATCGCGATAGACCTCGCCGCTCTTGTCCTCTTAAAAAAAAAAAAAAAAAAAGGTCAGCCAATCCAAATTAAGCAGCGCAGAGCCGAACCAATCACAGCCGCAGCGTCACGTCGCGTGACTTGTTACGTACAGCACAAGTGCCAAGCTGCACGTGTGTTTGTTTGGGAAGCAGCCAGCGCGTAATGGAGGAAATGAGTGTGCCGACTAGAAAAATCAACCGAGCGTGACCGAAGAGAAAACAGATGATGGTTCCAATGCCGGAGAGATTATCGAACGGAAGAGCCATAGAAGTTCCGTAGTGTGAAGGTATTTCGGCTATTTCAAGTCTGACAAAAAACAGAGTAGCGTGCACTGTAAATTGTGCCGAAAGCAAGTCTGGAAATACAATAAACTGGTGCATGCGTCACACTGTGCGCCACGTTATTGTTTCGGTGAAATGAATTTCTACAATACTGTTAATTCTACTCTCTGCAGTGTTTAAATGCTTACATATACACACAGTTACTGTCCCTCCACACATACGACTCGGTTCTGCTTCTATGCCCCAGCTTTGTTTACTTTTTCCCACCGAGGCTTCTAGACTTCTGATTGGCCAACATTTCTGCACGGTTAGGAATCTAGCGCCACCTGCTGCTTTGGCATGTTCATAGCAGCGTTTTCCTTCATTTCTGCCTTTATGTGTGGACGGGATTATTTTTTAAAACGGAAACGGAAAATCTCCGTTTTCAAAAATACCCGTGTACGTGTGGACGTAGCCTCAGTCTCTGACTGGAAGCGCTGATTCGTCATTCGGCTTTTGTCAGACTAAAGTAACTGTTAAAACTGTTTGAAAAGCTCAGCTATACAACAAGGAGAGATTGAGAATTTCCTTTTAGTTCTCAGTTTATTTGATATTGACAAAAGTTAGTCAGTTTTGTCTGTTCTTCTGTAAAACAAACTAAGATTTATTTTTAGAATTAATATTTTGTTTCTAAGTGGAATTGACAATTTAGTCTGTTTCGTTTGTTCTATTTTGAAACTTAAACGCTTTAGCGGCTGCCTTTTGTGTAGTTTGCAATATTTGCCTTTATTTATCTGAAAAAGTCTCATGTTCCTCAAGTACATCTACCCTGTTGAACTTATTATGGGAAATAAATATTTAAATAAAAACAAGCTGCTGATTATTTCACATTTTACTTGTGAGCAACGGCACATTTAAATCTTACAAATATAGTTATTTGGCTTATATCGTGATAGATATCGTTATCGCCTGAAATGAAAAAAACATATCGTGATATGAAAAAATCTCATATCGCCCAGCTCTAGGTTAAAGCAACGTTTGCAGCGAAGGGTGGAACAACCAATCATTGGGATGAGGGGGCAGGTAGGTTTGGAACGAGTAGTGTTACAAATTACTGGGTAGTATTTCAATAACAGAAAGCATTACTTTTAACAAAATGTGTAATAGATTACTTTGTTGAGTACTGACCCAACACTCCATGGGAAACCAGACCTCAGGGGTAACAAGAACAAACCATTTGCACTACAGTGACCTGGTTACCGTACAGCAGCCACATCCTGTAAGGTGTGTGGGAGTGACTTATTCAGACGTCTGGACTGAATGTTGGATGTTTGTGTGCAGATGTTTGTGTGCAGATGTTTGGTGATGTGTCCTTCTATCTTGCTGCTCAGCTCCTACTTTCCTCTCCTGCGCCTGTAGTCTGTTGATTTGTGTAGGTGTAAGCAGCCATTTCAAACCTGTTTCCTGAGGAGAAAATGGTGTTTTCCAGGAGAAATGTGCAGATGGGGGCCAGGTCTGTGTGATGACCACCTCACATAAAGGAACCAAGATTCTAACTTGAGCATTAAAGAGAGGAAGAATCATCTGAAAGTGTGGTTGGTACATAAGTGCATGTAAACACACATTTTCTGGCTTCTATTAAAGCAGACGAGCAGTTTAATAACCTGAGGAGCAGATGCTGTTTTTCCTAAAATCTGAAAATATAAATGATTTAAACTGAGGTTGGTAAGAGTTTTTCACACATTTCCTGAAGCCCAGTTGACTCGGTTATTTATGGACGCAGACTGTGGCGCACTGTGTGGTCACGTGTCCACAGCCTCTGAGTGTGATGTGAAGGACTGGACATTTCTCTCCCCCCTCTGCATCCTTGGATTGTTCCCTGGTCTCTGCGGTGCTTTGATGGAATTCACAGATCTGTTTCAGTGGGTGTGGGTGTAGGCAGACGAGACGTGTGTGTGTTCTTTGTCGAACCCATTGTTCTCTCACCCTTGCTGTGCTGTACAGCTGTATGCTCTAAAACATGTACAAACGGACGGGGAACTCGATGCGCCAGCCTCTGTGAAACTGCAGAGGTTAGCTTGGGACAGAGCTGACAGCGAGCGAGAGTGTGCGTGCATCCTGTTATGTCTGACACACAGGGACGAAGTTTGTCTTCCTTTTTACTCCATGAAACAATCTGAGCGACTTGGCTTTCAAGTGTTTGTGTTCCAAGTAGGGCTGAACGATTATGGAAAATAATCTAATTGCGATTTTTTGCCCCAATATTGCGATTGCGATGCGATATGCGATTATTTTTTAAGGTCTTTGTCTTCTGTATTATTAAACAAAGACAAGCAATACATCATATAGTATGGCCAATACTATATTACATTAATTTTAAACTGTTCTTTCCTGGAAGACAGACCTCTGTTATGATGACATGAGGTGATGCATGAATTGATGACTGACATTTTTATTTAACTTCTTCAATCACAACAGTATATTTGAACATACACAATAGTTTATTTTTAGCTTACAAACATCTGAGCATAAAGTGCTGACAAGGAACCCTGGTGTAAACATTAAAATGAAAGTCAGTACAATGTGCAGATTGCAGAAATATACATAAAAAAAATCAGTGGCTTTACCACACTCAGTTTTTCGACATCTGTGAACTACTAGACAGTCATTCAATTAAAAAATAATATTAAATAAATAAAACTAATAAATAAAAAATACACACATCTTACTGATCTCTGCAGTCAGTAACATTACACATAAAGTGCAAACATAATAGCAATTGTATAAACACACACACAAACACGCCTTTAAAGTTTAAAGGCGTGAAATTGGACGGTCTAGTTCTGATTAGCGTCACCGCTGTCTCGGTGGAGTTTAATAAACTCGGCCGTCTGCTTCTTGCTATCTAAAATATAACCAGACACTGGTGTAAATTCTCGACTGTCTCATACTTCTGTTTAATAAGTTTTCTGTTTGACGTTTAGTCAGCTGTGTGAAAACCAAGGAGGAACCCACCCGGGGGATTAATAAAGTTTTATTTTATCTAATCTAATAACTTTAATCTCAGCCAAACCGATTTACTCACGAACAAACAAAACACTGAAAAAAGCCCAACAATAACATTTTTAGGTTGTCTAAGTGAATTATATATTACGTTTAACCCGAGCAGCGAAACTCCGCGGTGATCTGAAAATGATGTGCCGGGAGTTGTGCCGTTCTCGGCCGCATCAGTAACCCTCGAGCTCCCGGCTAGCTGTCGAGCTGGTGGGTAGCAGACGCCTCTGAAAACGTCGAAGCACTTTTGCAAATATGGGATATCTTGATAAAACCGAGCAGATATTTGATGTTTACACAACTACTTTCTCGCCTGAAAATATGTTAAAAGTTTATTTTGTGACCCAGAAAGATTAGTATGAGTAATTTTAAAACTTAGTAGCGGCCGCCATTGCTGGAAACTGGAGTTTGGCTGGGCCGCGCTATGAATTCTGGGATATGGTAGTAATTTGGACAGCCTTCGGCGCGTCGCTGTGACGTAATCGGTCTACAAATGCGGCCTCAGGAGGATGCAGCCCATGAATTGTATAATATAATCGCAGTATAATCGCAGCCTTTGCGGTTAGAAAATTGCACTTGATCATGTCGCGATATTATCGCAAATGCGATATATCGTTCAGCCCTAGTTCCAAGAACCTCCTACAAAGCATTTGTCTCCTTTCCAGTGTTTCTGCCTTCATAGACCTTTCACTGGCTTTGATCTTCACACGACAGGCTTGTACTGTGTGTGTGTGTGTGTGTGTGTGTGTGTGTGTGTGTGTGTGTGTGTGTGTGTCTGCTTGAAAGGCTCCATCATTCATCTGTCTACAAATGTCTGGCTACAGACAAAACAGTTAGTGGATTTCGCACATTCTCAGTGCCGAGTAACAAATGACTTTGTTTTCTGTCACTGAATTTATAGAGCTGAGGAATGTGTAGTGAGGTTGGACGATGTGTCAAAATTTTCCAACTGACATCCGTCAGTCCGATAACTGACAGCAGGTGATATAATCACGCCTTTGATGGGCGGAGCAATGTTATCGTGCACTGACCGATTTGCCAAACATGGACGAACTGATTGTCACTGGGGGAGAAGGCGCAGATAGAAATGACTGTTAGCTCAGCGAGGAGGTCGTAGACGATCCGCTGGCTCGGTGGAAAATGTTTCCCACTGATGTCACACATGGCAGTCAAGAGTTTATTTGGAGGGAATATTTGACCTTCCTCTCTCGTTTGTTTCAGTACTAATGCAGCTACTTTTTGGATTATTTATTTATTTACTTATTTGAGATTCGCCGAATCACACAAAAGACTCAACTTTACCTCAGAGATTTTTTTTAATGTTTGCTGAAAGAGACATTTAGATTTTTACGTATTTGTTGGTCGAGTGTGTCAGACAGATAAACAGATTATAGTTTTTACGTGGGACTCGGAGCCTTTAGTTGTTCCACCAGGTCGCCGGACTACAAACTCTCTACTATTCAATTGTGTCTTAAAACCATCTGGTTTCATACCGTCGTTACGACTCCGTCTTGGTCTGTTGAGCTTTCATACTTGATTTTGTTTACCTGATGTTTTTATGTTGTCGTACTAATGTAAGGTGACTCTGAGGGTCTTTAAAGGCACCTATAAATAAAATGTATTAATATTACTATTATAACATGTCATTGAGCTGTTCCACGGTTTGCTGAGCGTCTCCTGCTGCCCACAGCGTTGCTTTGTTGACAGTGTTGACTGACAGACACAGAAAACGAAACCACCACATGGTAAAAACAAAAAAGATTTGATCTGTTGTGTCGAAGCCCTGAAGTCTTCTTCGAGCCATCGTCGGACTTTGTGCAGTTCTGCTGAATCCTGCTTTCCTTCACACGCTCACCTATTTGACTGTTTTTTTATTTTTCATGTTTCCTGTTTGAAGATTTTCTTATTCTTTTTTAACTCTGCTTCCTGAAACACAAGGTTGTTGTTGGCCTCACCATCATCGCACACACACGGCGTCCTTGACCCGTCTTTAATGGCCGTGTGTCTGTCGTTCGCTACCTTCTCTCACTGTACCGCCTCCCCTTACCCGCTCTGACTTTCTCAGCGCACACGCAGGCAGTGACTTTGTGCAGCGGGTGTCTGACAGGTGACAGGTGGCACAGATTTCACCGAGACAGGGTGTCACTTCTGCAAAGTGCTGCCTCTCTCGGTTTGACGTATAGGTGAAATCGGCGGCCCGACAAGCCATTATTTATGCTCCCACAAAGCGTTGACATCATCAGCAGCATGCAATTGCTTTGATAATTTGATAACCTCTAACTGTTGTGGAGGCTGTCATCCGTAGTTAGCGGAGACCCGAGGGGAGCTTGACAGGCGGGTGAAAGGGGGCAGAATGGACTGTCATTGAGGTCACAGAGCCCTGGCATATTTTGGTTGCGCAGTCCATCTCCCCTGGGGACCCCCATGCCACAAAGAGACAGGAGTGCTGCAGGGCAACCTTGGGTGTGCGACCGCAACAGAGTGGCAGGTCCTTAAAATGTGTCAGATTCCTCCGTGAGGTTATGAATTTGCAGAAGCAGAGGCATAACCCTCAGGAAATTGGTCATAAAACTGGATGCAACACATATTTCCTGCCAGTGTACCACATGTCAGGCCTGTAGTGTGTTTTTCAGGAGTTTCTTCGAAGTTGTAAAAGCTGTCATTTGCTTGGTGCTGCTCAGCTTCTGGATCCATTCAGCCCATGAACATTAGTGCTTTGAGCTAAATCAAGCAATCATGCAGGTGGAGCTAGACGTTAGCTCTAAATACTCAGTGCAGCTCAAGCTAGGAGATGACTGCGTGTTTTTGTGTTTAGTTACATAAGGCAAGCATACGAGTGTATATCAGTGCATGCTTGCTCTGCTGTGCATTAAATAGATTTTTCTAAGAATGTGATAGATGATGCTGCACAGACAGATGATGAATGTAGGACAACAAAGAGTCAACAATCACTAAGTTCCATCACTTGGTCTGTAAATGATGCTGCAATGAATCCTTTGCTAAGAGAAATCTCCACGTTTGTGAAAATGTTGTTAGGGTTGCCATACTGGACTTTATTAAACAGCTTCATGTTAGCGCAGCATCACTGGGTGCCTGATCCTTGCCCTTCATACGCTCCTCTCTGGGTGTTTCTGGCCTCAGACCGTGTGCCGTCTGTGTAGATAAAAATATAAAACGCTTTCCTGACTCTGCACAACCCGTGAAAAGTACTCTGGCTGATTAATGGCAGGCACAGTGCTGCTTATAATAAAGCACCACAGGAGTGGCATATGGATGTATTTCTCACTGTGTAATATTCCATTAACAAACTATTTGAAATGACTGTTTTTTCCTGCCTGTTGTCTGATCGTTTAAAATCCGCACGCTTAACACGAGTGCTGCAGTTTGTCGAGGTTTTCATCTGTCGCTTCAGTCTGGCTTCTTCTTCAAGCAGCGCTGAGTTTGATTTTGTTTTAATGAATGCTTAACAGTGTGAAATGGATTAAGCACTTAATTGTGGCGTATACTTTCTTTTCCTAAGACAGACGTATCAATCTCTGCATCTCGTGCTCTGGTAATTGCATTCTGTTGGATTGTGATGATGAAGGAAAAATGGCTGAGCCTGAACACCCCCACCCCCTGGGACTGCAGCACCGTTGCTGCCTGAGATAACATAATTATACAGACTGTTAACTAATGTTCACAGGTGCTAACCTTAGCAGCGGCTCGCTGATTTATTTCTGTTGACAGAACGTCTGTTGTTGAGCCATCCTGGGTGGGCTGAGCGAGCATTAGAACAGACCAGTGAGCAGCTTTCACGTGAGCTTTATTCAACCTCACCAAACATTTCTGTTCCAGCTGATGTTGTGAAAGTGCACCAGAATTTGTGTGCACGGTTGACTCAATCATATGTGCCTGAAGCCCTTAAACCACCTCTAATGACAAAAGCTGCTTCCACTTGGTGGGTATCATTTGGTGATAAGCTTCTTATCTTGCTTGTAAGATATCGTCACATGTAGGCTTTCCTAAACGAGCCAGAAAGATGACGGTGAACACGTCGACTGTCTAGTTCTGTAGCTTTAGTCTCAGGAAGACGTTTGTGTGTTCAGGCATCAGGATATACAAAGAAGAAAGGATTTGCTGAACATTCAAAAAGATGATTTTGTTGAATTTTTATATATATATGAATATATATGTTCAGCAAATCAGTCTTTGTATATCCTGATGCCTGAACACACGAACACACAAACGTCTTCTTGAATATATGTTTTTCACGTCTGAATGAGAAATAAAGTGTGCAGTGAGGGGTTTACAGCCTTAAAGCATCTATAATAATTGTAAAAAATTACTTTTACCTATCACAGGTTATTCTTAGAACGTAACTCCCGCGATAAACGAGGGACCGCTGTATATAAAATGGGAGTTGAGTTTTCTTTGAGACAACCTCTGGTACACCTGATTATCCTGATTTGTCAGGTTAGCATCGATGTCAACGTGCTCCTCTTTGCACTGAAAACTTATTTTGACCTGGTCTCACTTTGACATCATCAGCTCAGAGAAATCACCAAGATCTGAAAGTCAAACTTAACTGTCACATTTAGAGCTCATGATGAGAAATGATGGCGTCTAACACGAATGACCTCAAATTTGTTTTCGCATTTCCATTTTTGAAGGTTACTTCAGCTAAATTCGATCTGATATTGTGAGAGTGGACAGAAAAGCATACGGTAGGCGGTTCCTACACTGTTGTGTGGAGTTATGTTGGGTGACGTATATTTGACTGTTATGTTCAGGTTTTAGATTCTTTTCTTTTCTTGGTTGCGTATTGGTTACATTGTCACATGTAACTGGTTCAAGACTCACGAAGTTTATTGTCATTTCGTATGTCGTCCAGCCTCTACAGTGCAATAAGCACTACAGTTTAAAAAGAATCAAATTAAAAAGAGCAGTAATGAATTGCAACAATAGTTATGGATAAATAGCAGAAAATCTAAGTTCTAAAACAAACTCGCATTCGTTCGGGCAGATGGCAGCAGTCCTTTCAGGGGATGGTTAAATTAGGCAGTGTGTGTATCTGGGGAGTGTGTGTGTGTTAAAATGTAGAGGGTTGCAACATGTTCTTCAACACTTCTTTCTTTAAATGTCAGGATTCTTGTAAAGAGGACCCATAGTGATGCCGAACATTAATCAGGCTCACCTGCTAAACTCAGCCTAAAATAAACATTATCAGCTGGTAAAACTAAACGATGCCACGACGTTTGTGTGGGTTTTGTTTCTGTTGTTGTATGTTTGAAGTTGCTCTAGGAAAGAGAAACTGATGAGATGCACTGGCTAAGTTAACACTTTCAGCTTATTTTAAAAAAGCAAACAAAAAAAGACAAGTTTAAAAATATAAAACACATAAAAATGTATGTTTATCCTGTAGGGCTGTGCGATATGGCCAAAATCTCATATGAGACATTTATCGGGCAGCTCGACTTGCATGAAGTGTTTCCAGCTGGGCGTCGAGTTTTCTTTACACGGCGTGCTGCTGCAGGGAGAAGCCTGTTCCTAGGTTTATTTTTTAGCACCTTACGGCTCTTTTTAGCTTCACGTCCGTAAACACTCTGCAAACTATTTCATGTTATTCAGTTTATTTTGAGAAATCTCAACAGGATCTTCAGCGTCATTGAGAAGAGTTCATGTGGAAAATAAACAAGCGAACGGCTCCCGTTTTACCATCGTTGTTGCTAACGGCGACGCGTAAAAACATTCACTGTGATTATTTTAAATATTAGAGAAAGAGAGAACTTTAGGAAGTTCTACAGTGACCATCAAAACGATGAAAAATGTTGCTGTAAACAGATTATTTTGCGACAGCACGAAACAAACGAGAGCGTAAAATGAAACGTTTTCTTATCGTCATCTGATATTTATCGTTATATTGAACAGCCGGGTCATGTCGTTGGGCTTCTGGGGAAAAATCTGACACTGATTTAAAGTTACCGTATTTTCCAACTATAAGGCGCACTTAAAATCCTTTAATTTTCTCAAAAACCAACAGTGCCCCTTATAATCCGGTGCGCCTTACGTATGAATTCTGGTTGTGCTTACTGACCTCAATCCGATTTTATGTGCTACACGGCGCTCAGAGATCAGTCATAAATGTTGTAGTACGACTTAAGTTACGAAGCCGCACCGCTGGATTGATTGTCGGAGCATTGCGGCTGCCGTAGTCAGGAGCCTCGTGGGGTGATATGTACTGAACAGCTAAATGACAGCAGCGAGACTGACTCGGATAATGACGAGAGGGATCCGGGCATGCTTGATCTCGTCCAACTGTTAAACTCAGAAGACTTTGATGGATTTGTGAAAGAGAAACGTACTGAAAAAGTGTGTCCTTCTGGATTTTATGTTGAGAGTTATTGTGAATGAGATGAGTCAAGTTTGACCTGTCTGACTGTTTTGTTTCACTTTATGTATGAAAATAAAGCCGTTCATTGATATTATAGTCTGACAAATACGCAAATTGAATTTGCTGTGGTATCAGTGATGAGCAGCTCTCAGTCAGAGCAGCAGCACCTTGCTTGCAGCACCCAGCGGTGATGGAGGCGAATCCACTGACATCTTCTCATGCTGCCTCCACCTACGTCTGTAAATGCCTGGATATTTTAAGACCTTTTTCTCTCGCTGAAAGACATTCTGAGAAATCACTCAAGTAGAAAGTGGGCAAAACAGAAAGCAAAATTACAGCATTTTCATCTTTCAGCTTGTTTGCTGTGATGACAAACCCACGGAAAACACTTATCATAAGCCATCTGTTTTTTATAGCAGCTTAGATTTTACAGAGAGTCACTTGGTTAAACAGCTTTTATGTGACAGATGAATTCAGCTGTTCGCTTCTCTTTCTGTTACACAGTTAAGAGCCGAGGGAATTATTTGGAACAGGGAAAAACTGCTGTAGTTCTCCCAAATACAAAGCTCAGCACTGTTAGATTAGAATTTCAGACGATTGTTATTATTTGTGTTTTTAGTGCTGCTTGAGAACATAAGTGCCAACGATGAAGCACAGACAGGCTTACAGGGGTACACTCTAATTAGCTAACCTTATATAGAAAGACATGCATATGGACAGCCATAACACAAAAACTAAATAAGTAAAGTGGAATAGGAAATGCATGCTGCACTAAAAGTCACAAAGCATCATTTAGTTTCATGTGACAATTTTAAACCATTTAAAGAGGTTGTGCACACTTGTGTTTAGTTACATTTAAACTCTACTAGCTTGCAGATTTGTTAGATCTCCCTTCTTTGTCTTTCATCCCAAGTCAAGTTTAATCTCTCGATAAAATGTGGAAATCAAAATGAAATTTTCCCCACAACTATGTTTGCTCCTCTAAGATGCAGCTGTAAAAACCCATGAATGTTGTCAGTATGAAAAAAAGGAGGCTTTGCAGTACGAGGTGACACATTCCAGTAACATCTGCTTGTTGACATGAACAATAAAAATAATAATAAATGGAGAACAACATTATGAAGTCACGACACAAACAAGTATTCACAGAGACAATACAAACAGCACCATGTTTGCCAGAACAGCTAACAGCAAGTGAGTGGACAAAGGACAATCTGCAAGGTTATTATCGTCAGCATGTCGTCAGCATGTCGTCAGCACGCCGTCAGCACGCCGTACCGTTCCAACACTTAAAGAACATGTTGTGCAGGAGTTGTAGTTTATGCTTCCACTGGGTAGCATTTAGATTCTTAGAACTAAGACATCGTTCTTGGGTCAGTTCATCAGTGTGTGTGTGTGTGTGTGTGTGTGTGTGTGTGTGTGTGTGTGTGTGTCACTGTTTCAGCTGTGCAGAAGGAACATAATGATGCACGAATAACCTACGGTGAGAAAGTCCGACACCTTTAGATTCAGCCATGTTTCTGTACAAATAACATTCAGATCACAGTTCAAACCTTAACCTCCTGGGACCTGCGTCCACATATGTGGACGTCACCTTTTGGGTTATTTAGACCAAAATACTCAATTTTGCTCTACAAGGGCCTGATATCCACTTATACTGCTACTGTTCTATTGAAATTTTAAACGAATATCCTCATAAATGGCTCTGATTTTTCTTAAAAACAAAAATAAGGAAAAACACAAACTGGTAATTCTTTGTTTTTACATTCATCGGGCCCCAATAAGCCCAAATATCAAAGAGAAATTAAAAATGCATGCCGTGCATTATGATTGTTAAGTAACCAGCCAGTGTGGCTAAATTAGGCTTAATTTAGAGTTAACTCTGCATCTGGCACACTGCAGTTATTATCTGTGTGGACCTGGAGGACCAAACTGCAAACACACAACTTTTATTGGAACAAATCTAATATGTCATCATGCACCCAAAGAACCACGGTGAGGAATAATCCCAACACAGTCGTTAAAATCTACTCACGAACTGCTGCACTGAGGGGAACAAGTAAAAAATCAGAGTGCTTGTATTCTGATGACAAAAGGAGGTGATGACAAGAGTCATCAGCTTCTTCCTACTGGTAAGATAATGGTTTTGTGTCCTTTGTTGTTATCTGATTGCTTTAAGTCATTTGTTTAAAAAACAACGAGTAAACGGATATTTTCACCTGCAGTTAACAGTAACTTAATAAAAGCTAGTAAAAAACATCCATCCATCATCTGCTGCTTATCCGGGTCACGGGGGCAGCAGAGAAGCCCAGACCTCCCTCTCTCCAGCCGCCTCCTCCAGCTTGTCCGGGGGAACACTGAGGCGTTCCCAGGCCAGCTGAGAGACCCAGCGTGTCCTGGGTCTGCCCCAGGCCTCCTCCCGGCGGGACATGCCGGCACACCTCACCCAGGAGGCATCCACGAGGCGTCCTTGCCAGATGCCCGAACCACCTCAACTGGCTCCTTTCGATGTGGCGGAGCAGCGGCTCTACTCTGAGCCCCTCCTGGATGGCCGAACTCCTCACCCTGGACTCCCTAAGGGAGAGGCCAGCCCCCCCTTCGGAGGAAGCTCATTTCTGCCGCTTGTATCCTCGATCTCGTACAGCTCATGACCACAGGTGAGAGTAGATCGACCGGTAAATCGAGAGCTTCACTTTAACACTCAGCTCTCTCGTCACCACGATGGACCCGTACAAAACATATATTTTTGATTTCTAATTCAAGTGAACTCATTTCTGTGAGTCAGGAAAACTAATGGAATTTCTAGTGTTGCTGTCGCGGAGCTTTGGCTACTGAACCAATTGATACCACGATGAAAACACACAAGCAAGACAGACTCTGTCAGTTTGCTTCATAATAAAGGTGTGAAGTCAGACAGATCATATAAACATGGAGACTGTTGCAGGTTGAAAAAGTTCATGCAATATAAACTGTGCAGCAAACTGATGAAAGCGTTGCCCCTTTTTAAAACAACTTGCTGATCACATACAAGCCTAGAGTTTGTCTTTTCTTTAAAGCAGGGCTGAACTGTCCTCGACCCCAAACACAAGATCAGAGCGGCTGTGTTTGTACGATATTCCACAAGTGGTTTAATCTGCGTTCTGTAATAGATGTAAGGACCCTTTGAGCTCCGCTTTCTGAGACATCGTGCACAACATACATAAGTGTTGAGATTGCTTGTTTCTGCTGTATTTAACATTCATAAAATACACAGTATAATTATGGAAAAAGGGGAAAAATATAATGAATTCTGAACGTTTTGATTCTACAGCACAAATTACAGATTTGTCCTAACATGTATCAAGTCAGTTCATCCATCCATCCATTCGCTTCCGCTTATCCTTTTCAGGGTCGCGGGGGGCGCTGGAGCCTATCCCAGCTGTCATAGGGCGAGAGGCGGGTACACCCTGGAGAGGTCGCCAGTCTGTCGCAGGGCATGTATCATGTATCAAGTCAGTTACGTTCTGCAAATGTACTGTATGAGGTGTTTAATATATCACCTCACACAGTACATGTACTAACATGAACGATGAACACAAAATGAAAGCTGATAAGGAGGGCACCGTAACACGTCACAGACGTTTAGACCAACTGAAATAAAACAGACTAAAGTTGTAAATGAAACAAAAAGAGGACGAATGGCCCTTAGTGCAGGTCTGAGACGCTGGTGTTCTGGTGTCGTATCCAGTAGTGTTAAGTGTCCAATGTAACAAAGCGGAGTAGCCGAAATCGTCTTCATATAACATGTATGTGGGAATACTGATAAAAATTCCATCAAGAGCTCGGAGGGGTCTTAAAATAATGTCGTTCCCATGAGGATACTAAGCTCTTTGTTTCTGTGAGGCTGGAATGCAGCTCAGAGCATTTGCTAATAAAAGGAGCTCAGTCGGTCAGACTGTTGGCTGATGATGTGAATCAACAGCGTAACATCCTGCTTCTAACGTTAAGTGCAAGGAAAGAGCTCGTAATCCTTGCTTGCATATTTTCCGTGCTGGCTTTTCCTTCAGTTCCCTGTGTCGCTGGGTGACGTGTAGGGAATACCGTCGGTGGCTCTTTCAACACTGAAGTTCGTAGGTTTAGGGACTCCTCAGTTAAAGTGGAAAGTCGTTGTAGTTGAGCTGCACATATACTCGTGCGCACTCTTAATGACTTCAGTGCAGCCTCAGCACGAATTATCAGTCTTGGATCACCAGATGTTGGCAATAAATGTTTTAATTGCTTGTTCGTTAATCCCTCTGCGTCTTCACAGCTTTAAACTGCTGCATCTGGCTCCTGCTCAGGCAGGTGCTGCAATAAATATTTTCATTAGATCTTTGTCACAGTGTCAGTTTATTATCAAAGTTTGATAGATTTCAATATAATTAGTTGGGATGTTGGAAGTCTGATTCTTCACTGAGTAATGGATGTTTCCATATGTTCTCAACATTTAATGGAATTGTTTTAATGAAGATGAGACATGAAAGGTTTCGCAGGGTCAAAATGCAGCAGGTTTGTTTGTTGAATCAAATAAAACGGATGCTCTGCGTGAGACTCGAGCACACGTGATGGGCTGTGTTTAAACGAGCTGATTTATTAGCAGCTCTGTCCTGAGCTCTCCAAGCTGAATGTGCGCTCGCAGCAGCCAAAGAAGACACGTTTGATTCTCGCCTGTTGCATTTCCCTCATTCAGTACAGGAAGCTCACGATCCTGTAGGCCAGAGTTAATTCAGTGCAGACATTAAAGTAATTGTCTAAATCAGGGGTCCTGCAGGTTTTAGATCTCACCCTGGGTCAACACACCTGAATCACATGATTAGTTCATTACCAGCCTCTGGAGAACTTCAGGACATGTTGAGGTCATTTATCCATTTAAATCAGCTGTGATGGATCACGGACACGTCTAAAACCGGCCCTCGTGGACTGGGATTGGGGACCCCTGGTCTAAATGTACGGTGGCTTTGAGAGGTCAAACACACTGAAGCTTAATGAAATACCATCAGGCTGAAAAAGCACAGAAAATAAATAAAACACAACGGGCTAGACGCTGACATGAACAGCTGTCCATCATGCCATTAAAACACACGTTACCTAATCCTCAGCTCATTTTAAGCACGTCTCAGTCTTCTGTTTGCTTTCTGTCACTTGCAGCTGGTCCATCCCCAAAAACACTTGTTGTGTTTGGGAGATTTATGTTTTTTACTTCATCGTGTTTTTTGTGTGCTCTTACAAGTTTCAGTGTGTTTGACCTCTCAGAGCCACCATAGTAAAATGTCTTAATTTTCACTGCAATCTGTGTTTTTGCTGCATTTGAAGCTGTAAGGCTTATTGTTGTAAAAGCATGGCGGGGGTTCTTCACATGAGGCTTGGACTGAGTGAACAGTTGTGTAGTTGAGTAGCTGTGGCGTAGAAATCGTTATAGGAGCAGCAGAGCGTTGGGAAAGCTCTGAGCCCTGTTACAGTAAAACTAAAACTAGTTGAGGAACCTGGAAATGTGTTTTGTCTCTTCTGGCGCCGTCTTCTCATCTATTGTGGACATCATGAGCTTTCACTGGGTTTCTAATTACCGGTGCAGGGCCGAGTGCGCGGCCTCGTATTACACCGTTAGCTTTAATGTCCGCGGGCTATAAATAGTGCAGGTGTCGGCTCTCTGGTGCTCGGTCTTCATACAGACAGGAAATAGACTCTGCTCAGTGCGCTGCATTGATTTAACTTAATATTCACTGAGATGAGGTAAGCTGTGTTAATATGACACGATTTAACTAACTGACTAAACGATGCAATATTTGGTGAATTATTTATATTTAATTGTTTTTGCTTCCTTGTTATGAATCTTTCTTACGCCACCATCACGTTGAGGCTGCACAGCACATCCATCAGAGTTCATGTGAGGACAGATTCCTGTTCACTGTGGGTCGGGGCAACAGGTTTTCATGACACAAAAACTGAGTGAGCATCAGTGCAATTTAATGATCTTCTTTCTGTACCCAGTTGCTAAGCAACCTGCACTATTCTGCCTGAAGCCGCGGCGTCCCAAAAGAAACATCACATCATTGGTCTGGAGAGCTGAGGAATGAGACGGGGAACGCAGAGAGGTTAACCCAAAGAGTCCGGCCGTTAACCCGCTTCCTGATGATTTGCTCCTCTAAATGGTCCCACATGTTTTTGATATTACCTCCAACGCTTAACTGTAACCAAAGGTGTGACAACATTAACAGAATTAATCACGTCCTGTTACACCGGACAAGCGTGAAGCCTCATGTTGGACAAATGTGTTTCCCCTCTGGGGCTCCCCAGCCTCTTTACAAAGAGATCCCAATTAAGCTGATAAGTTTCCTAAAACTCGATCCTCAGCGTCTGACGGCAGTCCGTTGTTGGCTGTGGGCGGGGGAGAAGGACAGGAAGGCTTCAGCGTCACCGGCTCTACGCTCCCTGCCTGAGACGATTTCCTGCTGTGAATCATGGAGGTGGAGGAGAAAAGAAATAAGAGGGAGATGCTGCTGCAAAGACGCAGCTTGAGTGAAATCAAGCGTTTCGGTTTCCCTTCTCTCCAAATCCCAGGAGAGGTTGTTTTTCCTTCAGTGGTGCTTGCTCTGGCTCCGGTGTGCACAGAAAACTTTATTTTTAAAACGACAGACAACAAATGGGCTGAAAAGGTCTGAGAGGACAGAAGCACTGCAAGAACTTTGTCGCTCAGTCTGAGTAAAGATCTGAGACTTCTGTCTTAATTCGTTGTGTGATATCATTGTGTTTCTCTGTGCTTCACCTTCACAGTAGACGTTCACCGTAGTTAAGCTGTGGAAACATGTAAACACAGTTAGAAATGCTGTGAAGAAAATGTGTGTGTTGTTCTGCAGCATTGATGGAGACGCTTCTGCTTGGCCCTGAGTGGAGTTTCTCTCAGGGAAGCTCCAGGAGGCAGAAAGTGCAGTCTGTCTGTAGGCGAGAACAAAGCCAAGAAGGTTTTTCCTTTTAATGCTGCAAACATGGACTCATTTTAAAAAGGGAGGTAACACTTGCCCCTTTTAGCCCCACTGGAAAGTCAGCCCTTGCCTTCTATTAAATATTCATACGAGTGATGGATGCACTTATTTATTGCCCGATATTTTCCTTGTTTGCTGCCAGTGACGGCAAATGAGACCAAATTTGTTACGCTCCGTCATTTTTGTGGCACCGCATCCAGGAATTTGATGCATGGCTGAAGGACTAAACATCTTAATGAATATTTCTGTGCTTCACCAGCATAAAGGAGGGCGACAAATTACAGCAAAACAAAGCACGAGTAGCAGATGTAGGCCTACTTTTAAACCTTAGTATTAGCTAAAAATGTCACATTTTGCATGTTTCAAATGTGATTATTTGGGATTAGTTTTTGAAACATTCGATTCAAACATGGCAACGGCAGCTCCGGCTTCCTCCCACAGTCCAAAGACATGCAGTTAGTGGGGTTAGGTGTGGGTGGTTGTGTGTCTCTGGCGACCTGGGTGTACCCTGCCTCTCGCCCTATGGTAGCAGTGATGTCTTGGTGCAAGAAGGTCCGGGGTTGTTTTCGTGTGATTTCCTTCCACGGATAAGTTCGTTACATTTACTGGTGTTTCTAAATTGGTCATGTGTATGAACGTGACAGTGAAAACATTTTCTTTGGGCTCTCTGGGTCAAGAAATTAGATTTTGTAGATCTGAGAACTTCTAGGTACCAGCTGAAAATAACAAACTGATCAGCTTTTAGATTTTAATTTGAAGCTGACTCAGTCTGAGCCTACCGAGAGAGTGTTTATTAAACAGGCACAACATGATAATAATGCTTAACATCAAGCTGCTCGTGAGCAAACATAAGGTCACTAACATTTGCGGCAACATGTACACATAATGAGTCTAAAACAATAACAACCATAATGGCAGTGAAAAGCCTCTTCACCTGTTTTTGCCATCTGTCCCTGGGTAATAATTACTAATTACAGTAGAGTTAATCCTCCACATCCAGGTGAGCACACCCAGCTGTGACTCATCCTCTCTGGCTCGTTCTCCTCCTGCTGCATCATAACGAGTGGTTGGTGCCGTGTGATTGTAGTGTAACACTGTCCCCCGGCCTCTTTGCCACAGCGACGGGTTTAATGATGCATCTGGGAGAAAACGTTGGACTCGCAGTAACGTTGGACACTTTCAGGAAACACACATCCTGAGTTCAGGAGGTGGTGCTGGTGGGGATCCGTCTTTTTCCACTGATTCATCAAAATATCTGTCATTCCACATTTACTTGTAACTTACTGGCAGGAACCTGAATGCAGTTTGACTCTTTGGATCTTTATTCAGTCCTGGCAATGATAAAGTCTTAGTCCTGCCACAGACTACACCACAACCGGTGTTCTGATACTGTATGATGCCCTCTCTTGGTCGTGAATGCCACTTCTTTGCTTCTAGTACCTCTTCATCATCATCATCTTCTCCTCAGCTCTCCTGAAACCCTGGTTTGTCTTTTAAAAGCTTGAAAATGATTCCACGGCTTCACTTTTCCCGGGTTCAACCTGATTTTCAGTCGCCGGCAGAGTCGTGTTGTAATTGTCTGCTGTGTCTGCTTCCACACTTGGCACCATATGTTTTTGTTTGCCTTCTAGCTCTGATTTGCCATGTGGGGATTTTTTTAATGCGCTTACATATGTTTGTGTTGGTTACGCGTCAGACGTGGTGCTCTGCTGCCCACAGACATGCTTTTGTAACGTTGCCAGCTGATCTGTGCGCTAGCAGTTAAAAAATGCACAAAAAAGAGGAATCGCTGTAGATGTTTGGTGGTGCCCACCCCCCCACCCCCCAGCTCTTTCCCTCCATTAAATGTATTGTTTGAACATAAAAGCTCATTAGTAGAGCTTAGAATTAGAGTTTGATCAACTCAGAGACGATGTCTCGTGTTTAACTGTGAGAAGAGGATCCAGAAGTTTCACGTTTCTTGTGTTTTCTCACAGGTTCATTTGCACATCAAGGAGAATGAAACCGTGCTTGTTAGCAAAATGCTGCTTGTTTCTCTTCTTGTTCGTGGTCATTGTTTACACGACCGCATGAATTCTCAGCCGAGGCTTAGAGGAGATCTGAGCAAAAAATAAATCATCCATTCGCTTCTCCTTTTCAGGGTCGCGGTGCTGGAGCCTATCCCAGCTGTCACAGGGCGAGAGGCGGGGTGCACCCTGGACAGGTCGCCAGTCTGTCGCAGGGCCAACACACAGGGACAGACAACCATTCACACTCACATTCACTCGCACATTCATACCTAGTGACAATTTGGATTTTCCAGTTAACCTATCCCCACAAGCTGCATGTCTTTGGACGGTGGGAGGAAGCCGGAGTACCGGAGAGAACCCACGCAAACACGGGGAGAACATGCAAACGGCCTGATGGTGGAATTGAACTCAGGACCTTCTTGCTGTGCGGCAGCAGTGCTAACCACCGTGCAGTTAACAGAAAACGGTACTTGTTCATTTGTTAATGCCTTTGATTAATTGCTTTGACAGTGGAATGACAGTAAATGTGACGTGCTTGTATTTTATGTTTTCATTTATTTATAATTAGTCACTCTGGACTTTTAACCAGGGTTTTATAACCAAACATCATTCGCTCAGCTACGCTGCTGCTGCTGCTGCTGCTGCTGTTGTTGTTGTTGTTGTTGTTGTTGGTGGTAAGGGTTTGTGACTTCTCGAGCTATTAGTTGGTTAGTTGGTTATATTTTGAGAGCATATTGTCATCGTGCCATCAGGTTACACAAAGACACTTCTGTACCAACGCTGCTTACTTTAGCTACACATACCACCATGAAGTAAAAGTTGATAC
This sequence comes from Rhamphochromis longiceps, assembly GCF_057381845.1. Lineage (NCBI taxonomy): Eukaryota > Metazoa > Chordata > Actinopteri > Cichliformes > Cichlidae > Rhamphochromis > Rhamphochromis longiceps. The sequence continues at coordinate 2,507,640 of NC_140566.1, forward strand.
TGTTACTGAACAAACATGTGGAGCGTAATATTGAGCAGTTAAAAGACCTTCAGTGGTCACATGATTACCATTATATTTGCTACATTTATGTTTTCTTGCCTGTTTGTGTTTTTCCTACGTGTACGTGGCAGACAGCTTAACAAACAGGCCTGATTTGCTGAGAGGGAATCCTCTTTAGCAACATCAAATGGGAGAATCGGATTGAAGCTTTGACCACATGCGGTCATCGTCAGCATTCCCTCTCCCGTGTAAGGAAATGCTTCATTTGCCTTTACATCTGTCAGCAATTAGCTGTAATTATTTAAGCCAACAAGGGCAGCTTCAAAGGCTGAGATCATCCTGCCGTGCCGATCAGCCTGGGATTGTTGCAGCACATTGTTTTCTACCTTGCTGTTTGTTCTCATTTGATCTGTGCAGCCTGCACTTAGTCTTGTTTTCGCAATATGCTTTGCTTATTCAGGTCGTCACCGCATGTCATGCGCATTCGTGTAAACAGAATCGATGACCTGCTACTTTTAGTAAATGTTCCTCTCTAGGATATCACAGAAAGTGTGTGTGTGTGTGTGTGTGTGTGTGTGTGTGTGTGTGTGTGCGCGTGTTTTTACATGTACGTATGAATAAAAGGCCTGCTGCATTCCTTACATATGAAAAGGGCAACACTGCCCACTTTGTTTATTTAGTGATTACCATAAAAGCAGCCGTCTGACAGGCTCCATCTCCTCCTCATGTTTATTAATAAGGGTAAATGTTGGTGGCTCTTATGGCTCAAGCTCAATATGTTTATATCAGTTATATAAGAGCTGTACTGGCACTGTTAGAGTGGAATCACTGGGAACTGGAAACGCGTGCACTCTGACATGTGCTGCGTCATAAATACAAACAGATCTGCCGACTTTGGCTCGAGTACAAATCTCCTTTTGCTGATACACGTGTTATACCATACTTTGTAATTAAAAAGTGACAGAGCAGGTTTTTAAGGATTTATATGCTGCTTTCTTTTTGTTTGGGAATCAGTTGTTCTTCTGATTCCCAAACAAATGAGATGAAATGATAGAGATGGAAACTGGTTTCCCGTAACTCCAGTTCTTCTTTAGCTCTCTGAGCTTTGAGAGAAAAAGAATCAGTTTTTGTTTAATGGCAGGAGCTCGGACCTGGTTTTGGCTCATCATACAATCACCCACAGGATATCCCCTTTTTGGTTTTTCCCCACACACCCATCTCTCTGATGGGGGGAAAGTGTCTGTGATTAGACGAGTGCCAGTCTAGGTGTCGTTGTAAATGTGAGCTGTGTGCATTTTTAAAGCGGACGCTGTTGTGTCAGGTCTCGCTGTTGTGGCATTATGAGAAACGAGGCGACGACACAAGCAGGAGCAAACATCCTGCAGATGCTTCAGTCTTTCAGGGAAATCGTTTCCTGAAAGCTGTCTGGCTTAGACGAGCTCATCCCCTCCGCCTCTGGAAACACTCGGGCTGTTAGCAGCTGGATCTACTCTGAGACACCAAAGATGGTTTTCAGAAGGGAAAAATGATATTTGTACATCAAAATATATTTTTTTTGCTTATAAAATACAAATTATAACGGGTGAAACGAGCCACTGTGTTGAGATAATTGTTTGAGCATGCTCAGACAGCAGCAGCTGAGGCACGTGGAACAAATGCTTTGGACCTGCCTGCTCTCATGCGTTCTGCAATATAACTGTATTTATTTCAGCTACTTCACAGTCGGCACTTAAGGGCTTAATTTAGTGTGTTTACACTTTTATTCATAAAGTGTATTGTTGTCATTCAACACCACATGAATCAACACTGATTCATAATTAGGGATGGGTACCGGTGTCTGACATAAACGGTAGTAACCAGACCGAAAAGCAGCGCACATTTCGGTGCTTTATTTCGGTGCTTTTTTTCCTGAGCTGTGATACACTTCTAGCCAATAATTTTACGTTTCCGAGGATAGTAGGCGGGTCCAGGTACGTGCGTTCTTTTATGCAGAGCTACGGATTAAAAATGCCCAAGGCGAAGCGGTCAAAAGTCTGGCTGTACTTCACAGCAAAATATGCAAACTCAGCAGCAACAAGTGCTTTAAGCTGATACTGTGATACTGTCAAAGGAGGTAACACCTCGAATCCGATGAAACACCTGGAGACGTATAGCGTTTTGTTAAAGCCGAGAAATGCGCCGTATTTGATAGCTTGCTGCGAGACCTCACACCGAGCGCATCTACTGTGCGTGGGTTGCCTGTTATCTGACCCGGAGTTAGCAACATCCCCCAAAACCCCCGAAGAGGAGAGTCCTGGCCCCTAGCCCTGCCAGTGTAGCAGAAATGATGAGGATGATGATGCAGCAGCAGCCGTTCTTCTCTGCGTGAGTAGCTTCATGTTGTTCGTGTGTAATTTACGTTGAGTAGGCTAACCACGTTATTACATTAATGCATGTAAGGTGAACTAGCAAACATCATCATAGCTACATGCTGCTGTCTTCTTGTTTGATGGCAGATACTCCCTTCACCCTGGCCAAAAAGGCTAAAATGACCAAAGAAAAAGTGGAAAACAGTTAAACATGAGAGGTTTTGGACAAAGTTTGTGTTTTTTCCATTGTTTAAGCACTGCTTCCAGCCAAGAGTGATACCATATATGCCCCATAGCTGCAGAAAAGGCTAACATTGTTATCTTTTTACAAAAAACCAGCTGAATATGAGAGGTTTTTGGACCAATTTTGTGTTCTCCATTCTTTAAGCACCGGTTTGAGCACCGTTTGAGCACCGGCACCGTTTCAAAAGTACCGATTTGGCACCGGTATCAGATAAAACCTAAACGATACCCATCCCTATTCATAATTTTTAAAAAATATTACTTCTTTGGATCAAATGTATTTTTTCTTCATTTTATGCCCACATGGATTTGCACTTGTATCCAGTAGTTTTGCTCCTCTTGTACTCGAGCCCTTCTCTTCCACGTTTCCTGTCTTGTGCCTCTCGAGCTGCGCGGCGTTTCTTTGCTTTCAGAAGAAACGGTCATCCACGGTGCACGACCTGAATGCTCAGTGACAAGATGAGCACTCAGGGATAGTCTGAGTGGTTCCTGTATTTCAAAGATGATGTGCACTTGTGTTTGTCCAGTAGCACTCAGCACCTTGTGGGCAGGTAATGGTTACTGTTGCTGTAGAATACAGCAAAAATGTTTTTTCTTCATATTCTAAAGCTTATAAAGGCCCATAAACAGAACTGTAGCACAGCAGTTTATAAGGGCATGTAGCAGAACACCATGTGAAATATTTCTGTGTTCTGGCCAGTGTGACTTTGTGCTGCTACAGGAACATTTGGAGATTAAATTTGGGATTTAGCAAACTGAAAATGTCAGAGGGATCCGCCTTCAAACGAATCATTTCACAAAACGACTTAAAACCTCTTCAAAGAGTTTTTCCTGTGTCTGACCTCAGCTCTCTGTTTTTCTAACTGATGTTACTTCTAAAAGTAAAAAAAGTTTAATTCATCGCATTCAGCAGTAACGTGAAGCGATCCAAGTCTTTGATGGAGGGAGTCGATTTTGCGACATGTCACTGGCACAAAGGCTGATTCTGGTCATCTGGATGTTTTCAGGGGGAGAAACGTTTCGTCATCATCCAGGCGACGTCTTCAGTCCCAGCTCACTGCAGGTTTCCCCAGTCTTATAAACACTACATTTGCACCAGCCTGCCCAGTTTCTCAGTCAAATAGGAGCTCAAGGTTTCAGCGTCAAGATCAGGAGAAAATCTAGAAGTTACTTGAAATTTGTATTAAACAGTCTAACATTTTGACTCATCAACCAAAGGTGTTCTACACAACTACGCTGTAGCTGATATATCTTATTTAACCTCCTATCAGCTGTCTCAGTGAGTATCCATCCATCCAGTTGTGCTTTAAAGATTAATGTAGACCAATCGTTCTGTGTGTGTGAACTACATAAATCATGAATCACTGTTTCCTTGGCTGTTAAGTGGGAGATAAACTCCCTGGTGTCTCACTCTCGTCACTTGCTGTGTGTACAGAGATGTACTTGGCAAACTCCGCTCTGCTGTTCCATCTTCACATAAAGCAAACCGACAACTGTACATTAATTGTTGAGTGCAATAGTAAGTCTGCCTGTGCCAGTTTAAGCTGCGAGGCTTAACAACGTTTGTGGTGGAAACATTGTGCTTCTCATTTTTTCAGTTTGTTTTCCAAATTCTGAGCGATTTCTGTGAAACGGATTTCATTCTTGGTGATTCTTGGTAGCTAAAGATTCTTTTTGATCTCCGTGAGGCATGAAAGACATTTTTACACCAACTCGAGCAGCTGATGTTTAGCTCACCGTTAGAACCAAGGTTTCCTGTGTCAACTCTCAACCAGTGACTACTTCATGCACGTGTACCGGAGTTCGAACATTTTCGGTTAGAGGATCAAAGAGTCTATTCACACTTATAATTGGTTACATGACTGCAAACAGCAGCAATGAATTATGCAGCAATTAGTTACGGCCAACACTTCTCAGCTCGTCTTAATGCTGAACGTGTGATAATCAGGTCAAGGACAGACTTCTCAGTCTAACCAGCTACCTGAAGTTAATCTGCACTTCAGTCCTAGAGTACAGCAAGGAGGGATTGTGCTGATCAGGCTTTATTAGCATCCATTAGATCTCCAATTATTCTTTACTCTGTTGTCGTGTAGAGGCCAAAGGTATGTGTTTGTGTGTTTGCAGAGCTTGGTGTTGAATGCAGCGGTGTCATCAGTCATGAAGTCGGTCTATTTATACTTGTTGTTATTTCCTGACGTCTTTCTTCTCTTTTATAATTTCTTGAATCTGTTTCTTCTAAACTAACTTTTGTCCATAAGACAAATATGGACGGGTTGATTTTGTTGGGTTCACTTCATTGAACCTGAGAACCAGCCTGTTCATTTATGTCCTCTGTAATGGTCATTTGTTTTGGGTCTGCATCTTTTGACTTATTCAAGCCACCCTACTAAGTCCCGATGGACATCCTGCGCTTTCCATTGGTTTCTCGTGCGTTTAGGCTTTTAGCTCCAAAGAGGAAGGAAATCACAAAGTAAACTGGGAAGGTTCATTTTTCCTTGGTTCTCAGGAGGTTAATCAAAGGTTGTTGGACATTAGGGTCACTGTAAGCATGAAGTTTTCTCAAAGGTGGCTTTAAAATGCAAGACAAACGAGGATGAAAAGAAAGGAGGAGCTCTGTAATTTCTATTTTTAAATAAAACCTCATTTATTCTGTGAGACTTCTACTGTGTAAGGCCCAGAGGAATATTCAGGAAATGTTATGTAATGCACTGTATTCAACTACTCACTGGCTGGACACTTCTGTCAGAGCGTCGGTTCATACTGATGTGAGAGCATCTCCACATTCATGATGCAAGGATTGATATCTGAGCCAGTTATCTGGTTTCACTTAACCCAGCATTTGTAATCAGGCTGAGGTAGTTATTAAAACAAACCTCCAGCTGTTAGAGATGGGCTAAATCTGTGATAATATTTCTGACAGTATATATATTTTTAAAACTATGATGTATACGGCCTGCAGACAGCAGCAATTCTGAATGTAAGTAGATGAGGCGCCGTCTTTCTTTTCCACTGAGCTACCACCGCTGATGACACACTTCCTAATTTAAAGTGTGAATCTATTGAAACAAGGTGTCAGCAGCAGCATTGTAGAGCAACAGCAGTGACACATGTCAGAGGTAAGAACAAAGCACGGGTAATGTTTTCCCTGGAAATTCATTCCACAATAACTGAAGTAACTGAACCATGAAACTCTGCAGGAGCTGCGCATAATAAAACATAATGTTGTATGTTGGGTCGAGCTTTTTAACCAGTTGCTTCAAGCACTGCTTTTCCACCAGTGATCTCTGTCCACCGTTTATATTAAGCCTCTTTGATACCAGGAAGGAGAAGGAAACGTTGATCGTGTACGTCGAAGGTATCAATGCTCGATCATTAAGACGCAGAGCAACAGAATATTTAGATTTTTATTCTTTCTGTTGCAGCCTGCGTGATGTTTAATGAGAGAGGTGCCCAGTTTAGCGTCGTCTATTTAGGCACATATAACAATCAAATTTAAGGCTACGTCCACACGTACCCGGGTATTTTTGAAAACGCAGATTTTTCTATGCGTTTGCGCCTTTCGTCCACACGTAAACGGCGTTTTCGGTCACTGAAAACGGAGATTTTCAAAAACTCTGTTTTTGCGTTTACGTGTGGACGAGGTAAACGGAGAACATTTTTGACGTCACACTGTGCGCCACGTTATTGTTTCGGTGAAATTAATTTCTACAATGGCGGACTTTGACAAAATACTGTTAATTTTACTCTCTGCAGTGTTTAAATGCTTACATATACACACACAGTTACTGTCCCTCCACACATACGATTCAGTTCTGCTTCTATGCGCCATCTTTGTTTACTCTTTCCCACCCAGGCTGACTTCTGATTGGCCAACATTTCTACACGGATAGGAATATAGCGCCACCTGCTGCTTTGGCATGTTACTAGCAGCGTTTTCCTTCATTTTTGGCTTTTATGTGTGGACGGGATTTTTTTTATAAACGAAAACGGAAAATCTTCGTTTTCAAAAATACCCGTGTACGTGTGGACGTAGCCTAAATTGTGGATAAAATTGTCTATGAATCTATATTTTTAACTCTAATCTATATACATCTATAATTTTTAATATAGATTTGTAGGATTCGTATGGAAAGACAAAGACTTGATCCAAATGTCAAAAACAAAAACCCCCTAACATCAGCGCACAGAGGTTTGAGAGTTTGATGGTTTTATACCTGTTGATTTCTTAATCATTGCTTTCTTGTTAATACCGAGTTCTGAACCAACCGTCCGGATGTTACACCAAGAAAGGAGACCGTCAGACTAGGTAGTGTTCAGTGTTCTGTTCTGATGCTGTGTGTACGCTACCTGTGTGATATGACGATATCTGATGACGATATGAAAACTTCTGTCGTTTCATATCGCGCTGTCTTTTGTTTTGTGGTGTCGCAAAATGAACTCTTTACAGGAATATTTTATATCGTTTTGATGGTCACTGTAGCGGCTATGACCACACTACGGACGGACAAGTGACTGTTTTTACACGTTGTCATTAGCAACAACGACGGTAAACCCAGCGTGTTCGTCCGCTTGTTTATTTTCCAAATAAACCTTTCACAATAAAGCTGAAGATGTCACGATCTGGCTGGCAGACCGTGGGGATGTGTGGGGAAGGAGGACCCAGGCGCGGTACTCTGTGTATAAACAGTGCGTTTATTTACAGTGATGGAAACAATAACAGTAAATTCCCGTGCTCTCCCGTGACTCCCGTGTCGTGTCTTCCCAAAAGTCCGTGCTCCGTGTTCTCCACTGCCGTGTGTCCACACACACCCCTTGCCTGCTGCCCTCCGAGGTTCCACGCTCCTCCTGAGGGGAAAATGACAGAGGCAGCCGTCAAGACACTTAATTCCAGTAGGCATACACTCAGACTTTAGCTAAGCAGAAGACTAACGTGGAGTCTCATGGAATGATCCCGCGTCGGTGGGAGCTCCAAGACTCTCCTAAGTAGCTCCCCCGACGAGCCCTGATCAGCGGCAGGTGTGTGGCTTCGGGTGTGGCCAGTCCTTCCGCAGGGCCACACCCCTCAGGCCTGCAGGTGGCTGAGCTCCATCCTCCAAGCATCCCCGCAGACATAAACACACACACTCACATCTACAATCATGGAGGAGAGCAGCAGCAATACCAAAATACATATAATAATCATAATAATAATATGATACATGACTGCTCAGGGATCCTGGGTCGCCCAGTCCCAGGACCCTGACAGAAGATCCTGTTGAGACTTTTTGAAATAAACTGAAATGATGACAAAATACATTATTCTCAAACATCACATTTCAGAATATGCATCAAACAAATGACCTCAAATAAAAAAAGGTAACTATAAATGGTGCCAGTGAGGATGAGGCAGAACCAGGTAATTATGGGTCAAACTGGTGTTTGACTGAGTGCTCGTATTTAAACTGCTATAAATAACTTGTTGGTCTATAATAGTTGAAACATGTGTCAGATGTGTCCCTCTTGAGCCCTGCACCACTTTTCTTTTTTACCTTTGGGTTTTGGGTTGTAGATACAAACACATACTTTGCCTTGAATGTTATTCACACAGAAATATGTGGCTTGAAAGTGAATTAACCTGTGGCAAACCCTCACGTGGACACCTGCAGATATGCATTGTGACTAAATGCCACATTGTAATTAGTTTGTACACAGACAGACAATCGTAGTAATGAAAGCTAGTGCAGACTGAGCCATGCTGAGCAATTACTTTGCTTTCAGTGTCATCGTAAGGCAGTGAAATAAGGAATTTGTCTTGCTATTGTTCAGTGAGCAGGCAAGACATATTGTGCATAATTTATTCCAGGCAATCAGTTGGTTTAAATGCTCAGAAGCACGCAGAAGACTGGCACAATGGAAGGTCTCTCAGCCTCATCATAACTTTGTCACTTATTCTGTGCGCTGACAATACATGTCATGTTACATTATTTGCCTTGGATGAGTGTGGGCGGGAAAGGCAAACAAGATTAGTTGATGCATGCACTTGTTTTTCTGTGAGGCCTTTAGAAATGGTTTAGTGAGTCAGTGCCAGTAGCACACCCATCAAGCTCATTTCTGACAGCAGTGGATATCTCTGAAACTGCTGGAGTAATTCTCTGCCGGCACACTAAGGTTGCTTCGAGGTGGTCCATCTGAAGAGCTGCTGCTTGAGACGGGCTGGATTCCCCCCCCCCCCCCCCCCCCCCTAACCAGTGTGTGCTGGAAAATCTGCCTCCATTTCATTCCTTATATGCACTGTACACCAGCTGTGAAGCTCACTTTGGTTTCTGTGGGCTGTGGGTTAAATCCTAGACCGAGTTGGGGTTTGTTGGACTGAGAGTCTACACTGAGCGGTGCTGAACAAATACAACTCATCCTGAAAGATGTTGATGGATTAAGAGGTTTTATTCAAACTAGAAAGACAGAGGGCAGCAGTAATAACTACGACCCACACAGGTTTGAATCAGCTATACTACTTGTATAGTTACTCTTTTATAAAATCTAAATGCTTACATGTCACAGAATGATTAAAATTATTAGGTTAACACAGAATTTGCAACAACTATATTTATTTTCTTTTTTCCATTTTCCAGATTCGACCAATCAGCGCACGCTCAGTGTGCAAAGGCCTTTACAATATTGATGCATTTAATCAGTCCAGTAGTTTCAAGCCCGTAAATATAAAATTCCTGTAATTCCATAAAAAACCAAAACATAACGTGTACACTTGCATCATGTCTCGGTGCTACAAATGCACACTGCATTAGAGCTGGTCTCTCCAGCCTCAGTGTTGTAGACTATTGACATGTTATCAGTGCAGCTGCGGCAGCTTTGCACTTCCATGCTGATAGCCACTTCATCTGCTTAAACGTCTCCCTGGGGCTGTTAACAGCAATGGCTCTAACAAAAAGAGTAAAATAGGTCACCACTTCAGATAACAAAGCTGATTTGCTCGATAACTTTTACAGTAGAGGCTGTAATACATTGCACAGCCCCTTCAGCTGCAGCCTATTAGTGCTGATGAGCGCTTTCAGACTCTGTAACTCCCATATTGCAGTTGCAAGTTGTGTAACTCATCTTATTGCTTTGTTTTCAGTATCCAGTTTGTCCATGAAGACAAATGTTCTCCTGTATAGTTTCATGTTGACAGAAGACAAAATGGACTTAAATGTTCAGGGTTTCTGTTGTTAGCGCCGCTGTGTGCCCCTCAGCTACACGCTCCTGTTTTCTGTCCATCAGATTTGATTTAAAACCATTTTGCAATCAGTCCTGCTTACTTTACCTCACTGTGACATCAAAGTCCTCCAAACACAACTGATGCATGAGTGAGAGAGAGAGCGTGAGCAGTGTGTAGGTTCATGCTAATGTCAGCATGCTAACATAGTGAGGTCATGTTTTTACAGTTGCTCTATGAGCATGTCAGCTAATTTTGAAGTGGATGATCAGGTTTTCACATGAGAATTAAGAAGAACAGTAAAGTCATCGCAGTTCATCCTTGGACCATGAATATATGTGTTTCATTTATTTATCAGCCTCACGGAGGAATAATGAGTCACCTTTCATTAGCAGGTCATCCAGTAGCTATGAATATCTGTTCAAGTCATGTTCCACAGAGAGGGTTCACTCCCGTGACCTTTCACCTTCACAATAAGAAGCCTGTTAATCAAAGCAATTACAGTCTGTCCACTCAGTGACTACACAGGAAGAAACACTTAAAAATCCCTTGAAAAGCTCGTCTTGTCTTCTGTAATCTGTGATCTGAATGCGATGTTGCTCCAGACACCTTTCCTTTCCAACATGAGCTCTATAAATATACTAGAGGCTCTTTTTCAGTGTATTTGTTGGTTTCCATTCGTGTGACTTGTGTTATTACAGTCCATGTGCACATACATGGTAATGTCTGAGCTGACAGGTGGGAGGGAAAAAGGATCGAAGAGAATGAGCTGAAAATATAATAAATTTAAAAAAATTAATCCATTTAAAATATGTCAACATGGACTTTGTGGTTGTGGCCGCTACAGTGACTGAAACAAAAGGTTGTGTAGCGTTGCGTGAGATGTAGCACTAAAGTGTCACATCCATGGTTTAAATCCACCTGGCATTTGCTGGAACCTCCACTCCAAAGGAAAAAAACTGTCAGTGACCTTGTTCTTTTATTCTTTGTTGGAGAAAATTTAGTGATGGAACATCGAAGCCTTTCTGCATGATAGCCCTTCAATTTAGAGCAAATACTCTCTGCTTATTGTAGAGGAGATTTGCTATCTGTCAAAATGGGCTTTTGTGAAAAGGTATTCAGCTGTTTTTGAGCTCTGCAGTGTGTAATGAGCAGCTTTTCATAGATATAAAAATTCAGTCAAACACACATTTAACTGCTGATTGTTGGTGTGACTGCAGGCTTCTTACAGGCCAGTTGTCTGGCTGATACAGTCTGTAGTACATTGCTTGCACGAAGATGAAATACTTGTTTTGACTCTAATAAAAGCTTTGTCTTGTTCTGTTTTCTTCCTAGAAGAACATGACGCTAAAGCCTCAGGAAGGCAGAGACAACCAGGCAGGATCCCTGCATAAGAAAACCCCTTCTAGGGTTCCCAATGGCCTGAGCCTGGAGCCCTGCAGGAACAATTTCCACCACCAGTCCTCAGACCAGGAGAACAACCCCCGCTTGGCTCACTCGCAAGGGAAAAAGAAGAAGCACCTGAACAAGAAACACACGATGGTGAGTTATGAAAAACCAAAGAAACCAGTAAGAGTAGAAGGACCATCATTAAAAACTGTTTTCTTATAAATGCTTGTTTAGTTTTAGTTTCCTTTAGTTTAAATTAAATGAGTACTTCACTTAACAACTGGTTGTTTACAGGCTCTGGAGATGACTGGCTGTGGGCTTAATGGAGCAGCTTTTGTTACACTGTGGCATTTGAACCAAAACCACAGTCTGTTCCTAACACTAACCAAGTTATTCTTATTACATAAACCGACCAACGAGTCAATCTGAAAGTAAAAGGCCAAGCGCAGTGCCCAAAGGTCTAATGGGAATTCACACGTCTGTAAAAATGGCATAGCTGCTATATTAGAACACTTTGGTGGAAAGCACTTTATAAAGGAAAAAATCACATGGCATACATGCAGAGTTGGGACGCAAAAAGCATATCGACATTTTAAGGACTGAGGTTTGTCCTGTGCTTTAAACTGATGCTTGTTGAGCAGAAAATGGATCCTCTGATGGTGTCGATTTTGATAATTAATGCTAATTCAGCGTCCAGCTGTCAGATGCTCAGAGTTTTACTGGCACGTGTACATTTTACTGATCTGTGCGGTGGGGAAAAAGCTTTTATATTTTAAAATATTAATACAGTTTAATTGATACAATGTAATTTATTGATCTAAATCTGTAACATAATGTTACTAAAGCCATGAAATAAATATGACTGAGTCTGACCGATGTGCCCCTTTTTGGTGAGAAAAGTGGGACGGCCCATTTTTAAAAGTAAATCATTTGTATCGAGGATTTTTGGAAGTTGCTCGATAAAACATTGCACCTCTAATGGTTAAATCAAAGAGTCCAAACGCTCTACAAGAGTGAAGTCTAGCTCCTGTGAGGTGTGGGTGTAGTTTAATGTATGACTCAGAACATGTTTTTGTGTGTAGCAAGGTGACGAGGTCATCAGTGAATATTTGTGGCACCCTGATGCAGGAGCGTAGTTTACAGCACTGTCACACACACAGAGCAGCGTCGAGCTGAATATGCAAGAGTGTGTTTCTGAGCTTCACGAGGGAGAACCTACACACAGTTTGTTTCATATGCACACAGTTTGTTTCATATGCACAGAGTTTGTTTCATATACACACAGTTTGTTTCATATACACACAGTTTGTTTCATATACACACAGTTTGTTTCATATACACACAGTTTGTTTCATATACACACAGTTTGTTTCATATACACACAGTTTGTTTCATATACACACACAGTTTGTTTCATATGCACACAGTTTGTTTCATATACACACAGTTTGTTTCATATACACACAGTTTGTTTCATATACACACACAGTTTGTTTCATATACACACACAGTTTGTTTCATATACACACACAGTTTGTTTCATATGCACACAGTTTGTTTCATATACACACAGTTTGTTTCATATACACACAGTTTGTTTCATATACACACACAGTTTGTTTCATATACACACAGTTTGTTTCATATACACACAGTTTGTTTCATATACACACAGTTTGTTTCATATGCACACAGTTTGTTTCATATACACACACAGTTTGTTTCATATGCACACAGTTTGTTTCATATACACACAGTTTGTTTCATATACACACACAGTTTGTTTCATATACACACACAGTTTGTTTCATATGCACACAGTTTGTTTCATATACACACAGTTTGTTTCATATACACACACAGTTTGTTTCATATACACACACAGTTTGTTTCATATACACACAGTTTGTTTCATATACACACAGTTTGTTTCATATACACACAGTTTGTTTCATATGCACACAGTTTGTTTCATATACACACACAGTTTGTTTCATATGCACACAGTTTGTTTCATATGCACACAGTTTGTTTTATATGCACACAGTTTGTTTCATATGCACACAGTTTGTTTCATATGCACACACTTTGTTTCATATGCACACAGTTTGTTTCATATACACACAGTTTGTTTCATATACACACACAGTTTGTTTCATATGCACACAGTTTGTTTCATATGCACACAGTTTGTTTCATATACACACAGTTTGTTTCATATACACACAGTTTGTTTCATATGCACACAGTTTGTTTAAATGTACACTGTGCAGTAACAGTGTTTCAACTTTGACCTGTTGGTCAAAAATCTGTGCATTGCACACATGTGGATATCACATAAGCAAACTGCATTACATCACTTACATCACATTGTTTTTCTTCTTATTGCCTCATACCTGCCTAGTTTTAGGGGGATTTGCTGAAGTCTAAATGCTGTAACTTTTTTCTCTGCTAGTGTTTTTTCAGAGTAAAGGAGTCATTTGTCCATCTTGCATCTTGTAATAAATGGATTAACACCTGATGAGAAGCTTTTATTGCACTTAAATGAACATAACGAGTTGCCTTCCATTTGAGTAATGTCATTTCACGGTTTTCTCCTTCGCTGCTGTTTGGAGACGAGCGCGCGCACACACACACACACACACACACACACACACACACACTCTTGAGCAGAGCTGGTGCCAACGTAAATGGCAGCAAATATTCAGTAATAGGGTCTCTTCAGTAATACATGTGCATAGCTTCCTTTGGCAATGTCAAAAATATGTTATATATGTTATGCTTTTATTTTATATGGTACACTGCGAGAAATGTAATGCTCAGCTGGCGAGCTCTTCAGTCTGTTACTTTGAGATCATGTGTGCAGCTCTCACAGCCTGTTTTGGGAGGGTGTTGTAACTGTTTCATGTCCTTTCCTGTTGTTGCTATTATGGTTGTCTATAAAAAATACTCAGATATTAATATCAAAGGAAGATACTCATTTACAGCAGTATGGATGCCGACAGTGCTGTATGTTCACACAGCTCCTCCCTCACTCACAGCTGAAGTAGTTAACATTCATAACGCTGATCAGTGCTTTAGGAGGGATGCCAGAAATCAGTAAAGCTCCTGTTTCAATAACACTGAAGTTAACATGTGCAATGTAAATGCTAGCAGTTAGCTATTAGTAATTATTTACAGCCACAGTTGTAATCTCTTATAGTTGACATAGCAGCTTGTGCACTTTAGTTAAATAAAAGGTGAATAATATTTGCAGGCTGAACAGCCATGCAGAGCAGATTACTCCAGATTACCAGTGTGGAGAAGTAATCTGAGGGAACAAAGAGTGAAATTCAGAGCAGCAGAATCAGAGTTCAGGGCTGAGGGTGTAAAGAGCTGCAGATGTTTAACTTTAACTTTCCTGTTTGTGCAATCAAGTGTTTCTTCTTTTGTTGCAGCCGGCTGTGAGGTCAGACTGGTTCAGTGTTTCATACTGAGCTTCTTTATTTTAGCATGACTGTGCCGAGTTAAAAACTGTCTAAATTCTTTCATCTTTAATAAAACGATCAGCATTGCTGCTTTACCAGGTGTAACTATGAAGTTTAACTTCCAGGCATCCATGAAAACAAAAGTTATTACATTTAACGGAGTTAGAAGTTAGCAGGAAGCTAGCAGAAGTTAGCTCGCTAGTTTCGCTAGTTACCTAAGCATGATGTAGCATGTTCTGACTGAGAGATTTCTGAAAAAATTCAAACGTACAGCTCTGCTATCACTTCCAACATGAATGAAGACAGGAAACTAAACAGCAGTGACGTTTGTAGGGTTACTGAAGTTGGGCTAGCTGGTATATAATGATGTGCTACGTGATCGCTAGCGACACAGCTATGTTAGCATAACATAAACAGTGAAGCTGGAGGACGAACACTAACACTTTTCCACTTATAAAAGTTAATGTGAAGGTTCCCGATGGTTAGGGACAAATGCAATCGCATGGCAGGATGCTGTAAACGCACCAAACTTCAGTCAGGAGAACAACTGAGATAATCCATCCACAATACGAGGTTAGTCATTAATATACTGCAACAACATGGGAATAGAGCAGCTGTGATAGAATACAGCATTAATGAATCAATGGTACAGAAGTGGAGGAAGCAAGAAGAATGAGTTTAATCAAGTTTGATTTATCTGACTGCTTTGTTTCGCTTAATGTGCCTTATAATCCCGTGCACCTTATGGTCCGAAAAATACGTACTGCACACTGCAGTTTAATATTGCAAAGCACCTCTTTTTAACTTCAGTAGATATTATACATGGTTATGCTCAGGATATGTCAGCACATTTCTACTGGAAATGCCTTTTGGTTAAACTTTCAGCAAGGAATTTGCATTTGCACTGTTACGTTTTTATAAAGCTTTAATGTACATAAAAACCAGCTTCTTGTTTAAGTGAAAATAAATGGAAGGTTGTCTTTTTGCGCTAGTAATGTTGTGGAGTTGTATTTTGTCTCGCATCAATTATATCGTCAGTTATATCGTTATCGCAAATTTTCAAATATATATCGTGATAAATATTTTTGGCATATCGCCCTGCTCTACCCCTGAGCTTAATCTTCTGTGGTAATTGTACTGAGCATTTTCTTTGGTATCAAGTTCAAATTTCTAGTCTGCAGCTATAACAGATATGCAAACAATCATCTTTGATTGGTTTTGTGTTGCTATGACTGTGATTGTGTGTTTTAGTGGAGAATGACAATCAGGTCCAGTCCTGATCTTCTTAGCAGCCAGCGTCTGCGGACACATTCAGACACGCGTGCCACATTTTCTCCCACATGTGAGCTGACATGCAGGCGAACATGCAGGCGAACGTTTACTCGGCGTGCGTCACCACAGCGCGCTTTCTCGATGGCTCTGTCTTGATAGTGGCAACACTAATGAGTTAATTGCAAGGCATTCAAGGTTTTCACTGGTGAGAGCTCTCCAAATTACAATGGCACACTCTGATCTCAGTAAATATCCTAAATGATTGTAACGATTACACTGCAGATGGTTTGGATAATGCAATCCGCTGGCTGGCGTGCAGCTGTGACGCACAGCTACAGTCGTCTGTGTTGAAAAAGTTTGTTTGTTTGCAGATCGACCCGTTCACCTTGATGCTCAATAACAACCTAATCTGACATCTGCATAATTGAAAAGATCATCATCTGTGCCTTACTCCACCCCTTTTTGTCCTCTTTGAGGAAAACGAGCTGCAGTGGAACTGCGATCTGTCGTTTTTGGCCTTCAGTATAAATAAATGTTAAGTCTTTGTCCTAACACAAGGTTAAAATTTTAAATGTCAGAGGTTTAATTGTCCCTGCGGTCTGAATAGAGTGGCTGTTATAAGTGCTTCTGTTACCTCTGACTTTAAGTAGAGTGAGAGAGAAAGAAAGATGAAAAATTTGATGTTAAATAAAGCAAAAGGTGTTTTTTTTCCCCTTTTTTTTCTTCTTCTTTGTTCCCCTTCCAGCCAAGTTTGCAGATTGCAGCGAATGCTTTCAATCTCTGGCACTGACCCAATGCACTGAGCTGAGATACTGTAAGCTCAAGGGGGGAAATAGAGAAATGTTTATAAGCGCCTCTGACATATCGCCTCACAGTGAAGAGCCCAGATAGAGGAAGCTTCAGTGGAGATGGATGAGAGCGCAGTAACAAACCACAATGATGACTCGCTCCTCTGCCTTTATCATATCACAGTTTGGTTTTTGTCTTTTGCTCCGGGGGATTGTTTTTGCTTAATTGTCACTTGTGCCATATTGAGTTACTGATCCTGTCTTTCTAAAGAAAGACTTCCAGGCTTTAGTTAAAATGTAATCACAGCCCTTTAAGGTCGAGGAGTGTTTCTGTGGTCAGTTAGCTCAAGGCAGTGTGTGTGTGTGTGTGTGTGTGTGTGTGTGTGTGTGTTAATAGAGGCTAAATCTCGTACAGACATCCAAGCAAACATATTATTTTAATCTTGCTCTCCCCACATTCCCCATCTGTCTCTAATATGCAGTATAAATAAAGTATAAAACTTCTTTATGTGTGTAATATTTGTGTATCATAAAGGTTTATTACAGCAAGTAAACTGTGCAGAAGAAGAGCTCACATTTATTACTGGATATTTTGTGTGAATGAGCTTTGATTGCTGTTTTATAATGCGAGACCTGCACTCGTACACGCTCCACAGTACCATGATGGCACCGGTTCTGACATAAACGGTAGTAACCAGACCGAAAAGCAGCGCACATTTCGGTGCTTTATTTCCCTGAGCTGTGATACACTTTAGATTCTAGCCAATCATTTTACGTTTCGAGGATAGTAGGCGGGTCCAGGTACGTACGTTCTTTTAGAGCAGAGCTACAGATTAAAATGCCCAAGGCGAAGCGGTCAAAGTCTGGCTGTACTTCACAGCAAAAGATGCAAACTCAGCAGCAACAAGTGCTTTAAGCTGATACTGTGATACTGTGAAAGGAGGTAACACCTCAAATCCGATTAAACACCTGGAGACGTATAGCGGTTTGTTAAAGCCGAGAAATGCGCCGTATTTGATAGCTTGCTGCGAGACCTCACACCGTGCACATCTACTGCGGGTGTGGTGCCTGTTATCGGACCCGGAGTTAGCAACATCCCCCAAAAACCCGAAGAGGAGAGTCCTGGCCCCTAGCCCTGCCAGTGTATCAGAAATGATGAGGATGATGATGCAGCAGCAGCCGTTCTTCTCTGCATGAGTAGCTTCATGTTGTTCGTGTGTAATTTACGTTGAGTAGGCTAACCACGTTATTACATTAATGCATGTAAGGTGAACTAGCAAACATCATCATAGCTACATGCAGCTGTCTTCTTGTTTGATGGCAGATACTCCCTTCACCCTGGCCAAAAAGGCTAAAATGACCAAAGAAAAAGTGGAAAACAGTTAAACATGAGAGGTTTAGGACAAAGTTTGTGTTTTTTCCATTGTTTAAGCACTGCTTCCAGCCAAGAGTGATACCATATATGCCCCATAGCTGCAGAAAAGGCTAACATTGTTATCTTTTTACAAAACAACAGCTGAACATGAGAGGTTTTAGGACCAATTTTGTGTTCTCCATTCTTTAAGCACCGTTTGAGCACCGTTTGAGCACCGGCACCGTTTCAAAAGTACCGGTTTGGCACCGGTATCGGATAAAACCTAAACGATACCCATCCCTAGTCAGGAGATACCGTTGAATGTTAGAGTTTATGTTAAAGCATTGTTACTACTTATTGTAAAGACTGGTTTTAAGCTCAAATGTAAAGATATTTATACCCACTTCACCAGTAAAGAAAACACACAAAGCTGGAAGGAAAAGTGCTCCAGCTGAGATCTCTGCATGGATTTTGACTAAATTGAGGAAAATCTTTGATTTTTGCCTGTTAGTAAATATTAAAGGGGCAAATTTGTGACTGTGGACCAGGATTCAGGCTCGGATATCTTTTCTGTGCTCGAGCAACAATGTAAAAGTTTTCTGTGTGTGTGTGTGTGTGTGTGTGTGTGTGTGTGTGTGTGTGTGTGTGTGTGTGTGTGTGTGGTGGGGGGGGGGGGAGGACCGGGGGTTTGTTCTGACGACACTCGTCTGCTCACTGATGACTTTCTGCTTCTTAATTCAGATAAAACTGAGGTATTTGTACTCAGCCCTGAAAAGCTTAGAAATATGGTCTCTAACCAGATTCTTACTCTGGATGGCATTACCTTGGCCTCCAGTAACACTGTGAGGAACCTTGGAGTCATTTTTGACCAGGATATGTCCTTCAACGCACATATTAAACAAATATGTAAGACTGCTTTCTTCCATTTGCGCAACATCTCTAAAATTAGAAATATCCTGTCTCAGAGTGACGCTGAAAAACTAGTTCATGCATTTATTACTTCCAGGCTGGACGACTGTAATTCATTATTATCAGGAAGTCCAAAAAACTCACTGAAAAGCCTTCAGCTAATCCAAAATGCTGCAGCAAGAGTCCTGACAGGGACTAGAAAGAGAGCAGATTTCTCCTGTTTTGGCTTCCTGTTAAATCCAGAATTCAAAATCCTGCTCCTCACATACAAGGTCTTAAATAATCAGGCCCCATCTTATCTTAATGACCTTGTAGTACCATATCACCCTATTAGAGCACTTCGCTCTCGCTCTGCAGGCCTACTTGTTGTTCCTAGAGTATTTAAAAGTAGAATGGGAGGCAGAGCCTTCAGTTTTCAGGCCCCTCTTCTGTGGAACCAGCTTCCAGTTTGGATTCAGGAGACAGACACTATCTCTACTTTCAAGATTAGGCTTCAAACTTTCCTTTTTGCTAAAGCATATAGTTAGAGCTGGACCAGGTGACCCTGAATCCTCCCTTAGTTATGCTGCAATAGACGTAGGCTGCCGGGGGATTCCCATGATGCATTGAGTTTTTCCTTTCCAGTCACCTTTCTCACTCACTATGTATTAACAGACCTCTCTGCATTGAATCATATCTGTTATTAACCTCTGTCTCTCTTCCACAGCATGTCTTTATCCTGTCTTCCTTCTCTCACCCCAACCGGTCGCAGCAGATGGCCCCGCCCCTCCCTGAGCCTGGTTCTGCCGGAGGTTTCTTCCTGTTAAAAGGGAGTTTTTCCTTCCCACTGTCGCCAAAGTGCTTGCTCATAGGGGGTCATATGATTGTTGGGTTTTTCTCTGTATCTATGAAGCGCCTTGAGGCGACTTTTGTTGTGATTTGGCGCTGTGTAAATAAAATTGAATTGAATTGAATTGATGTTGGAGTGGTGGCCTGTGGTGAACAGAGGGCCACGCTGTGAGGCCCATCTGGTCTGTGGTGCTGGGGAATAGGAAGACAAGAAGTGGGGGTGGGATTTGGGGGAGGGCAAGGCTTAGGTTGGACATCTCCCCCCAATGCCCCACATCTCAGTCTGTCTGTCTGTCTGTCTGTGTTTGTTCTCAGACGTCAGGAACAACGATTTTTACGCCTGAATGATGCAGAAGTTTGTCTGAGTTAGAGTTTGCTGAGAATCCATCAGCTATTATTGCTACATACAGATTAGCTAAGTTAGCTATTCACCACGAGTATCTTTACACAAACAGTGCAATTAGAAACATGTTTGAAGTTTGTCCCAGTAATCCTTCCATTAAAAAAGAAGGGACTTAAATTTGGAATATTATCATTATGCACACTGACTTTCACGGGACACAGATTTGCTTTTATTAGTCAGGAGTTTAGATGTAACTATAAAGTGTTTGATTCATGGAAACCCCTCAGTAGTGTGAGAAAATGATTACAGCGGTCCTTCGTTTATCGCAGGAGTTACGTTCTAAAAATAACACAATAGGTGAAATCAGAAGTAGCCAACTTTATTTTTTACAATTGTTATAGATGTTTAAGGCTGTAAAACCTCTCACTACACACTTTATACACTTTTCTCAGACAGGCACGAACATTTTCACACTTTTGTCTCTTGTTTAAACTCTCAAAGTTCAAACCTTCATAGAAAAATAAGTTCATTATTATAGGATGAAACCAAAGATCAAACCATGTTTTCAGGTCCAGAACATAGGATAGAGCAGCTGCCAGAGAATTCAACATTAATGAATCATCAATGGTACGGAAGTGGAGGAAGCAAGAAGAATGAGTAAAGTTTGACTTTTCTGTTTTATTTCGCTTAATGCGCCTTATAATCCGAAAAATACGGCAACTTCTACCTTCCTTCCTGGCGATCGTGGCTCAAGAGTTGGGAGTTCGCCTTGTAATGGGAAGGTTGCTGGTTCGAGCCCCGGCTCGGACAGTCTCGGTCGTTGTGTCCTTGGGCGAAACACTTCACCTGTTGCCTACTGGTGGTGGTCAGAGGGCCCGGTGGCGCCAGTGTCCGGCAGCCTCGCCTCTGTCAGTGCGCCCCAGGGTGGCTGTGGCTACAATGTAGCTGCCATCACCAGTGTGTGAATGTCTGGATGACTGGATGTAGTGTAAAGCTCTTTGGGGTCCTTAGGGGCTAGTAAAGCGCTATACAAATACAGGCCATTTACCATTTACCATTCCTTTAGCATGTCCAGAAGTCTGACTTTTTGTGCGATGGTTAGCGTCTTCCTCTGCCTTTGGGTGCTACTGCAGGAGCCTTTGATGGTGCAAAAAGTTTCATTGACATTGTTGTGTTTGTTGGGGAGAAAACATACAAACATACAGTGCAGCACTTCAGAGTCACACTGCTAGCGATCGAAGATTTATGTAAATTTGACAAGCTGAACACATTCTGTCCTGTACAGCAGACACGGCACAAGATTGATTGACAGTGGTCTACAGCCAGTCAGGACGGAGAACACAATGCGCAGTTAAAAAAATTGCACAAAATAAATCAGCAACAGTAGCCCTGCGACAGACTGGCGACCTGTCCAGGGTGTACCCGCCTCTCGCCCTATGACAGCTGGAATAGGCTCCAGCACCCCCCGCGACCCTGAAAAGGATAAGCGGAAGCGAATGGATGGATAGATGGAAATGCGCAAAACAGGCGAACCGCGTTACAGCGAGGGACCACTGTACGTACTCATGCTACTGCAATCTTGCACCATAGCAGTTGAGCGTGTGCACGTAGCCACCATATCTCACCACAGTGCATGTGTAGAATAATTCTGTTTAACAAGCAAATTCTCACACTTGTCTTTTTTTTAAATTGCTTTTAGGATGTTCTCACAAAAATACAACACGTGTAATTACTTTCATCTCAGCATTAATAGTTTGCACCTTGATATCCTTTTTGCAAATCCCTCCAGCACAATAACTGAACTCTGGATTAAGTGCGATCTTTGGCATCGCAGGCTGTCAGCTGCTCGTGGTGTTATATTGGCTCATATAACAGTGTAGTGTAATGGGGATAATGAGCCCCTTCTGTGTTTGAGCAAATCACACTGCTGGTTGTGTTTTTTGGAAATAAGCAGGTCTTTCAGAACAATTAAAAAGAAATCTGTGGATTCAACATGTTATTATCTTTTAAACACGCAAATAGTCTCACGATGCTTTCCTCTAAAAAGGTAAAAAATAATCCATCCAGGATGTTTGCAGTTGAATATGTGTACCGTAAGGTTTTTGTGACAGTTTGACATTTTATTTAAAAAGTAGGCGCCTGTCACTGCTTCACATTATCGCCTTCTGTTAGTCACACCTGAAACGTGTGAAAAAGGAGATGTGCTCTTAGGGTTTGTCCCAGCTGTTAGGAGTAGTTGCTGTGTAGGCTGCAGAGGAGCGCCCAGTCCTAGGGCTTAAAGACGCCTCCTTGAGAAGTTTAAACCAGAGCAGCCAGTCAACCACAGGGTACTGGCCTCTGGCTCCACGAATCATCTCACTGGCTAGATCAGGGGTGCCCAATCCCGGTCCCCGAGAGCTACCGTCCTGCAGCTTTTAGATGCACCCTTGTTCCCACACACCCGAATCAAATGAATGGCTTGTTATCAGGCCTTTGCCAAACACGATGGCATGCTGAAGAGGTAATCAAACCATTTGATTCAGCTGTGTTGGAGTAGGGATGCATCTAAAAGCTGCAGGATAGTAGCTCTCGAGGACTGGGATTGGGCAGCCCTGGGCTAGATCCTCTGAAAAGCAGTGCCTTAGGCCTGCCAGAGGGCGCGTACTATCATTCAGCAGCAGTCCTCCTACCCGTACTGAACTCTTATGTTACTCAGCTAGTAACCAAGTGTAATGACATCAAGGTAAAAGCTGTATGGGCCTGGTTGTATTTGCATCTGTGTAAATATTTGTACAGAAGCCCTGATTGTGTCAAGATGGGGGCAAGCGTGCATGCTTTTCAATCTGCAGTGAAAATGAAATATCACGTTCAGCTCTCTCAGCTTTGCGGGTCACCCTTAATAAGCTTATCCGCTAAGCCAATAAGAGATTCGAAGAAAAGCAATGTCCTGATTGTCAGATAAGATGCTAAATCCATTCTGATGGGAGCCTCAGTTGTGGGGGTGGTAATTATCACTGTCACAGTGGCAGTTTATAGAAGGGGATCAACTCAAATCCACTTTCAATGGCTTGTTTTGCGCTCTTTGTGTCTTTTTAACACACATGACAACAATGTGTAAACATTTAGATGTAATGGGGCCTTCACAAAGCTGTGTGTTATTGTGTATATGTGTTTTTACAGCATTGTGTGACACAATGTTAGCACAGCAACATGTCTGTTGACGTCCCTGCAGGCCCTTACACCTCTGCACAGCTTCACTGGGAACTTTGTACTTTCACATCTGTGCTTAACAGAAAAGGTTTTAGTTGCCTCTTTTCAGCCTCTTTCATTATAAATGCAAATTCTTGTAAGGCGCGTGCGCGTGTGCATGCGTGTGCGCGTGTGTGTGAGTGCGTGTGCGCGTGTGTGTGCGTGTGCGTGTGTGTGCGTGTCTTTGCAACTTTTTGCAGAAATCTGGCAACTTGGGTCTGCTGTGCGATTAAAAGTGGTTGTGAGCGTGCTCCTCAAGCTTTGGGCAACAATTTAGTAACTAATTGTAACAAGTTTAGTAAGAACGTGTTGCAGAATGTGCATGCAGCCACTGTTTAGTTTAGTTTTGGGATTACTTGGTTGAGCCGATTTGATGCGGGTTCAGTCAGCTAATGTCGTCTGTGGGTGATGATGCATGAGACGAGCCCTCGCTGTTCATATTTGAATTCATATCGATGCGATATCATCACACAAATCATTGCAATATCACGCTATATTTGTTTTGATTTTTCCCATCCTCCAGTAATTGCTCTTAGTGCCTTATCTACATTCCAACTATTTCTTCCAGAGGCAACGTTGTAGACCATTGTGACTGCTCTCAGGTACACGCATGTTTGTGGGGGAAAAGTGCACTTTTTGCTGGACTGAAAAACATGTGCTGCTAGCTGCTGTGCAACCTAGTCCAACTGATCAGCTGTGCGTCTGTGTCATGCACCCCATAGTGCCACAGCATCAATGAAAACACTTTGATCTCTAGTTGTAGACAGAACACTGTCTGCCTAGTTATTAGGAAGACATTGGTGGGAGGAGCTGTGGCTCACCTGGGTTTGAGGCCTGCAGGTCATTATCCTGTTCAGTAAAGTCAAGACAGAGAAAGAAAAACCCAAAGAGTGACCTTGCTTGACACGGCTGAGGTTCCTAAATGTTGTTCCATTTAACTCGTGATGTCTCTGTTACTGCTGTGGCTACACCTGAATGACTGTGACAAACATCAGCAAAAAACTCACCTATGTGTAAATGACAGACTAACAGATTTCATGAAGCCAGCAATGCTCCTCTTATTACACCATCATTCGTTTTTCTCGTGAACTTGCAGCCCCCGTCCTCCTTAAGTCACTTTGACAAAACACTCGCGCAGTAACCGCACGCATCCACCCACCCTGTCTCGTGCTGACGACTTGTGTGCGTTTATGTTGTCGCCTCCTCCAGCCTGTCTTCGGCAGAAACCCCCGATGCCGTGTGACAAGCCTGTGCCGGCATGTCTGTGAAAATGTTTTCATGTTGTTGTTGTTTTCCCGCACACTTCCAGCGCGCTCAGCTTTGAGAACCTTTTCTTTTGAAGTGTCACTTTTCTTGAAGGGAGGACAGGCAGCAAGAGGATGGAGGGTTGGACTACCCGCTCGGATGACTATTAAACGGAGTCATTTCATTGCACTCGTGCAGTGAAAACGCTGTTGAAGGACGGAAATCTGCTCTTACTAGTCACTATCCAACCTGATGCAGGCTCTCACGCCTGACAGCCCTCACAATCAGTTTGTGAAAAATTAAGTGGCTGTACTTTGAGTGCTGGCCACTTAAAGCACAGAGCCATCTGAGCTGTCAGTCAATGCTGGCCAGTGGGCTGTAGGTTTTTGAAGAAGCTTTTATCAGCTGTCCAGCCCCTGTCACAAGCAGACCACTCCAGCACGGCTGTAAGACTTGTGTCTAATCCGATCTGCCACCGTTTACACTGCACAGGCTTCTGATGAGCAGTCAAGATAGTTCAAGTCCACCTGGATGAGTCTTTTTTTCCACTTTACTCCTCTTAAGAAAAGTGATGTAAGACCTTGTGAAAAAGTGTGGACTCTTTCATCCCTTCCTCCAGCTCTTACTGCTGAAAACTGGTTTGTTTGTTTGTGCCTGTGTGACATCATGCAGATGCTCACCATCTTTGTCAAAGCAGCTTTTCTACCCGCTCCTGCCTCGTTCACTGGCACAGACAACATTTTCACCAGCAACAGCAGGTCTAAAGAGATGACAGTATTTGCCATAGTCAAGGTCGTAGTGCAGGAATGTTAGTGGAGTGGTTTCTCGTGGCAAAAGATTTTCTGCTGATGCTTCCTTGGAGATCATTATTGTTTATACACCCTGGGGCGTGTTACAGTGCTTAAAAACTAATTACAGCCTCAAACAGCACATAAAACTTCTAAGTGCATCATTTCCTAAATGGAATCAATGGCTTTTATTGAATCTATTCACCCATCCAGTGCAACTAGCAAGCCTAATTGCATTCAGTTTTTGCAAATAATATTTGAGTCACATTTAAAATGATGATTTTTCTATTTTTGTACAAATGGGAGGCGATTATTTTGTTGATTCTTTTACTCATTTGTACAAAAGACAAGGGTTGGCTCGAAAGAGCAGAAGGAAAAAAGACGCCTTTTATTCCAGTCGTCAAATATATCATTATGCATATTTCTGTAGTCTGTAGTCTGGTGCTTGAGACAGAACGTTAACTGTGCATCTGTCTCGACTCATGTGAAATCAAACAGCAGATCCAAAAACCTTAAGTTTCTCCTGATGCATTTCCAGCATTTTGCATTGCTTCTTAGGTTCTTAAGCCTCTGTTGGATAATGGAAAACGACTTTTTACACGACATATGATGAACAAATTCAATAGTGATAGTAAGAAGTCTCCTTTTTCTATTAGACTCTACAGAAACTACGTCCAGTGAATGCCTGTAGAATTAGACGTGTCTGGGAGGATAAACTGAATGTAGAAGCAACTGATGAGGTGCAGGAAGAGTGTGTATAACTCCGATATAGGCGTGTACATTTTAAGACCGTACATAGATCATATTACTCCAGACAAAGGCTTCACGCTCGCTCTCTGTCTGTCATAGATGCAGAGATGCTGCTGGTAATTTGGATCATTGTTTCATGTAGAAAACAAAGAGAGCGTTTTTCACTCTGAAGCATTTGGAAGAGATGAGAACTACATGCATTTAGAGCTATCGTTGGTGTGAGCAGCTTTTTGATTTCTGCAATTTCTTTGGAAACTAACTGAAAAACTGTTAGTATCACAGCAAGATAGAGGACCCACATTTAAGTTTTTCATGAGAGAAATGACAAATATGTCACAGAGACGGAAACAGACTCAGTGTATCAGGAAGGTGCAGGAATGGAAATAATTAGTTTGCTTTTTTCTTTTTCTTCTATTTTTGTGTTTGTATCTGTTCAGAATTCATCTTATAAAACTTTTAATGCTGTATCGAGGTAACTGTGGCAAATGTTAAATGCGCTGCTGTTCAGAATGGAAATGGAAAAAAACAAAACAGACTCACACATACAGTACTGTGCAAAAGTCTTGAGTCACCCATCGTTTCTTTCTATTTTGCTTCTAAGGAGTCAGTGTTGTCTGTGACACGCTGAGATGCAGCTGAAGAAATTGGAACAAATGATCTGTGTTTGCAATAAGCTGCTAGTAATCAGTCACCTGAAGATACAATTTAAAATTAGTTCTTTGCTACAGTTTTAGGAGACATGGTTCATCGTTTTTAAATGAGTTGCCTTTTTCATGCTTGAAGGATTCATGTCAGGCTCACCAAACGTTCCTCTGAAACATGGTCGACTACAAAGACTGAAAACAAGCGAAGAAGCCGTCAGTGTCCAAAGGCATAAAATGTACCAGGGTAGGCTGGTTCGTGTGCAGTGTGTCCTCAAAAAAACTGGACAATCAGAGGACAAAAGAAGTGACAGGCCTAAAAAAACAATGTTTAGCAGATGAAGTATGTGAAAGTCATGTTCTTAAGAAACAGGAAAAGCAAAGGCAGCAGGTCTTGTTCTATCTGTAGCCATCTGTAAAACATAGAGAAGCCTCTGCCATGGTTAAGGCTCCATCGGAGCTGGTGGTGGTCAGATTTTGATGCACCACCCACTGCCATCTTAAAAGTGTCTGATTGGGAATTTTTCATCATGACATTGATCCCAAACACTCTGCCAGTGCTGTAAGAAGCGTACTTGGATAGTGGTGGATTGGCTTCTTCACAGCCCAGCCCTCAACATTAGTGAAACAGTGTGGGACCATCCTGGTAGAGAACAGAAAGAAATAACATTTCCTAATAGATTTCAGGCTGTTTTAAAGAATAAATATATTTTAAATACCAAATATTGACTTTCAAGCTCATTAAATTTAGCTGAGTCTGTGTTTGCCTTGTATGCTGTATTTCTGTGTATGTTTGCATGTACTTCAATAAACTGCTGCAGTTTCCAATTTTCCCAGTAAAATGCACCCAAGACTGCACATTACTGTAAATGCACACGTACATGAACCTTCAAGGTTTCATCACACTAATATCCTTTAATAAGGTGTGTAATTGCTTAAAGCCTCTTCTCTTGCTCCTCTTTGATGCAGTCTCCACACTACAAAGGCAATTACTTAATAAATTTCAATTAGGCAAGTCCTAGATTTCAGCTCTGCACAGAGAATTAACCTATGAAAAGCTTCCTGTTTGGAGAGTGACTGCCTGGAAAGTGCTCCGCAGAGAATTTCTGTTATCAATGGTCTATTGCCGTTGCTATGTTGTGTTGATACCTATAAAAGAGAGGGTCAGAGAGTAGATAGTGGCTGAGTAAGAAAAGCATCAGTGGGTTAAAGGTTCACAATGGAGTGAAATACTGGTATGTGGCCTAGAATGCATTTACAGGTTAAGAAAAGGACATATTTACCCAGCATGTGGCTCACTAAACCGCTCAGTTCCAGTCCAGCTTCATCCATGACTGTCACTGACCTTTGGCCCACTAACTACGCCTGAGCGGTGACTGACGATGTGACTTGGACCAAAGCACAGAACATGTTTTTGAGCTGCTTTGTTATTGTTGAAAAAGGGTTGGAGTTAAATTCAGAGCAGTGTCCCTGAGACCATCCACTTCATTAATGTTGTTTTTACATATCAGAGCCTTACACTAAGTAGCTCAGTATGTGCATACGTTTTATTTTAATGTTTTCATCATAAATCTCCACAGGTTTTTTGTCTTTTCAGCTTCAATGTTAAGCACATGAAGTTTGAGTATAATGGACTGTGCTACATTAAGAAAACAAACAAAATTTCCACTATTTGTGCTATTTTCACACATTCTTAGAAGGGGTTTGTGTAATTGGACAGTTTGTAGGTTTGCTGCCGGCCAGTCCATAAAATGTGTTTTTAATTTGATCATGATCCCTTAAGCTTAGCTCTGTCTGTTGACAGCCTTATACAGATAGGGACTGTTTACCTCAGCTCACAATGTTAGTGAGAAGTACTCGTCTTTGTTTACGGTGGAGGGGACTGTAAAAACTTTGAGAGTCCGATACAGATCAGTGAGTCAGAGAAGCTCATTTTTGATGAATGACGGCCATAGATTAATTTATTCAGGATATCCTGATCTTTCAGTACGCACTGCTGTTAGCCTTTGTTAACTCCTGTTAGCTACTGTTAGCCTTTGTTAACTCCTGTTAGCTACTGTTAGTCTTTGTTAACTGCTGTTAGCGGCTGTTAGCCTTTGTTAACTCCTGTTAGCTGCTGTTAGCTTTTGTTAACTCCTGTTAGCTGCTGTTAGTCTTTGTTAACTGCTGTTAGCCGCTGTTAGCCTTTGTTAACTCCTGTTAGCGACTGTTAGCCTTTGTTAACTGCTGTTAGCTGCAGTTAGCCTTTGTTAACTCCTGTTAGCGGCTGTTAGCCTTTGTTAACTCCTGTTAGCTGCAGTTAGCCTTTATTAACTGCTGTTAGCTGCTGTTAGCTTTTGTTAACTGCTGTTAGCTGCTGTTAGTCTTTGTTAACTCCTGTTAGCGGCTGTTAGCCTTTGTTAACTGCTGTTAGCTGCAGTTAGCCTTTGTTAACTCCTGTTAGCGGCAGTTAGCCTTTGTTAACTCCTGTTAGCTGCAGTTAGCCTTTATTAACTGCTGTTAGCTGCTGTTAGTCTTTGTTAACTGCTGTTAGCCGCTGTTAACTCCTGTATACCAAAAATTGTCTTTGAAGTGGATGTTACTTTGTTGGACTCTGATGCTTGGATAAACTTATACGATGTGAGAACGCAGTCAAAATGTTTTTGAGGAAAAGTGTAATTTTAAGAACATTTGAGCCTAACACTAGCTGGCATATTGTCAGCTTATAACCATCTTCTGGTGTTGTTATTTAGACAGCTAATTTTCATGCTCACTATAAGCTTACTTATAGTCAGCATGTCTAATCTGCTGACTATAAGTTATATGTTCATGCAAGTCTTCATCTGTTAGAGCTCTGACTGCAGTTCACTTGAGGAGCTGAGGCACACAGAAGCCAATTACTTCTCTTCTGCCTCTGGCATTGCTGGTCTCAAAGACCCCATTAGGTGAAAGGAAGATGTCCTTCCCGGTGACTGTATTTGAATATGATGGGTCAACACTGCAAGTGTCACAAAGCGCAAACCGGATCTGGTGAATTTTTAATAGATTATTGTAAGCTAATAAGAAGAGGTAATTACACAGAGTTAATTACATACAGTCCCCGTAACATGACAGGTATTTTGGTTTTATACACTCCCTAGAGGCAGGTTGTTCTAGCCTGATTTTTTGGCTAAATGTGAGCCAAGAATAGTTGTAACAAACACTCATTATATCCAAAAGGGACAGTAGGGGTTGTCAACATCCGATATGAAATGTTGGATACAAGCTTAAGTTTCAGCTAACAGTTTGGTCCAATGCTAATCTTCCAGTCATCTTTTGTAGCACTCAGCACCATAGAGACAGCTGATTGTCTGATTGTAGGACAAGATAACCAGATAATGGCACTGCTGTTATTCCACATGTTTCATCTTCTTAATCATAAGCTGTAAAATAACCTCAACAGTGATACTGTGAATTTTAGTAATTCATGCATAATATGATCCCATCTGTTCAAGAAATGATGAATTTCAGACTTTATAGAATAATCTTGACATCATTTGACAAATGTGACTGACATGTTGTCGTCCTTATTCTCCTGCTGCTCAACAAAGGAGAATTTTTTTGTCAGTTTATTACTTCCAACCAAAACCTTTTAAATGTGAGTCCGAAACTTGGAATGGGAGTTAATGACGAGCACTTGAAGTCGGTGTAAGTAGCCCTTCATCACAGTAAATGAGAGAGAGGTTTTAATGACTGTGGAGAGCGTGGCTGCAGGGAGTAGGAGGAACATCCGAAAGCTCATATTTGCACGTGTTGAGTCATTTCTGGAAAGTCCTTATCTCACTTTGCTTTTCATCAGCTCCACGCTCCCTGATGGGGGTAAAAAGAAAATCAATTTGCCTCCATTTCCTTCTACCTCATTTCCCTCCTTTTGATAACACGGCAGACCACATCCTCTTAGTAATTTGTCCTTATTGGAGTTAGTCATTCCCAGTGAATTGTCTCTGATTTTTGGATTACTCAAAATCCACTGGCAAAGGAAGTTAACACAGCACCATGAAATTGTATGAATTAACAGAGGATAATAGTTGATAATAACTGGGGCACCGTCATGACTATTGTGTAATTATTACATGCAGTCTACCAGTTAATTGTCTGTAATGTCATCTTTATTTATCCCATAATGAACCATCAGATTACATAACAATGAAAGAACTTAAATGGACACTATATGAATCCACAGGAATACATTTCTTACATAAACTAAAGATATTTGGCTCATAGAGTTACTGTGATTTACCAGCATCTCTCCATATTTTGCCCATGTCAGGATAGTGTCATCATACCAACACATGGAACATGTTTTCAGGCTTAAGGCTGAACTTTGGTTCCATCATTTAGCCTGAGAACAGTTGACTCAAACTCAGGAACACACAGGGTTTGCATGCATGAGCCTGCACCCATGGCTGACGTTACATTAACCTTACTTTAGCACTCTTTTGCATACTGTTTGCTTGAAAAAACGCAGAGCTTGGACTAGAGTTGAAACATCCTCATCATTGGTTTTAGTATTGCTTGAATACTGTGTGAAGGACTGGATTAGTACTGAGTCTTCAGAGTGAAGTGTTTTTCTTGAACACCCGTGATCAAACAGTTCATTTTAGAGATCGAGCAGGTCGTCTACGCAACTGGAAGGTTGATGGTTTGATTCCCACTGGCTGCAGCGATGGGATCTTTACTCTATGACATAAGATGAGCAAGTAAGAAGTTTTACTTGTTGTCAAAATTCAGTGTTTTAAACTCCAGTTTTACTGGTTTCTTCATTATTTGCGTTTGGCCAAACTGCTATAAGTTTCATTACCTTGCACATCACACCAAAGATAAATAATAGTAGACAAACAGTTTCGTCACAATAAAGACGGATATTCTACTCTAGAGATGGACAAAAGCTTCAGTGGAGGCTCATTTACTGAGTGACCAACCTCTTCATTTAGTATTTCATTTATTTTATTTAATACTTCATTTGGCACAGTGAAGATGAGATGTTAGTGAACTGTTGTCACTCGATGTACTGTAACAGTCTTATAGCTCACATATACTCGGTGATGATGGCTCGTTTACATGGAAGTAGTTTATTAAGTGTCAGAAATTAAAAGAGTTAGAGGCTTCAAGTGTCATCACACTTCAAAATAATTGCATTATTGAAATAATACGGTTATAATATAATTAATTGACACTTTTAGTTCTTCTGGTACTGCTTGTTTTTTCGGACTCGGCTCTTTGTGCAGCTCAGTTTAAGCATAAACAGAGTTTGAGAGTTGATGTTTATATTTCTTTGTCCTGGAGACCTGACTGAGCCGCCCTTTATTTCCCCCCTCAGTGATGACCATAACACCATGGCAACAGCAACATGGTAATAAGACATAGTACAGTAGGACATCCTGATGTTGTTTGACATCCACTGTTACAGAATCGTGGCAGCCTGAACAAACTCTTCAAGCCAGATATGGCAGACAACATGAAAACACTTTCTTCGTCTCTGTGCCTTCATACAGGCAGAAGTCAGAGTCCTGTTTGATGCCAGCTCATTTCCGACTGCTTTTGGGCTACATTCCCACAGGAATGCAGACTGACCTGAAATGGGAAGAGGATAAGACTTTGACCTTGGCTCAGCCTTTATTCTCCCCACTGCTTTCATCACTCAAAACAAAATGTTGTTGGAAACCCCTCTTAACTTGCCACGCAGGCACAAATTCAGAGCGAAAGGAGTGGTATTGATCCTTTAACCTTACACAACACCAGATATGAAGGATGAGAGCTCCAGAACAAGTTATAATCCACTGTCAGAGAAAAACTGTTCGTACTTGACAGGAGAAAAAATACTCAAGTCAGTGTGCATTCACTGCTTTAAGAGAGTGTGCAGCTACACAAAAGGAACACTTTTAAAACATCAGATCCCAATGGAGAAAAATGATTAAAAAAATAAATACCTGTGATGATATTTAATAGAATATCATCGTTTAATAGAAATGAAAACGTTCAACCTACAGAAGGCTCATTTCAGAACTGCCTGGAAATTGAAGTGGAAAATTATGGGAGAAGCTGTTCCGATTGGCTACTGAGACGAGGGATGGTGTCCTGGAGCTTTCCTCCCTAATGTGGACCAGAGCATCGCTGAGCTCTGGACAGTCTGAAATGCAACCTGGCGGTTAGATTGGACCCAGAGGTGCGCTATTGGCGAGGGTTGCCTTCCTCTTCTAGGGACTCCCTACATGCATTATCGTGCACTAGGAGGAAACTCGAGGCCCATTGCACCAGCATAGAGTCTGACAGCGGATCCAGAGGTATCCTCCTGATACCTAATGGCCATCAGGCTGCCAGATGTCCACACCAGTGAGCTAAAGGAGGTTGTTTTGTAGAGCTCTGCCAGCAGTCAGTGTCTTCCAGCCCTGGCGACGGGTTAAGGCAGCGCTCCCCAACCTTTTTTGTGCCATGGACCGGCCTTTAAGGTGTCGAGGAAAAATACAACAAAATAAAACCATTACCGGTACCAAAAATGAATTTCTTCATAACACATGGAGAAAAACCAGGGACACCGAGTTAACGATAACAATGATAAAAACCCTGAAAACCATAAATTTCACACCCAAGCATCGACTCTCGTGGCCCGCTACCAAACGGCTCGCGGGGCGGAGTTGGACTACTTGTATCACCTCATGCTGCCAGCAGCGACACTGACCCCTAGCCAAATGCAAAACTAGTGAAAAAACGTAACTGACCAGATCAAATCCCAGACGTTTAACTGACTTAATGCTTATTCTGATGAAAAAGTATCAAATTATTTTAACCACAGTGAGCGTAGTATGAAGGCAGTCGTACCTCTGGGTGCGCCCTCGAGTTTTGCCTTCTTCAGAGTCATGTACAGTAGAGTATAAAAGGAAATGGTAAAATGTGTTGACTGTCAGAAAAGGCCCAGATGAGCAGATGGAGACTGTTTCTCCAAGGAACCCGCAGGGGAGACCAGACTCCATCCTCTTCTTTTCCCTCCCTATCCTCTTGACTGTGCCAGTCCTTTGCCACCGCAGGCTGAGGAGGTGGCAGTCTCAGTTTTCCTGTCACCCTAGAGCAGGGAGAGAGAAATAGCCATCTGTGATTTACCCAGACCCTGGGCTCATCTGCCACCGACAGAGGAGGAAAAATATTCAATCTTGCTTAAAACCTTCGTGCATTCGAGCGCACGCCACATCTCTGTTGTGACAAATGCTTCTATCAGCCTCTGTGAAGCAAAGTGAAACGAGGACGGGTCGGTGTGAAAATACAAGCGAATAGCTTAACAGACTTGGAGGTAAAAGCAAAAAAACATTACGGCTTATTTTGTTCTGTTGAAGTCGCCTTCTCTGCATCACACAGAATCTCTCCTGCCTGGGAATCCTTTGACAGTAAGCTTGAATTTATATAAAGTCGCCATGTGAAACATCATTATATGGTTTCCTGGAATAAACACAGCATGTCTAGACCATGTCCCCTCTCAGCCAGAAGCTGCAGGGACTGGAAAGATGGAGTAATTGAATCCTGAGCAAAAAAACAGAAAACACAGCTACACCAACAATGGCTCCCTCTCCCTTTCTCCCTCTCTCTCTCCCTCTCTCCCCCCCTCCCTCCCCCCTCTCTCTCTCTCCCCCCCTCTCTCTCTCTCTCTCTCTCTCCCTCTCTCTCTCCCCCTCTCTCTCTTTCTCTCCCTCTCTCTCTCCCCCTCTCTCTCCCTTTCTCTCCCTCTCTCTCTCCCCCTCTCTCTCTCCCTGTCGCTCTCTCTCCCTCCCTCTCTCACTTTCTCTCTCTCTCCCCCCCTCTCTCTCTCCCCCTCTCTCTCTTTCTCTCTCTCCCCCTCTCTCTCTTTCTCTCTCTCCCCCTCTCCCTCTCTCTCTCCCCCTCTCTCTCTCTCTCCCTCTCTCTCTCCCTCTCTCTCTCCCCCTCTCTCTCTCCCTCTCTCTCTCTCCCTGTCGCTCTCTCTCCCTCCCTCTCTCACTTTCTCTCTCTCTCCCCCCTCCCTCCCCCCCTCTCTCTCTCCCCCTCTCTCTCTTTCTCTCTCTCCCCCTCTCCCCCTCTCTCTCCCCTTCTCTCCCTCTCTCTCTCCCCCTCTCTCTCCCTTTCTCTCCCTCTCTCTCTCCCCCTCTCTCTCTCCCTCTCTCTCTCTCCCTGTCGCTCTCTCTCTCTCCCTCCCTCTCTCACTTTCTCTCTCTCTCCCCCCCTCCCTCCCTCCCCCCCTCTCTCTCTCTCCAGTTCAGATGAGTAAACTGGAGCTGGAGTCCTGAAATGTGTTGCATGCTGGGCTGTTTTTGTGATGTGCTGGCACCCTCTGCTGCTAGCTGAGGAGAATGCTTGGACCTTTTTTCATTTAACATGCATCCTTTTTCCAATTTCGGTGCTCAGATTGTGATATTTTAAATGCTACCTTTATTATTATTGTTGTTGTTG
Source organism: Rhamphochromis longiceps (assembly GCF_057381845.1). Classification (NCBI taxonomy): domain Eukaryota; kingdom Metazoa; phylum Chordata; class Actinopteri; order Cichliformes; family Cichlidae; genus Rhamphochromis; species Rhamphochromis longiceps. The sequence continues at coordinate 2,542,855 of NC_140566.1, forward strand.
TTATTATTTACTCATTTAGAACAAAAGCAGTGCCGTAAAGGGTTTGGTCAGCAGCTTTAATGTAAAAACTCTAATTGCACCATGTTTCACCCACCGATGGTCAGCTTTAGGGCCACGCTCTGATGAGTCTAATTAAAAAATATACATCTGCACATTTTGCCTAATAAAGCAATGTGAGCTTTAATGTGCTTTGTGTAATCCAGACACACTGATGCACCCTCACACAGTCTGCTAGTTTATTATCACAGCCTGCCTCAAATCCAAGTTGATGTGATTTTCTGTGGTGCAGCAACCAGCTGGCAATAATGAAGCTAAAATAAGTAGAGCTTATTATACAGCGGTGCATACGAGGGTCTGTCCGCGTCGCAGTCACTTCTCCAGTAAAAATATGCCACTCTGCAGGGTTTGACTCTCGGTGACACATCCTTGTTAGTGTGGAAGACTCCAGTGCCATGTGCATGGGTGTGTGCTGACAGAGCCGTCTCCTCTGCATGAAGCAGATTTCTCGTGTTTTCAGAGCTAAGTGGGTGTAATGAGCAAAAAATAATGCTGCTTTGCAAAAACTAGATTCTTTTGATTATCGCACGGCATCAACAGCTCTCTACAAACATGCTCTTCAACACTGTGAATGTATCCAGATGTGTAAAGATGTTCCTGATTTGTACAGAATTATGCGCTTAAAAGGTTTGTGTTTAAGAAACCGCGTAAACAAGTCTGCATGCAGTTTGCAGTTGAAATGTGCTAATTGGTCACTGCCTGCTGGGCTCCTTACATCACACCAGTACGTGACAGCAGGAGCTGCACAAACTTAAAAGTTGCTTTACGTGTTACTGCATCAGAGTTCACCAAATTAAACTCTGAGGTCAACTTCTTGTTGGAACCTGCAGTGAAGTGGGAGAACATTAAACATCACCCTCACATACAGAGCAACCATCATTGCCTTTGAAATACAGATTTGTCTCTGGGCAAAAGGTTCACGCGATCAATACGGCTATTGTAATAGAGTCTACCTTTATTTCCTTTTAACTGTGCTTTAGATCACTTTGATAGCTCTCTCCCAAGCTGCCGTTAACCTTGATTCAAAGGTCTTTGGCTCAGTGCTATCTCTTGGAGTTGACCTGTTAAGAGCTGCGGTGGAGGTGACTGCTTTGATGCCTTTATGCTGCCTCTGCTGCTTCCCTGACTTGCCTCGAGCTATACAATACACTTACGCACAAGACTGTCAGAAGAAATGGAGAAGCTGAGAACACACGGATGTGTTTGCGCATCTTGTGATGCTGAGATGTTGGACGATCCAAGTCAGAAGCCACATGCAGCACTAGTGCATCCCCCTCCTCCCTGATGCATTTCCCCTGTCAGTGTACACATGTAGTTCATAGGTTACAATCAATCATTTAACTAGACTGTTGTGAAGGAGCGCGAGTAATGAGATGCGGCCTGTTCTTCAGAGTTTGTAATGGGGTCGCTCCCCGTAAGGACCCCTGGGTGGATCGCTTCCTTCTTCTTCTAGAATCACGTGTTTTGGCTCAGAGGTCATTATCCTCTGCTCCCAGTCCCATGTGTCTTTGGCCCTGGGGGGGAAGTAAAGGAGGCATCTGCAGAATACTTACTGCCTGTAGCTACATAGAAACAAAATGTGTGAAATCCAAAACAAGATATTATTTTGTAATTTCTTACTGTGACCTTTGAAGGCCGTTTGTAAATGTAATTATATCTAAATTTAGCTTTACATGCTGTAATTTGGTGAAATGGATGGTTTCATGCTCAGATACAGACACTGTAATGGGAGTGATTGTTACAGTTATTTTTTGAATTAATATTATTATTCCAGCCTTTCCCTCCTCTGCCCTCCATCACTGCGCACATTTTCTGTAGGTCTTAGCTTGTTCTAGCTTTAGCCATGTTACTGGTTAGTAGGATATTGTGGAGCCGTCATCACCCATTTGGATCATTTATGAGAAACGAGATGAATATAAATTACATTTCTTGTTTTTATAGTTGCTCATTTATTCAGCGGGGCTTTTTTAAAAATATACATGAACTTGAGTGGATTGGTGAGATAAAAGGACGACTGTAACTATGTGGGAGCATAAACGCAAAATAGATGGTTACGCTGCAGATTTCTCAACTGTGACCAGTTGGAAGATGTCAGAGTGAGCACAGAGAGGACTCCTTCATCATTTATCCAACACTTCCCATTTTTATTTTCTCTTCTTTGCTTTAAGTAGATTAGTTTGGCATCTGGTGCAAATTTCACGTTTCTGAGGTCAGGTTTTGATCTCTTCTATTATCTTTCATCATAATTCTTTTCTTACAAACAGCCTTTTTCTTCTGTTTTAATACTAGAAGCACCAACAGGGTCATTTTAACCTTGTCCTGCAAAGACAACAGCCATTGAAGACATGTAGTTGTTATTTTCTAGTAACAGTTTAGGTTTTAGGGCTATTACTAGTTTTAGAATTCATAATAAAGACTACATATACTCGAATAATGTAATTTTCTGTGTGAGGAAGTGTTACACTGCACAGCTGTCTGGCAGACAGACCGGGGAGGTAACCAAGCAACAGTTTGTGCACGGCATGGCAAAAATCAATGAGTCCTGTATCTGGGAAGTTCACGTTTGTACTCTGCACCAGTGGAGGGTGTGGCCATTGAAGGTCTGTGAAATCCTGAGCTTAAAGGTTGGCAAGATGGACAGCGTGGGTAACTCGCTGGAGAGTACAAGCAGGAGAAGGTACGCCTCCCTGTGGAAATGAAGGACTCTGCTGATGGAGCACAAACGTTAGCGTCTGCACAGGCCGAAAGTGAAAGGGGCAAATCGAGGTCAGCCACACCATCGCAAACCTCCAACTTCAGAAAGTCATGGATGCAGCTAAAACTGGACATATTGGACTAAACCTGCGAGCATTACTAATGTTCTGATCCAAAGCAGGCAAGAAACAGCAAAAGACCACAGTATGGGCGCGATATGGTGCATAGAGGCCCAGTAATGTGCTCATGCTGGGTCAGCACGCCACCCTTTTTCCACCACCTTGGAGTCCTTTTTATGATTAATGGGCAAATGGTGGATTTATACATCGGCATGGTGTCTATGCTGATGCTGTACTAATCTGTTGTGGTTAAAAGCGAGCTGAATGCGAAAACAAAGCTGCCTATTCACTGGTCGATCTATGCACCTGCCCTCACCGATGGCCATGAGCTGTGGGCAGTGGCTGAAAGAATGAGCATGTAAGCAGCAGAAATGAGTTTCCTCTGAAGGGTGGTGGGGCTCTCCTTTGGAGATAGGGTGAGGAACTCGGTCATTTGGGACGGACTCAGAGTATAGCTGCTACTCCTTCACATCAAAAGGAACCAGCTGATGAGGTCTGGGCGTCTGACCTGTTTTACACCACTTAGATCCCTCTCAGCTAGCTCGTCCAAACTGCACTGCGTTCATTAAACCTGTTGTCTTTTTAAAGTTTTAATGCTTTGCGTCTTCTGTTTAATCTGAACAAGCCCCTAAAATAGTCAGCGATCATTGTCGCCCTCTCAGGGTTTTTATTAGCACTGTTCATTTTAAAGCTCAGCTTTTGAACCTGACGATGTAACTGCATCGGCTCAGTTTGCCAGACATCAAATATTTGAACGGCTCAGAAAAGAATCACTCTGAGGCTAACAAAGATTTGAATGGGCACATGGAAGCTGAGGATCAGGAATTTATCCAAACCATGCAGCAGTGTATTAATGCCTAAGCTCATGCTCTGGATGGATCATCTCAGGTGTTCTTGTGACTGACGTTTGGCCCATTTTCAGCACGTTTTTCCTGCTGCAGTTGCATTTCTCTCTGCCCATCAGGGCCTCATACGATCCAAACCATAGCTGTGTAGCCACCACGTAGCACCATTATACACCAGCTAGTCCAACTTCAGCAACCCTGCAAACGCCACTGCTGTTTAGTTTTCCATCTTCATTTATGTCCGAAATGACAGCAGAGATGTACGTTTGCATTTTCCAGAAATCCCTCAGTCTGAACATCCTATATCATTATATGGAAACAAGCTTACTTGAGTTTGGGAACTGAAGAGGAGTTGCGACCAGGAAACTGCTAATGACATCGGATTGCAAGCAGCTAGAAGGGGTGGTGAGAAAGACTGGGCATCTCTGGACTGTTGCCCCCATGACATGAAGCTGGAAAAGTACTGGTCCTATTGGTAGATGTCTTGGTTTTGACATTTAGTATTTTAATGTCAAAACCATGGGAAGAATATGAAAGACCTTGTGGTCTTGCACTGGATTTAAGTAGGTTTCTTTGCTTCTTTTCTCACTGTGTGATTTTCAGTCTGTTGTGGGTGCAGACTCTATGTAAGAGACTTTGAGACCCTGTTTAGCATCACGAGTTCTGACCTAGCCTCCAGCCATCCTGTTTCTGAACATATAACTTACAGTGCCCCCACACACCACTCACCCTGTTTCTAGTCTCTGTCTGTGAGCAATTAGTCTGTGTTTATCTGTTTCCTGCTTTCATCTGATCTGTTCGCTGACCAGTGCTGGGACAGCTGGGTCTGTAGGCTGCTTCCCTAGGAGAGGGTGAATGCGTGCAAAGGAGCTGAGGAAGGGAGGAGGTGAACTGAAACATCATGGAGCTGGCATTGGCTCATGCATCTGAAAGTTATTGGAACATGGAGTATTTCCCCTCCTTTTTATGTTCCTTGTTGCTCTCTGGAGTCTGTTTCCCCCCACTTCAACCAGACCCCCAACCAAATCGCGTGCTGAATTGTTTGGAAATGACTCCAAATGAAGCCTTGGCTCTGTACTCAGACTCTGCGTGTGTGCGTGTGTGTGTGTGTGTGTGTGTGTGTGTGTGTGTGTGTGTGTGTGTGTGTGTGTGTGTGTGTGTGTGTGTGTGTGTGCATGTCTGTGTTTTTGCACGCCAGTTTGAACCTGCGATCATTTCTGCAGGCCTTTGGCAAAGTCAGCACACGACATGTTGGTACTCTTACATGAATTTGACAAACCATCTTCTTCTTTCAGCACGGTGTAATAGAAACACTTTTGTGGAGGTTTATTTGGCATTAACTTTATTTACATGTGTGGGATTTAATTTATCTTTGCAGTCTGAAGGCAAGGTCAGGTCATTTTCCGTCAATCCGGTCTTCAAGTGATGACGTGATGAATCCTGCTTCTGGGCCCAAACTAAGGCTGTTGTGTGTTTAACATGTTTTAATGCTTTGTATCTTGTTCTATTTAATCTCAACAAGCCCCTAAAAACATTCAGTGATCACTGTCGGCCTCTCTCGGTTTTTATTACTGCTGTTCATTTTAAAGCTCAGTTTTTTAAACCTTACGGTGTAACTCCAGCCCATGCAGCAGTATATTAATGACTAACCTCGTATTGTGGATGGATTATCTCAGTTGTTCTCCTGACTGAAGTTTGGTCCGTTTACAGCATCCTGCCATGCGATTGCATTTGTCTCTAACCATCAGGAACCTTCACGTTAACTTTTATCCAGTGGAATAAAGTTAGCGTTCATCCTCCAGCTTCACTGTGTTTATGCTAACATAGCTGTGTAGCTAGCGATCACATAGCACATCATTATATACCAGCTAGTGCAACTGCAGTAACCCTACAAACGTCACTGCTGTTTAGTTTTCTGTCTTCATTTATGTTGGAAGTGATAGCAGAGCTGTACGTTTGAATTCTTTCAGAAACCTCTCAGTCAGAACATGCTATATCATGTTTAGGTGGAAGCTAGCGAGCTAACTTCCTGCTAACTTCTAACTCTGTTAAATTTAATAAATTCTGTTTTCATGGATGCCTGGATGTTAAACTTAATTGTTACACCTGGTAAAGCAGCAACACTGATGATTTTATTAAAGATGAAAGGATTTAGACAGTTTGTAACTCTCAGTGATGCTGCAGTGATCGTTTGACTTTGGGACCTGAAGCGGAGTTTGGACCCAGACACTGCTAATAACATCAGACTTAAAGACCGGATTGACTTCTGAGAGAAATACTTCACTGTTACATGAGTGTATCACTCCACCTTCCATCTAATGCCATCCCAGAAAATCAATTCTATCCATTTTGACACAAAGTTTTTAGTAAAATCTCAGTTTATGAGGATTCATCGAGGTATTTAAAGGCATCTTCATGTCTGTGTATTTGATGCATTTTTTGTATAACTAAATCAGTAGAAGGACTTCTGTGTCCAAAAGCCGTAGTTGTGCTTTGTTTATAATTAGTAAATGCTGTAGTTGCCCATTAACATGTTAGCATGCTAGTTTTAACATTCAGCTCATGTTAGCATGCTAGTTTTAGCATTCAGCTCAGAGCATTATGTAACAGTTGCTAGCTTTGACCAGTTTGAAGTTATTTCCTGCCCCAAAAATTGGTTAGCTAGATTAGCATTAAATACAGATTCCTCCTTCATCACATTAATGCTCGTTTGATTGACCGGTTTAGAGCTTTTTCCCCTACATGAATTATTTCCTTGTAAGTCTCACTGCATACTTTTTTACAGTAATAAAGCTAAACTAGTGGTCAGTGGTCAGCTCTCCCAAAGGAACAAACAAGTTATTGCTGCACCTCATGGACCTTAATACAAGCTTTCTCACTGCATTACAGCAAAAGTAATTTGTGCCAAGGCAGCCTGGTGCTATAATCCCCAGCAGTAGAAGGCAGAGGGGGGCAGGCTAACGTGATTTCCTGGCTGTGGCCTAGACGGGACTCAGACCTGTATTATCTGGCCATCAGAGAGACTTAGCTTCAACTGTAATATCTGTGTGGAGAGCAGGAAATGGCCTTTGTGTTGCTGGCCAATATGGCCTGCGGAGAGGAAGCGAGGAAACATGCACTGTGCCGTGCCGGCCCATTGCAGCAGTGTTGTAGAGGAGTGGGGGTGTCGTTTGTTGTAAAGCCTTCCCTCCTTCACTAACAGTTCCCACAGGTAAGTTTCATTAAAAAAGTGTCTCTCATTTGTCTCCATTTATTTTTTTAACCTTATATTTGATTATGTAAGAGAACTATGTTGTAGCACAGAGCTGCTTCTGAGTTTAAAAGATTAAAGCAAACTCTAAGGAGGAAGTGTTTTGCAGGATGGCGTGCTCACTCTTTTTCATGCTAGCAGGTTTAATGGAAAATCGGAGCAGAGCTGAAGCGTTGTAGCTCACGGGGTTGAACATCTGGGCTGCTGCAGCCGGAGGAGAGAGCAAGCTAGCACATAAACAAAAAGTGTCAGGTCCACTGTACGTGCTCTCGTGTGTCGTACACTAGGACGGACGTTGACAAGCGATTATGACAAAGATGTCCACGCTAAAAACACAGCGTCACGCTCGAGTCTGTGCAGATGGGCAGCTCCAGAGCCTCTACAGCCTGCTAAAGCTTCTTCCCAGTTTGTGTTGAAAAAGAAGAGACTCCTTTTTAGACATATTGATATTTGAGATATTTGTAGAAAAACTGGCGCATTTCAGCCTCCTCCTCCCTCCTGATGCTGGTAAAGCCATGCAGAAACAATGCTCATTGACCTCATGTTGGCCTGTTCTGTTGCCCCTGAACTTAATTGTTTTGATATGTCTTTGCACGCTATATAACTGTGTAATTTGAGATCCAAAGAGATCTCAAGATAACCTTGTAATGCAATTGTGCACAGTCCTCAAAATATTATCAGCAAGCCACTGACTGCACCTTTCCAGCTCTGTTCAGCTCCGTGTTGTGCCTAAACGCACACCAGTCGCTGAAACGATACCCTAAACTCTTTTTTGTTTGTTTGGATTTCATCCCTCCGAGCTTTTGAAACTCTGTTATCTGGGCGCAGCGATGGCCGTGGGGGACATGGCCAAGCGTAGGCATGTGTGTGGGAAGTGAGCAGGCAGGCAGGCTGTCACTTAGCATTACAGCACTACAGGCTCCCCATGGGTGGCATGAGGAGAGTGGAAAGTGATAAGACAAGAGAGAAAGAAGAGTAAGGAGGAAGAACAGGACTGAAGCAAATGATATACAGCAGCCCACACGCGCTCAGCCCCAGCAGCCCTGAGTCAAGGAAACCTGCTGTTTGTTTTTCTTCTGATTAGACCGACTGCTGAAGACAAGCCCTCCGTACGTCACTGCTGACCTAAAAATGCAGAGGAAGGGGTTAAAAAATCAGTAAATGATGGCAAAACTGTGACAGCACTGTGTTGAAATACAAGTTTATATAAAATAGACATAAATGTTACTGTACGACTATCACTGCAGGACAAACTGTAGTCGTAGTGTCCCACTTTCATTGCTTAATAGTGCAGACATCCTCAGTGGCTAATAAAAAAAGGACAAATTAGCTGTTAGTTAATTTGATAGGTTCATGTTAAATGATGGTTTCTCTTCTGTAGTCGTGTATCAAATTTGTCATGCAGGAAAAATCAGTGACATTACCTGCTTTGTTTGTTTGCAGGCCAACTGTGCCTGCACACATGCAGAGATGCTGTCTCCTAAATGTCAGCTGTTTAAAGATATGCAAATGTCTCATTTTCAGCGAGCAGTCCTCGTCTTAGTGCTCAATAACCTATCCACAGACAGATGCAGGGAAATACGGCTCTGTGTTCTGTATCTACGATCAGCATGGACCCTTCTTTACGCCCCTTTGTGTAGTAAGCACAGAGTAGAACCGCTGTATTGACTATATCGATCTTTTACCAATCTGTTCCTGCTTCACTGTTGTAAGCATGACGTGTGAAAGAGTCGGTCCGTCCTCCGTGATGTCCCACGATGGCATTAGATGCTGCCCCCCCCATGCTGGCACAAACCTTGAACAAAGGGAGATTATGTTTCCATGGATGCTGACGCAGTGGCACTCCTGCGTCTGATTACTTTTGTTTATAACCCACTGCTGTCCCATGACAGGGGTTGCCTCAGTTTACCTCGGGAGCTGCCAAATTTGGATAAACCCTGTGGGATACAGGAGCCCATTGTAGTTTCAAACCATCGTCAAAAGTGACATGATTATATACACAGCAGCAGCACTGTGTGGATGGGATATGGGCCCTGTGCGCCAGCGGGAGTGGCAGAATGTAAACATTGACTGGGTGGCCCGTTCCCAGTCTCAAGTTGAGGCTAAAACTGAACTACATAACTTCAAGTGAAAGCTGAGTTTGCTTTGTGTCTGCATGATGCAGTATTAACTGCTGGTTTAATTTCAAAATTAAATATATGAATGGATGGACGAGAGATCCAACCACAACCAGGACAGGTTGTCTCTCTGTGACAGACTGGCGACCTGTCCAGGCTGTACGATGCAGGCAGGGCACAGAAAGAGACAGACAACCATTCACACTCTCGGGCACTTTAGGATCACCAGTTAAACCCCTAACCCCGCTAACTGCACGAGTACCCGGAGAGAACCCACACAAACACAGGGAGAACATGCAAACGACACACAGCCAGATGGTGGATTCAAACTCGCAACCCTGTTTGCTGCAAGACAGCAATGCTAACCACCTTAGAGAGATATTTTATATCATGTAAAGTTGAATCAGGAAGCACAGAAGAAGAATTCATGGAAATCAAATCAGTACCGGAATACATGGAATGTCCCAGTAGTTGGAATTTGGTGAAACAGGAATACTAGATAAGCCGCTAACGGCAATCTTTGCTACAATCCTTGTAAATATTTGAAGCGCTCATGCAGAGGGAGTTTTGCCCAATCTGATCTCAGCATAAATACATTTGACGTAGCATTTAGGGGGTGCATTTGTTCAGCTGTCAGAGTGCATTTGGCCCAGGGGAGCTCTGAACCTTTGGAGTCAGACTAGCATCGGGCTGATTTCTGTAGAAATAATAAAGCAGACAGTGTTGGTTTACAGAGGGCAGAGAAACGTAAGATTGAAATAGATACAGAAGGGGGTTAAATGAGGTCGGAATGAAAGAGTTTACCGGTGCATAAAAAAGAGCAATGGGAAGCACGGAGAAGGTGATTTGAGTGAGCACAGGGCTCGAGAAAGGGGAAACATAAAAAGAGTAAGTGAGGCAGAGAAAGTGAGCACATATGATAGGCAGGAAGAAAGAAAGGAAAGAGGGAGAGGGAAGTGCGGGAGGTTGGTGCTGCAGCGTGTAGAGTTAGCCCACTTAGAAGTAAAACATCTCTCTGCTGCGCCTCTGCTGGCATCTGCCACCACTGAACACAGCTGAAGCCCATCTGAGGAGCTCCTCTGTCAGCCTTCCAAACCCGACATGAGACACACGGCACGCCGCGGCACGAAGACGAAGGAGTGAAGCAAACGGGAGCTGGCTCCGGGCTTGAAGTGAGAGAAAGGAGCAGCACAAAGACCAACGGGATAAAGGAGCAGAAACGTCCGTGTCATTAGGCTGCACGCTGATCATCAGTCATTCCTCACGCACTGAATCAGTCAGGAGCAGAAGAGACAACGATGATCAAGTCCAGCTGGTTCTATGTCAAGTTCAAGTACAATGAGAAGGTACGTCCACATGCAGGTTTTACCTCGGGGCTGCAGGCCTGTGTTAAAGTGGAGGTTAAATACGTGAGTTCTCAGTGTAACTGTGCAAACACAGTTTCTAATGCCATTTGCATGATAATATTGCGTTTTTATGGGAGCACTGCACTTAAGTGAGAACACTTTCTACTTGTTGTTCGAGTGTTTGCCACAATAAAAGGATGAGTTCAGTTTTCTAAAAGTCTCCATTTGTGCTCCGAGCTCTAAAAACAAGCCGAGCAAACAGATTTATTTAGGTATTTCATATATCTGCCTCATTCTTCGCTCTCTGCTTTCACATTATGTTCAAAGTCCTTGCTCTGAATAATTTGTGTAAATGTAACGTGAAGCAGATCCATACTTGTGATTTAATGTAACGCCTGCTCGATGGCTGTTATGTTTCCATGAGGGCAGACCTTTTCTTGTGAGGTAGCGCACCTTTAGTGATGTCATCGTCTGGTCCTGTAGCCTGTGTAATGTGATGAGTCTGATAGACTGTTCTGTGTGAGCCTGACATTAGGCTGTGAAAGCCAAGCTTTGGGCCAGCCATTAGCACTTTCGCTAACTGCTCGCTGCTCTACTAATGAATAGCTACAGTTACAACTGCCTTCAGTCAGTTAACCAGTCATTTAGGCAGCGAGGCCATCTATCAGCCAGACGACAGCCACCAGCGACCATCTAGCCAGTCAGCTGTCCTCCTGCTAAGTCCCTGCCTCGTCTCTTTTTGTCTCGTGACCAACGGTTTTTTGTATTGACCCCTTATGCCGATCGTGTTCTCCACCTAGCATCAGGTGTCTGCCCTGTAGGATCATCCGAGCTATCCGGTTACAGAAAAACGGTCACGCATGGCTCAGTTTACTTTGGTTTACTCTTGGTAGGCTAAAGCATTCGGCACATTAAATATATGAAATAACAGTGCATGTGTTACACTGTCTTTGCTATAATCAGGGCTATTATAGCGGATAAGTGAGTGTGTGCCAAGTGGCCTCGTGGGAGCATCTGTTGGTGCCCGAGGTGCTCCGTTTCCATCTGGTCTGCCATTTTGTACTTGAGCAGTCTCGGGGTGTGGAAGTAGGAAGATGGCTGCTCTGGTTTGATCTTTTCTAACCGAAATCTGTTTTTGCAGCCTGTCTAATATTTCATGGTGTGTGTTTAAACAAACTTAATGAAAAAGAGGAGACTGCTTCACTATGATGCAGAGATCTAATATTTCAAAGCGTCTGCTTCTAAAAACGAGATGCACAAGTTTGGAAAACGCTCTAATGCGCCTCCAATGTGTTTTATTGTGTTATATAAAACCTGCAAAGTGACATTAGAGATAAGTGGAACAGCTGGGGAGTGTCAGGTTAACAGTGTCAGTGTAACAGTGGATGCTGGTTAAGGCAACCATGCAAACAGCCAGTGGCAGAGTGTAAAAGTGTAGTGTCCTCCTCCTGTAGTGTGTTTTCAGTATCATCCTTCCTGGATTCCACTATTTTCCTTCTTGTCTGTAGCTAAAAGAAAGTGTGCACAACAGGATGTGTGTGTCAGTGCTTACGAGGGTAAGCTGAATGTGCGTTGGCGGAGGCAAGGCTTATGCAGTCGCCTGCTTTTCCTGCTCCCAGCTGTCTTGCTTCAGAAGCAGCAGCCTCTGTGTGGTTATGTGTGATTGACAGGTGTGCTTTCAGCAGCATGTGAATGGGAGCTGACCTTAAACAAGCGCTGCCATGTTTGACTGAGTGCCTGTCCCCCACCACCCACCTCTTTTGTTCTCTGAAGAAAAAGAGTGAGAAGGGCACAGAGTGCTGTAGCTTCTAGATCAAGAACGTGCGGGTCCTCAAAGTCTGGGGGAAGGGTAATTGCTGCCCCCGTGTGTGGGCTCATGCCTTAAGTGAGATAGGTGTAGGTAACGACTGGTGAGAGGTGGGAGGTCAGTTGCATTCCTCAGAGTGGAAAGAGAGCACAACACTGAAATTGTGCTCTGTCTGTCTTTGCCAGGACCCCCAGTGGGCCGACTGTGGGGCTGCAGACCTACAGAGGGCAAACAGTGACCTTACTCCCACTGGACTAATTCAATTACACACACACCCTGTGATTAGTGTGTTAACTACAGCCTCTCCCATAGCTGGATGGCTGCACCCAGAGACACTTAAATTATAGTACAGAACTATCAAAATGTGCCATATTTTTCATACATAAGGCGCACCGGATTAAAAGGCGCATTAAGCGAAACAAAATAGTCAGATAAGTCGAACTTTCCTCAACTCATTCTTCTTGCTTCCTCCACTTCTGTACCATTGATTCATTAATGCTGAATCCTCTGCAGCAGCTCTATTCCCATGTTGTTGCAGTATATTAATGACTAACCTCGTATTGTGGATGGATTATCTCAGTTGTTCTCCTGACTGAAGTTTGGTGCGTTTACAGCATCCTGCCATGCGATTGCATTTGTCTCTAACCATCGGGAACCTTCATGTTAACTTCGAGTGGAAAAAAAAGTTAGCGTTCATCCTCCAGCTTCACTGTGTTTATATTATGCTAACATAGCTGTGTCGCTAGCGATCACGTTGCACATCATTATATACCAGCTAGCCCAACTTCAGTAACCCTACAAACGTCACTGCTGTTTAGTTTTCTGTCTTCATTTATGTTGGAAGTGATAGCAGAGCTGTACGTTTGAATTCTTTCAGAAACCTCTCATTCAGAACATGCTATATCATGTTTAGGTGGAAGCTAGCGAGCTAACTTCCTGCTAACTTCTAACTCTGTTAAATGTAATAAATCCTGTTTTCATGGATGCCTGGATGTTAAACTTAATTGTTACATCATTCATATATCATTTTATTAAAGATGAAAGAATTTAGACAGTTTTTAACTCTCAGTGTTCGTTTGACTTTGGGACCTGAAGGGACGGAGTTTAGGACCCAGATTCCTCTGCGAGGCTCCTGACTACGGTAGCCGTAACGCTCCAACAATCCATCAAGCGGTGCGGCTTCGTAGCTTAGCAAAGTCGTACTAAAACATTTTTGACAGATTGCTGAGCGCTGTGTACGACATGAAATCAGTTCGAGGTCAATAAGCACAATCAGAATTCATACATAAGGCGCACTGATGATTTTTGAGAAAATTAAAGGAGTTTAAGTGCGCCTTATAGTCTGAAAAATGCAGTACATTTTTCTCACGGATGGCTGCGTTACCGTCTTCGTTTTCCCGACCTTCTTCCCCACACACTTTTGACAAATACATTTTTTACTCATCTTCAACCAGCACCCCCAACTCCACATTTAAATTTGCGATACATCCGTTTGTGTTTGACAATATAACTGGCACCGAAAAGCAGAATTAGCATTGTGTGATGTTCTTTGGAACAAGCTTGAATGTAAAGACTGCCAGCTGAGAAATGAATACTTGAACAAATATATTTACTTTTCAACACTGATCACAAAGAGATAAGTTACTAACATCAATTTCTCAGTGCTTTGGAAAGTATCTGCTCCTGAGTATACATTTGGCAGATGGTTGGCTGCTTCTGCGGCTGGCACCTGTTAACCATTTACTGTAAGAGGCTTTTATTCATACTGCAGAAGTACAGTATGGTGACGTGCCCAATAGTTTCTTGGGTTTTTATACAAATAATGTCCGGCACACATCACAATATTTATCTATGAAGTATATCTCGTATCCAATTTTGCCGTTCACACAATGTTTTCTGCAAAATGACACACTCAGGGATCCTGTTATTACATTCAAACCTTGAAACAAATTGTGGCTTTCGTCGCATTTGCTTATTTATACGCAGGCTCTTTTGGTAAATACAAGCTGAGCCTTTGTTGCTCCGTAACGTGGTGCGGAGCTGCTAAACCTCAGTCAGTTTCTGTGTATCTGCAGCCTGTCAGACTTATTTAAAGTATTTAAAGACAACAGAAATAATACGCTGAAGATTTTAACTTTATACAAGTCACATGGGAAGACTTCAAATATGATGAAGACTCTTGTATAGGATAAATGGTGACGGAGATTTACTTCAACATTAGAGTGTGAGCCCCGAGCAGACTGCTCTGTTCCCCCTGTAGAGTGAGGGGCTGTGGGACTGTTGACTCTGTATTTACTGAGCCTGTATGCTAGGCTTGGGTTGTGAATGCTGGGGGTGACTATAATGACTATAATGAATGTGAAAACGACAGAGTGGGTGTGGGTTAACATTAAGGACGGCTAATTGCAGGCTCTGGTGATGCCACAGTGTGTTATGAGATATGAGAGATAAATGGTGTGGAAGTCCCTCTTGGGTGGTTTCGTGCATTTCAAACAAACTCGGAGAGAAGGATGAAGACAAATGCTATACGTCCGCGTGAACCCTGGTGATTGGGGCACATAATCCTTGTCCTGAAGACTTCTGGGAGACGTTTGCTCCTTTGCTCCCAGGTTTTTAGTTTACATCTTATTTACCGTTTTTGAGGATTTCTCCAGCGTAGCCAAAGCTGTTTCCTTTTCATCAAATAATGAATGAGCTGAACACCATCAAAGTTGTATCCCTCTGTCTATCCATCCACGCTTATAGGACTTTAATGAGAGTTTATTGGAGGCGTTTTAGTCAAGCCGGTTTAATTTATTTATGCTTAAAAGCTGGAGCACTAAGAAGCTTACAGAACTTTCGACCTCGGCAGCACTTGCTGCAAAGCGGGACCTTCTTTTTTCTTTTTTCGCCGTGAAATCCTTTCTTACGTTTACAGACATATTGAAATTCTAAGAAAGCACTCCAGAGCTTGCCAAAGGGATTACTGGTAAATCCCTGCAAACTCCAGATGTTTTCCCAGGCAGCACACAGCAAGGAAACAACACCCAGCCCCTGTAAACATCTGTCAAACAAAAAGCCTCCGCCACAGAGGAGACAACAGAAGCTTAGAGGGAGTAAAGTAGCTCGACTAGTCAGATTTTCACTCTATTAGATCTGTTTGTTCGCAAAGAGCTAAGTGATTTTTGCAGGGCCTGCATTGCTATGAGCGAAAAACCCTAAACTACGACTGAAATGTGTGGCAGAAGAAGATGGGGTCATGAAGATGACTGTTCTGCCTACCTTCTGTCATGAAAAGCCAGAGCTGAAAAAACTGTGACTGTTTGAAAAACGATGGTTTTAATGTTTGGAGGCATTCAGTGACACATAGTCAAAGTCTCGGCCACGTGTCTGAAAGACCGGGCCGCGGAGCTGCCAGTGAATGGTGAAGCCACGGGAGCAGTTTGCCTTTGTGTGTCGATGGCAGTCGCTGCTGGGTTCAGGCCTCGGGCAGGATCTCATATCTCCCTGCCATGTTTGTGTTAATTTGCTGGATGTAAACATGGTGAGTGGGCTGTAACAAGGCAGGGCCTGCCTCTGTGTCTCTGGTCTCTAGCCTCCTCAGCGGAAAACAGAATGGAGACGGGGAGCGGCTGACCAGTGTCTGGATCACTGAACAATTGCAGGCCGGAGAGAGAGCGTGAGCCCTCAGTGTAGCCACTAGGGACATAGCTGACAGATGGATGGAGCGAATGACTGGATGCCTAGCCAAGTGGAAAGACAACTTTTACCCACACGGGCTGTATGCTTTTGCTTGTCGCCTTTTATCTCCATCTCTTACACATAACCTGAAGGGTGAAAAACAAAAAAAGCAGGTTCTTCTACATTACGCATATCTGCATGCTGTGGCTGGTGCAGACTTTGGTATGCATTTGTGTACTGTACTTATTAGAAGGGTCTTCAAACTAGGGCTGCCACAAACGATTATTTTGATAGTCGACTAGTCACCGATTATTTTTGCGATTAGTCGACTAATCAGATCATCATCCATTGGACATAAAACGTACAGCTTATTGCACCAGCAGCATCTGCTCTTATATAACTATCATTAGCTTACAGCTTTAAGTGTTTAAGGTCTGTGCTAACTAAAAATAAAGACAAGATGATAGTTTATTAAATTTGAATGAAATTTGCAGATTGTTTCAGTGAAGTTTAATAAACTCCTTGCTATCTAAAATATAACAGGACACCGGAGTAAACTCTCGAGCATCTCACACTTCTGATAATCAGCTGTCTGCTTGACTTTATTCAGCTGTGTAAAAACTATAACTTTAATCTCAGCCAAACCGATTTACTCAGGAACAAATAAAATACTAAAAAAAAAAAGCCAAACAATAACATTTTAAGTTATCTAAGTGACTCATATATCCTGTTTAACCTGAGCAGCGAAAGACGGCGGTGGGTTTGAAAACGATCTGCCGGGAGTCCGGTGTTCTCACGGCTCTAGTGAGCCTAGCCCCCGGTTCGCTATCGAGCTAGTGGGTAACAGACGTCTCCGAAAACGTCGGAGCGCTTTTGAAAATATGTGGTGTCTTGATAAACTGAGCAGATATTTGAGGTTTACACAGCTACATTCTCGCCTGAAAATATGTTAAATGTTTATTTTGTGACCCATAAAGAATAACAAGAGTAATAGTAAAACTAACTAGCTGCCGCCATTGTTGGAAACTGCGCTGGGCTGCGCTATGAATTCTGGGACAGAGCTACTTCTTCTTCGGGGTTTAACGGCAGCTGGCATCCTTGTACATGCAGTGCTGCCATCTTCTGTTTCAGTCCGTTATTACACTCTTAAATCCTGCTACTCATTCCTGCGTCTTTTGTGATCTTACAAAGCTTCAAACGACGTGTCGACTATTAAATCAGTCGTCGACGATTTTGATAGTCGACGTAATCGTGACTAGTCGACTAATCGTGGCAGCCCTACTTCAAACATATGAATGTTCACACACCATAGCAACACATGACAAATAACGGGGTGAGGGGTACACTGCAAAAACTCAAAGTCGTACCAAGTATATTTGTCTTATTTCTAGTCAAAATATCTAATTGCACTTAAAATGAGGCAGATTCAGCTGCAGCTGTAACGCTTCAGTAACATATAGGAACTTGTTTTTAGACAGTGCATCTTGAAACTGGAGAACTTTCGCTTGTTTCATTGGCAGATTTTTTCAGTTAATACAAGATATTTTTGCTTGAAATAAGTGAAAAAATCTGCCAATGGAACAAGTGTAGCCTCTTTGAAGAGGGCCACCAGGGATTCACAGTAGTTACGCAGGTGGAATAACTGCTTTTCTTTATGTGATGAAATGTGTGCTGTCAATGTGACAGGTAAGACTAAAACTTTGTGAAGAACCTTTGTGTACCGCATTTTTCAGACCATAAGGTGCACCAGATTATAAGGCGCATTAAGCGAAATTCCCATGTTGTTGCAGTATATTAATGACTAACCTGGTATTGTGGATGGATTATCTCAGTTGTTCTCCTGACTGAAGTTTGGTCCGTTTACAGCATCCTGCCATGCGATTGCATTTGTCTCTAACCATGAGGAACCTTCACGTTAACTTTTATCAAGTGGAAAAAGGCTAGCATTCATCCTCCAGCTTCACTGTGTTTATGCTAACATAGCTGTGTCGCTAGCGATCATGTTGCACATCATTATATACCAGCTAGTGCAACTGCAGTAACCCTACAAACGTCACTGCTGTTTAGTTTTCTGTCTTCATTTATGTTGGAAGTGATAGCAGAGCTGTACGTTTGAATTCTTTCAGAAATCTCTCAGTCAGAACATGCTATATCATGTTTAGGTGGAAGCTAGCGAGCTAACTTCCTGCTAACTTTTAACTCTGTTAAATGTAATAAATTCTGTTTTCATGGATGCCTGGATGTTAAACTTAATTGTTTAGCGGACGGAGATTAGGACCCAGATCTGCGAGGCTCCTGACTACGGCAGCCGTAATGCTCCAACAATCCATCAAGCGGTGCGGCTTCGTAGCTTAGCAAAGTCGTGCTAAAACATTTTTGTCAGATCTTTGAGCGCCGTGTAGCACCTAAAATCGGTTCGAGGTCAGTAAGCACGACCAGAATTCACACATAAGGCGCACTGATGATTTATGAGAGAATTAAAGGATTTTAAGTGCGACTTATAGTGCAGAAAATATGGTATATGTTTTATGCAGATGGTATAATGGGACGATTGTTACTGATCACAAGCATCCCAATTTGCCACTTTACTGGGAGTTATGTGGCAAAAATGGATTGGCACATTCATCTGCAAACAGCTGTTTATCAGTTACCATGTTTTCCTTTACTGAGAGCGATGTTTGCTAAGCAAACCTTTGTAGCTCTGAATCGATCTGAAAATGATTCTTTAAGTTATACGCCCATATAGTTTGTTTTTCCTGTTTTCTCCCTCTCAGTTCTACCTGAGATCATTAGCCCCAGTCACATTCCCACAGGAATGCTGGTCCTGCCTGCCGTCTGCTGCTCATTCCTGAGCAGCTCAGGTTTCAGCCTGCTGGATGACTGGGTACAGAGATGGTTCCCATAGTTGCGCTGCCTGAGCTCCATGGGTAGCCCCTGGTACTCTGGCTCAAAGACCCCTCTGTTGTCTCTTTTGTGCGCTCCCATGCCGGGTCGAGTTGGTTCACATAGACGATGCGACCTACAGGAATGTCACAGATTAGGATAGATCACATGCTACAGCCTGCTGGAAAGTAAAACTCCAGCAGTTCATTACACAGGTATGAATGTAAACCTGTGTGACTGTCTGGCAGTGCCACAATATGTTGGCATAAGCCACAGAGCAGTGTTGTGCTTTTTTATTGACCTCAGCCTCGTTTTGAGTGAGGCTTTCTTTAAGATCTGACTAATTTGGCCGTCGCTGTGGAACACAGACACGCACGGATGGGTTTCCACAATGCATGTTGTCTAGATGTTTATTTTTGTCTGGACAGTGGGAAAAAGTGTGTTTATTGCTGTATACATCATAGTGTTCTGCGAGTGGCTGACAGTTTTTCTGTGAGATGGACGCTCCTGTTGTGCATTCACCTCACTTATTTTTATCCCTCCAACCCAGAGCTGGCTGTGGTTTGAATCATGTATTTACACCGTCTGTCCGTCCATCCATCCATATCAATGCCTGTGCAGTCACACAAAGCAACCTTTGTGCATTACTTCAGAAACCTTAAGAACCAGTGATGGGAATAATTCACACAAATGTCTAATAGGATACAAAAATACTTTTAACCATTTTTCTACGCAGAAACTGAAAAACAGAAAGTTTCAAATTTTGTTGGACACTTTGTGACATCACCGCCTGCCTTAAGTCTGTGCTATGCATGCGAAGCATCCACGCTTAAGAATCCTATTTGAAGCATTATTTACTTTTGTGGCTACTTTTTGTAGACCAAGTATGTGAACACATGCACACAAATACAGTAGAAGAAACCTTCCAAAAAGGGGTTTCACAAGCTGCAACGGACTGAAGCATGCAACCGCAAGGGAGTCATTCTAGTTTTTCCCTAAAACTTTAACCAAGTGAGGTGGGGGGATGTAAGGGAGAGCAGGCCAGAGGAGAGTGCATTTCAAAGAGAAGCAGCCATCTGTCAGCACAGGCAGCAAACAGCTGGTGGAGGAGATGCAAGATGTCTGAACAAAGACTGACAAGATGGAAGATGACAGGAAACAGATTTCCCTCCCTTTTTACCCCTCCTGCAAGAGAAGAGGTTGACCATCAGAGTGCTGTGATGTCTAGCAGCCTCCAGATGCCTCCTCTCCTCCTCCTCTTCCTCTCCTCCTCTTCTCTTCTCTCTTGCATTACTGAACATATTCAGTCTGCTGCTTTGCTGCTTAATTTGTTAATTTGCATTTCTGTCTCATCTCTCACATGTAGGCAAACTCTTAACTATTTCTGCTGAAATTATCCTGCGGTAATTAATACATGATGTGCTTTAATTATACTAATTATGATAGCATTTACTCAGTGTAGAAGTTTTTCCTATTCAGAATAGGATTTTTTTTGTTAGACCTAAATATTACATTCTGTGAATTATTTAGCTTTAGTAATTGACCTGCTGTAGCTTAAGTAGATACACATCTCTCCGCTCATTTGCTTAGATAAATGAAGCAATGCGAGTCGCGTTAAGTAAATTTTTTAGGAAACGAGCGCGAGACCTCGTGTTAATTAGCGTAAGCCTCGTTACATCAGGTCTTCTTCTCTTCCTGCTTAGTGCAGTCTATTCCCCTTTGTGCCTTTATCCCCTTGCACTGTTAATTTGAACAGCAAATGCAGTCTGGTTTCTAAATAGAGCAGTGCTGCACACAAGCTGCAATCATTAAGTGAATTTTCTGCCAGCTTAGAGCTGCAGAAATGTCTGTAATGGAAGGAAAGCCAGAGTGTTTTTGTCTTCTCCCGTGTCCAGTGTGATGTGTGACATAAGCCAGTGTAATACAGTAATGGGCCTAATTGTCTAATCACTATAATATGTGGCTGTTGCACTTGGATGTGGCAAGGGCAAAGTGAGCTAATAAACACTGATTACTGTCACTTGAACTCAGCACAGAAGGCAGGGAGATGTTAGCGGCTAGAGGAGGACCGTTTCTTTCTCCTTTTGCTTTCTGAGCTCGACAGACAGGGAAACAAGGTGTCGGCGAAAGGTCAGCTTGTGGGTTTCCCGTAAGTGATGCAATGACAGCGGGAAAGAGAGGGCTGTAAATGGGACACTAATGGAGAGAGAAAGAGCTGTCATCTCCACATCTTGTCCCTTCGGTGGGTTAGATTGACAAGCTGCCAGCCTGGCCAGCTCATACTCTGTGGAACAAAGAATAGACGAGGCAGAGCTTTCAATTTCCCCAGCCATCTGCCTCTTTCTGCTTCTCTTCAGTATACAGAGTTTGAAATCAAATTTGACATAAAAGTGGCAGTTGGTGAAGGCTGTGTTACAGTAGGTGCAAATGCCAGCTCTGTACTCGCTCACCGTGACGTGAGGTACAGCCGTCCGTGCCTTGAAGGTCGCTGTTAAGAGCCAGAGCAAAGATGAGGTGACGGACAAAATTGAAACCACATGCAGTCGACTTCTTTCAGGAGGAAATATGAAGTGCAGGGTGCGAGTCAGTCGGAATCACGTCTATTGCTAAAGGTTAGAAAAGTCTTATATTGTGGGAGGTTTTTTTCATGGGTCATAATTTACTCATACATACTCAGTGTTGGGAAGGTTACTTTTAAAATGTATCCCACTACAGATTACAGATTACAGATTACATGCCCCAAAATGTATTTTGTAACGTATTCTGAACACTTTGGATCACTTAATATATTATTAAGCTTTTTACAGCTACATGAATGTCCTATTGCTGTGTGATTTATTACTGTTACTGACGGTTACTCTCCACACCAACACCAACTAGATGTTTAAATCTTAATATAAATGAGTAACAGTAGGTGGACATTAGGTAAGGCTGCACTTTTTGCAGCGATCTCGTATAGAAACTATTCCTCGCGTATATAAAACAGGTCCGCGGCTCCGAACCGTAGTAAAGGAACCTCTGGCTGATACGTCGGGTTCGTGTCGGGCTCGTAGCTGAAAACTAGCTTTACTTTGTTGTCTGGGTTGACTTTGCTAGCAGAGACAGAGAGAGGATTTGAAAGGCTCCAACGGGACTTATTGTTTCAGAGGAAAACACGAACACAGTGTACAGTCGAGTCTTAACAGCTTACTTACAGCTGGGCTCGTCAGGCTCTCTGTTTGGCTGCAGTGGTTATTATTATATTTACATGCTTCCAGCTCCTACTTTTCCTTTCTCTCCCTCCTCGCTCACAGACACATCACAGGTATGGCAGTCCATTCTCCCTGCAGCACGGACTACACTGCCCATCAGGCTGCATGCTTTAGGGTGACGCCTGTAACACTCTGCCTGTTGCCTTCAGGTTAAATAAATTTTTGAATAATAATTTTTAAAAATGGGCCGTGAGATTGAGACGCAAGCATCAGAGCCTCTTATTGCGTGTTTTGTTTGGTTTCCACCTGCGTGGAAACCAAACATAGAGAGGGCGTAGCCTAACATATGAAACAGGAAAAGACCGCCGTGTAATCCCTTTACTTCAGCAAAGTAACTGTATTCTGAATACCACCTTTTTAAATGGTAACTGTAACGGAATACAGTTACCATTTTGTATTTTAAATACGTAACGTTGGTACATGTACTCTGTTACTCCCCAACACTGCACATATATTTACTGGTTTGTGTTCTTAGTTAGCTTTGCTGCTTCCAAACATGCTCAGAGCTCTGATCTACTTCTTCTAGTAATCTTCTTTAATGACTGTCGTAGGCGTGCAGCTAGGCTCATTTATATGTCTGTTTGTAGGCACAGGTATGAGGAAGATTCTATGAGGAAATCTGGACAAGTGTTAGTTAGAATCTCATTCATGTGCTAAATTTCACTGGTCAGTATACTCAAGACTGCAATAACAAAATGTGCAGTGTCATCAGAAGCTTTCATGCAGCGTGCCCTTTGACACACACCAGGCAAAGGTGGAAAGTAGGTGTAATATACACGCGTACGTGTTCAAATACCCCTCACATATGAAAGGATGCAAGTTGTGCTTTTCTTTCTGGTAGGCTCAGTGGGCAGCCTTGGCTAAAAAGTTTGTTTGCACTGTTTGTGCCTTGAGATGAATTTGTGTGTGTTTGCAAGTGATGTTTTATGCCGTCCCCAGGCTATGAAGCCCTCATTTCCCCTGCTCCCCAGAGACCATTTAACCCTTCATTTCCTCCCCAGACTACGGAGCAAGACCGCAGCAGTTGTTTGCATCTGTGCGGTGAACCCTTGCTGTATCTTCTGTGGAGCAGACTCTGTCTTCAGCAGCCGGGCGTTCTGATAGCCTCCATTCATTATTCAGCTCTACTCCGGCTGTACCACACCCCCAAGCAGCACAGAAATAAAACAAGGTTAAGAATTGGCATGAAATGTGTCTCAGCGGATCAAGTGGTTGGTAGGTGGGCTGGAGGTTCTCAAGACTGGGAGGTATGGGCCTTTATCTGTGCACCATCTTTTATTAATTGCCCTGGTGCTTAGACTGTGAGCTTCTCCGTGATCATTAATGCATGTGCGGAATAACGTATTTACATGTTCTCATGCATTATGCATGGGCAGGGAGGGAGGCTGCAGTGTTGTGGAGGACCCTCTGCCCACAGGTCTGGTGTTTTCTGTGTGTGTCTGTGCCGATTTGCATTCAGCCACGCTGTAAAACCCACTCGATGGAGCATCGGACAACAAACAACACCGCCTGCGTTTACAGACGGGCTGCTGAGGGCTTCGACTGTCTGGGGGGGCTGACAGGTCTGACGGTTGCAGAGAAGCTGTATGGGTTGTAAGTGCAGTGAAACATTTAGCTGCTCTCTTATTTTTCCTCTCACTCATAAAACCACCATAGTGACAGCTCTGGAGTTGCTGTCTGCTTTCTGTTCGCTTCTGTAATGGTGGAACATCAGTGGAAGGTCAAAATCCTGTGCGGTGGTTGAGCGCCACTTTTGCCCACATGTTGAACGGGCAACCATACGCCTCACGGCTGAAGCGCGGTGGCCCAGGCTTGAGCTCCATGCTCAAGCCTGGGCCCCTTTCCTGTCTACTCTTCACTGTCCAGTAAAGGTGGAAAATGCCCAAAGGTAGCTTTAAACAACTTCTATATAGTGTGCAAACAGAAAAAGGCAAGCAGAGATCCGTGGTGCTGGGATAGAGAAGGAGGTTTAGAAAGGCAGAGTTTCTCTCCTGCTTGCTTTAAACACAGAGAAACAACACATTTTGTTCTTCTTTCGCCAGCAGGGATGCCGATTGATCATATCAAAGCAGAGCTCCCGATCGGCCTGTTCACCTGCACAATTGATCACGTCAAAGTCAAACCACAGTTCTCATATTTCCATAAACTGCAGCTCACCAAGTCAGCGATCTCTGCACCTGAGCTCGCTTTTATTTATTTGATGCATTTCTTGTTCTCTTATTTCTGCCTCCATTATTCTAAGTCCAGAGTCAGCAGATCCCACTGATATTGATCAGCGGCTGGCCCCGGCAGCTCTTGTTTAATCTGTAAGTGAGCCCTGTGCCTCTCATTATTTTTTGTGCTGATTGCTGTGCATTGTAATTTGTGTGTTGTAATTGTATCAGATAACTGCTGATGTGGTTGGTCATTATGCTGCCTGCCGCCTTAAATCAGAACCAACACCGCAGGATAATTAGAATTGATTTGGTAACAATTTAATTAATCACACTGTTAAATCGCTGGTACTGACTGAAAGCTCGCAGTACACACCAGGTTGTGTGTGTGCAGGTCTGTGCAACTCTTCAGGGTTATTAGTGGGCAGAAAAGAAACAATTTAGAGAAATGAACAGAGCTGCATTAAATCGGGCCAATTTGCTTCAGTCGTGCGGGATGGTCATTTTAGCTGAAAACACAAAACGAAAACCTTGAAACTAAATGTGCTTTAAAGATTTGGCTGTTCAGTCTTTCTGTTTGTGTCTTTTTTTTTTTTTTTTTTTTAAACTTTTATTTAACTTTTTTTCCCCAACAAATATAAGACTGGTTCACATCCAAAATAATAACACTACACAGCACTAGAATATTACAACATTATGTCCATAACTGTTGTCCTCTAGGATCCAGTTTATAGGTTACTCCCAGTGCTTCCAGTGGTCTCTTCCATTTGTAAACAAAAATTCGGGAGCTCCCATCAATATAATGTCCCGGCCTGATCAGAGTCATAACTTCAATGATGAGCGGCTTCCATAGAGAAATGGAGGGAGGCTCAGCCCCCACCCATCTCAACATAATGCTTTTCCTGGCCAACATTAACAGTGACTGAATTACATGCTCATGTTGTACCAGTGAGACAGGAATATATCCCAATATACACATTAATGGGTTTTCTGTCACCTGATGACCAATGGCTGTACTAATATTGGCGCAGACCTCTTTCCAAAATGACTGAATAATAGCACATTCCCACAAGCAGTGGAATCTAGTGCCCACTCTGACCTTACACTTGAGACAGTTTGGAGATATTCCCATATTATACTTACTATAAATATATGGAGAAATATACACATTGTGCAAAATTTTGTACTGCAGTTCTTTAAATCGGTTACAAACAGAGATTTTGGATGGAAGGAGCAAGATTTTGTCCCATGCCTGTATATCTATTTCACATTTAAGCAGCGTCCCCCAAGATTTTCTCAACCATGCCAGTTTATCCTCGATTAGGGCATAAATCTCGGAATAAAACTTTGATACAAAATGTTTATGCTCCCTATTATCCAAAAAAAATTTCTCCAACCGAAAAGAGGCAGTTGAGATTCGTAATGTTTTAGCATTTTTTAACACATAATTTCTCAATTGCAAATACTTATAAAACTCAGTCTTTGACATAGAATACTGGGACTTCAAGGATTCAAATGATTTAAACTCACCATGTTTAAAGAGGTCATAAAACCTCTTTACACCTACTTTATGCCATCCCACAAAGCTTGACCATATGTTTTGTGGCAGAAGGTCTGGATTATTTATAAACGTTGACAAGATATTAAACGGATGACTACTGTTAAAAATTTTTCTCAGTTTTCCCCACGTCCACATAGCATTATATATCAGTGGGTTATGCTTTATTACGTGAGGTAAGTCATTTAGACGTTTCCCTAAGAAGTTAACAGGTGAGGATGGTTTACATAATACTTCCTCAATATTTAGCCATGGCAGATCAGAATGTTCATGTATCCAGGAAGAAAGAATCCTCGCTTGTATTGAGAGGACATAATTTTCTATGTTTGGCACTCCCCACCCACCCAGATCTTTCGGTAACTGTAGTGTCTCCAATTTAATTTTGGGTTTTCTTCCTGCCCAAATGAAATCCACCATAGCCTTGTTAATTACTTTAATATCTTCTGATTTCAAGATTGCAAACAACATGCCTGTGGGATATAATATTTTCGGTAGGATTACCATTTTAATGAGATTTATTCTTCCCAAAAATGATATCGGAAGTGATCTCCATCTTGTCAGCATCTCCCGAAGATCTTGAACCATTCCATTAATATTTTCTCTATATAAGTGTCCAACATTTGGTGTAACTTTAACTCCCAAATATACAAAACCTGATGGTGCCCAATGAAAGGGTTTAACATATAAAGGTTCATTATCCCCTCCACTACACAAAGTCATTATAACAGATTTATCAAAATTTACTTTGTATCCAGATATAAGACCAAAGTCCTTGATACACCTAATAAGAACGGGTAAAGAGTTAACCGGGTCAGTCAGTGTCAGAAGAATATCGTCTGCATAAAGCAGAATTTTATGTTGTCTATCCCCAATTTTAACTCCAAGAACACTTGGATTTTGTCTAATGGCCATGGCCAAGGGCTCGATGGCCAAAGCAAATAATAGTGGTGACAATGGGCTACCTTGTGCTGTACCTCTGCTCAGTGAAAATGGGGAAGATAACAAGCCGTTAGTTAACACAGATGCTATTGGCGATTTGTATATAATTTTGATCCACCCCAGAAAGTTTTTTCCAAACCCAAATCTTCTCATTATTTCAAACATATATTCCCATTCAATTCTATCGAATGCCTTTTCGGCATCCATAGAAACAACAACCCCAGGGATCTGATGAAAATTTAAAAAATGAATAATATTAAATAGGCGTCGAGTATTATTATAAGAATTCCTCCCCTTAATAAAACCTGTCTGATCAGCATGCACAATAGAGCACATTACTTTTTCTAGCCTAAGAGCCAGTATCTTTGAAAGTATCTTATTATCAGCACCAAGAAGGCTAATAGGCCTGTAAGATGAGCATGACTCTGGATTTTTATCTTTTTTAGCTATCAATGTTATATTAGCCTGGTACATAGATTCTGGGAGTTTCGATTCTTCAAATGCTTTATTAAAAACCCTTAATAATAAACTATTTAACTTCATTTTCATTACCTTAAAAAATTCTACTGGGAAACCATCTGCCCCAGGACATTTCCCTGACTGGAGTGCAGATATAGCTTTATCCACCTCTATCATTGTTATGGGTGACTCCAGCAGGCTTACCTGATCTTCAGAAAGCTGAGGGAATACTAAGTCGTTTAGGAAGGAGCCTGAGTTAAGCCTTATGTCCATCTCAGATCGATATAGGTTTGTATAGAATTCTCTGAAGCACTCATTAATCTGACGGTTTCCTACTTGTCTTTCACCATTCACATCCACAATAGCTGTGATAAAGGAACTTGATGGAGTATTCCTTGCAAGACGAGCCAGAAAGCGGTTAGGCTTACTAGCTGATTCAAAAAGCCGTTGTCTGGCAAGAAGGACATCTCTTTCAGCCTTTCGCATTATCAAATTACGCAAAGATGTCCTGGCAATATTAAGCTCACTTAATGTTTCAGCTGATTTTGTTACATAGTATTGTTTCTCCAGCTTTTTGATATTATTCTCGATCTCTAACTGCCTTGTTAATCGTTGCTTCCTTTTATGACTTGTGTATGAAATAATCATCCCTCTCATGTAAGCCTTATAGCTATCCCATAAAGTTCTCGTGTCTATCTCCTCTTTATCATTTATTTCTAGGAATACTGTTGTTTGCTCTGTTATGAAATGTATAAATTTCTCATCCAAAAGAGACAGTGTGCTCATCTTCCAAGACCTAGAGCGCTCAATATGTCTCATGGGTTGAATGGTTAAGACAACAGGAGCATGGTCAGAGAGACCTATATGACCAATATTTACCTGCTGAACTAACTGACTGATACACTTGGACATAAAAATATAATCTATACGAGATGCTGACAAGTGAGGGTTAGAATGGAAAGTGTACTCCTTAGATAGTGGATTATAGTGTCGCCAAACATCTATAAGGTCAAGCTCATTTATAATTTGCCAAAGGGCTTTGGAGTTTTTGGTCAAGATAGATTGTGGGGGAAATTTATCCATTTTAGGGCATAAAGCACAGTTAAAGTCACCCGCTAATATTATATTAGCACAGTCCATGTCCACTAATTGACTAAATAATACCGTATAAAATTCGCCATCCTGTGCATTTGGCGCATATATATTACCTAGGAGAACAGTTTCCCCATGCAACATCCCTTTAACCAATATATATCTTCCTTCATTGTCCTTGTGAGTGGCTATAACGTTGAAGGGAAGATTTTTGTGTATAAGGGTAATAACCCCCCTTTTATTTGTGGAGTAGGATGAGAAAAAAATTTGACCAACCCATTCTCTACAGTATTTTCTGTGTTCATCATCTGTCAAATGGGTTTCTTGCAAAAAAGCAATGTGAGTCAAATCTTTCTTCAGAGAATTTAAAATGGACTTTTTTTTCACCACATTGTTGGACCCTTTAACATTCCAAGTACTTATCTTAACTGACATATAGGAAAAGTAATGTATATATTGTGCTGTTTACATATTTAACCAAATCTACATTTGACCAGTCTGAGCCTATTAACCAAAATAATTGAGCATAAAACAAGAACACTGGTTCCCAGCAAAACCTGAACACAAAGCCTGGAAACCTCAACCCTCCCCAACACAAATAACACAAAATAACAAAAAATAAATTACACATCTAGATGTACCCTACTCTAAAGTACAGCTGTGGGGGGCCACAAACACGTAACATCCCTGCACTGGAGTCTATGTCAAAAATCAAAGTCTCTATACCTTAGCTCATTATCAATACTTTAATGCTGTAAGCCTCGAGTTTGTAACTTACGTTACAATGACGCTGTCGTGCACCAACAGTTTATTTAGGTCTTGGCAATTTGCTCACATAGTCCTTGACGTCCTGGGTGGTCGCGAGGGAGATGCTGGTGCCATCGGGGTTAAATATTTTAATGATGGCTGGATAAAGGAAGGAATATTTGATCCCCGCCTCTCGGAGAGCTTTACGCGCATTCGCCGACTCCTTTCTCTTTCGAGCCACCTCGGCGGAGAAATCCTGATAGAAGGATACTTTTCCTGCCTCTGTGTTTACGGTACCTTTAGCCCTGGCAGCCTGGAGAATCCTCTGTGTATCGGTGTAGTAATGAAGCCGGACCAGTACTGCACGCGGTCCCTCCGTGCCGGTAAGCCTCATAGGTGGTCCAGTGCGATGGGCTCTGTCGACTGTAATAGCACCCTGTTGAAGGCCCAGGACTTCTGGTATCCATTTTTTAAAAAAGTCCACTGGTGCTCTACCCTCCGCGCCTTCCTTTAACCCGACAATCCTCACGTTCTGCCGCCGGCTCTGATTCTCAAAGCTTTCCAGACGCTCCATGGCCTTCTTAAGCTGGGTCTCGAGAGCGGCAATACGTGGCTCATTTGTAGCCGTGACATCTTCCAAGTCCGAGACCCGCTGCTCCACTGTTTCCATTCTTTCTATCAGATTGTCGAATTTCTCAGTGAGCTCGTTTATTGGCTTTATGACTTCGGATATCTTGATATCCATATACTTAGATATGTTAGAAGTCACCTTGTCCACAATCACGTCATCCCGCAGTGTACTTAGTGCATCCTCAGCGTCGCACATGGTCTCCTTTTCGGGGCAATTGCTAGCTACCAGGTCACTGCTAGCTTTTGCTTTGACTCCACGTTTGCTCATTTCTCTCTTTTTGCTTGATCCAGGGTGTGCGAAAAACTCGTCTAGAGACATTATATAGATATTCGAGGCAACTTGTTGGCAAAAATGAGCTAAAATACCAATATTTTACAGCTGTCCAGTGCAGAGCTCATAAACTCACGTCTGCTCAGCTCGACGCATCACGTGACCTCACGTGACCTCTAGAAAATCTTTTGTTTCTTTGTGTCTTTTTAATATAGTTGAACAAAAGCCACATGTCACTCACAGCTATGTATAATGTTGCGCCTGATACTAAACATCATATATTATACTGGTGGAATTTATGGGGAAACATATAGACCTAAATCATTATTGTCCAAGATTGTAAACATGTTTATTTCTGCAGAGGAATCTGGGATTTTAACATCGGGATACACTTTGGAACAAGCCCCGAGTTTCCAATGCTTTTGCGTTGGCTCGTTTTCCAGCCTAAATTTTAATTTATTTCTATAGCAACAAATCACAAGTAAACCTGCGCTACGATAACACAGAGGAAACCCCAACAGTCAGATCAATGAACAAGCACTTTGGCAACAGTGGGAAGGAAAAACTCACTTTTGACAGGAAGTAGCCTCAAGAAGGCGGAGCTTCGTTTAGTTTGAACAGCATGAACACAGGTTTTTTTTGACTTTTTACCAAATGAATAGCTCGTAGCAGTGAAGAGTTTTGTTACAACCTTTCATACAGAAAAGGTTAGAAAAGCATGTTTGTGGTCTCTGTGCGTTTTCCTCAGTAGTTCATCTTGTTGCTTGAAGTATGTAACTTGAATTTAATTTGTGTTTAGTGAAGCTTCTTGATATTCAGTTCAGGTAAAACAAAAAAACATAGTGTTTATGCCTCTATGAGCCACGGTGACTCTGTGTTTGCTCAGCTGTGTGTCTGCTGCACTAGCAAGAGATGACAAGAGAACCGCTGCTGCTGTTCTCTTTAGATTTATTCATCCTAAAGAGGTGCTGGAGTGTTGTTGTGTGCACGCATACTCTTTGCTTTCTTCACAGCGTCACTGTAAAAAAAGGGTCCTCGCTCTTGACGGCCCTGATTGCAGTTATTAGGATGCACAGGCGCTCCTGGTGTGATGAGGCCTTTCCTCGAGGGGATTCAGCTTGGAAAGCTCCGCCGCTTGCCTGTTTTTAATAACAATCATCTAAAATTGCTGCAATTAGCCTGAAGCTACAAGGAGATGGAGAGCACAAGATGCAGAGGGGCTGGGGGGGCGCGCTAGGAAGGGCTACGAGCTTCAGTGAACCTTTCGAATGTCAGCTCCTCTTTCACGTGGAAAATTCAAGAGGGCCTTTGTGTTCATTAATTAGTAGCCATGAAAGTTAAAAAGATCCATTGTGTATTTTTAATCAGAGTTACAGAGGAAATCTTTGAACTGATTCCCAGTCTGGCCTGAGGCTACGAGCAGAGGTAGCCTCAGCCACCCCAAACATCCCCTCCAACCAGTCCTCAGCACCCTGTGTGCAGCTCGGCACTGTGTTATTCCTGCTACGCCCAGGCAAGCTACTCACGCTGCTGCTCAGGCAAAAACAGCACAGTGGTGTGAAACACAGAGGCTGCTGGTTCAGTGTATACACAAGTCTGTTTTAAGAAGCTGAGAGAGAGCTGACTCTGCTGGAAAAATACAGAACAAAAGCAGGCAGGAGAACATTGAAGAGGTTTTCTGCAGTCGAGGGGTTTGATGTTCGGAGCGTAACTGAAAGTTTTCCTCCACAAACGGGTTGTGCAGTATTTACCATTTGGAGGGGGCGTGGCCTCTGATGCCCTTGATGAAGTGTCTTTGCCAGAAGCGAAACTCGTCGTACCATTTTGCAGAGTCGACTCACTCATCGTCTCCTTTCAGTTTTTACTGTTACTGCGTGCTTAAATCATTTACAGATCAGGCCTTTATCAAGCTACGAGTGCCTCGACTAATACTTAATGCTGTGAAAATAAGAGTGGAGAGTGCGTCCCTGGTGCGGTTATCAGGGCTTTAAAAGAGTACTTCACTAATGCAGATTGCAACAGAGGTGATCTTTTTATTCTGCCAGTTCTTTTATGGATGCAATTTGATATGATTTCCTCAGCTGCACAGTTTGGGTGTAATTTTTGGGCATCGCTCGCATTCATCAGTCTCACTGCAGCTTCCTCTGGAAACGCACCGTATTTTTCCACATATTTCAGTAGTGCTTCCCCAAAACCCTACAAGCAGAATATGATGACTAAACTGAGAAAAGATATTCTGTGCATAGTTTTCCTTTTGCTAACAGCCTGTCACATTCAGCTGGAATTATTTGATGCATTAAAAATTGGCTAACTATTCGCTCTCTGAAGAATCAGAACTGTTACGTTTAAGATGAAGAAGAAAGTAGTGTACTTTATTGGTCCCCGTGGGGAAAATCCCTCTCTGCATTTAACCCATTCACTCAGTGAAGCAGTGGGCAGCCATTGGGCGCCCGGGGAGCAGTGTGTAGGGGGTACCTTGCTCAGGGGTACCTCAGGGTAGCTGTTCAGGGGAATCGAACCCCCGACCTTCCGATCATGGGGCCACCACTCTACCTACTGAGCTATCCCTGCCCTGAGCTATCCCCAAGAGAGCTTGGTTTCAGTTTCAGACATGCTTGACCTGCAGCTGCAGGTCACTGTGAGTGGCGTCCAGTGGTGAAGCTGAGCTTTAAACTATCAGTAAGACCAAAGTGGAGCTGAAGGGGGGAGAAAGCAACCAGAGCAGAGGGGGGATGATGTTTGCCTCGAGTGCTCTGTTTGTTCTGATGTCTCTGTTAGTGGATTTTGGCAGGTAGTGTGTCTATGCTTATGTATGTGTGAGAGAAAGTGTCATGCATTTTGTGTTTTTGTGCTTTTCTTTTAATATTGCTCTCATTTTCTTTTTCTTTTTGTAAAAGCCATTTTCTTCCGTCCTCCTCCTTCAACACCTCCTCCTGATGTGTTGTCATGTAGCACCACCCACAGGTCAGCAGGAGGGTGACAGGCTGGCGTATCGCTGAACACTCTGAGCAGCAGAAACTCTGGTCGTGGGCTGAAAATCCAATCGTAAAGCAGAGAGATTGTCAGTGATGAACAGAGAGAGCCCGACTCGTTGTTCCTTCTTGTGGGACGGGGAGAGAAAGTACAGCGTACACAGGAGAGCCCTGCACACTCTCAGATTCAGGCTTTGTTCAGGCTGTGCTGAATTATTTACCCGTGTGTTTAAAGGACTGCTCGGGGGAATTTCGACATTAGCTCTTCGGAGCCGGCGCTCAAGTCGTTCTGGCCTACAAAAACTTGGCATCCTTCAATGAAATGGAGTTCATACAGACAGCAGTAATTGAAGAGTTATCAGGAAAAATGAGCAAAAAAGTTTTGATAAAAAAGGCATGGTTGAAGGTGTGCTTTTAAATGCATTGGGTGTTTGTTTTAACCTTGTTCTTGGCTCACGTTGTACCTTCCTGTGAGACTGCAGCAAAGTAAAAGCATTTCTCACCCAAACCCCCAAAGCCCCCTCTTACTTTTAAGATCGCGCCCAGCTTTGCATGTTTTTCTTTCTTCTCCTTTTCTTTTTTTGGGGGATTGAAAATAAGCCTTGCATTGTTCGCATCTGCATTCACCGAGCTTCTGTATAATTTATACTTCCAGTACCTTTACAGTCTTTGAAATCGCGATGCAGTCTGACAGTCTGACGCTTTAAGGTGCAGCTGTTTGCACAAACTAGTAAACTTACTGGATTCTTTTAAAAGTAGACTTCCTCACTAAAAGTTCAGTTTTGCATGACGGCATGAAAAATGTGTAATTGCAGCAAACACTGTTTTGTGCTGCGCTCGGCGGAACATAGACGCTGCTATGATTGCGTGAAGGTTTTGTTTCGGGCCGGAGGTTGCACCACTGCGATCATCGAGGCAGGTCAGCGTGTTGATTATGAGTTGACCTGAAAAAAGATTCGTTGACCCAGACTGAATTTCACTCCTACCACTGAGACTGAAACACCTCCAAACTGCTTGAAACTTTGCTCTGAAGTCATATTTAATCTTATCAGCTGCCGTGATGGACAAGGTGTGGTGCAGGTTATCCCTCCTTTTAGTGCTCATTAGCTACAATTACGTGAGATCTGCCTATTTGGCCTGTTGGTTTTTTTTGGCAGGATAATTGATTGTGGCTCTGGAATATGTGTACACAGCCAGCACTAGCAAAGCTGCAGTGATGATTCTGTGATCCTTTTCCTGGGTTGTTTGTGCAGCACTCCTGCCATCGACAGCCTATGCAGTTCAAAGCATTTTGACACGAAAGCTGTCACAGTGGAAAGCCGCAGAAATGCAAAGTATACCCCCGCATTACTTCCTTCCAGTATTTCTTTGATTAGACCTCTGTGGATTCTCGCGCTGCTTATATAAAGTCATCTCACACTGGTCTATTTGAAACGATTACACCAGTTTTGTTCCAGTAAATGCCTGAAGTTTCGAGTGATGAACCTCAGGCTGAGAACCTAATTTTCCCCAGCAAACTCAGAAAGCCACAGGCACACTCCCACTCCTGCAGAGCCTGCCTTTTAAATTGTGTTTTATTTAATTTTCTGTGCTATTCACCAAAATTTCCACACCGAGGGTTGCAGAAATCATTTTCAGTGTTTCCCCAGGGGGGTGGGGAAGCAGTATTCCCCTTTTTTTCCCCACTTCCTTTTTGGCGTGGCACAACCAGGGGTGTGCACAAAAGGGAGACAAATGGCTCGGTATCAGCTGCGATTTCCTGAATAGCCCAGTGGGAGCGCGGGAAGTCGGGGTGCATGCAGCGGATCGGCGTTGCCCTGAAACAGCAGCCGTGCTGTGAAGGAGATGGCTTTTCTCTGAGACAGTCCGACTGTGAGCCACGGGTCTGCAAATGAAACGGCGGGGAGGAGGGATGCAGCCTTTACAGATTCAAGGCCTCCGTTGCCTTGCCGGGCATGTCTGCTGCTGCGGTGAGGCAGAGGGGAAAAAACAGCAGTGGATAAACAGACAAAGAGCTGCAGATAATTCTGCTGGAAGTACAGTGACGCTGTTTCCTGCTGTTTGTGAATTCATCAGGCCTCATGCTGTGTGCCACTAGTGATTTCTAAATATATGCAGCTCATCTGATGTAGATGTGTAAACTCTGTGCAGGGTTATGGATGGCTGTGCAGACAGATTGTTTGCTCTCGGTTCTCTGTGGTCCTGGTGGGAGGGATCTGTCAGCACCGTCTTACATTGTTTTCCACATGAGCTTTATTGAGTTCCTAATTACAATGCTGGTCCTCCTGTCTTGGGCTCAGTGCTGCTGCTGCTGCTGCTGAATTGACCTTGCATTTTTGCAAGCGAGTGCTTTTGTGTATTCAGGCCAGCAGGCCTGTTAGGCAGGCAGACAGCGAAGCAGACTGACTGTTTCTCTCAGGCCCTGCTCTGGCAAGACCCTGCTTAACAGGCATCAGGCTTACACACTTAATACTTGGGATGGGGCAGCAGGCTTAGCTCTTAGCTCTCATTGCAGCTGACATCGTAGCAGGCAGTGAGACGGGGCCAGGCCGCTGCAGCCTTATTAGCCCTGTCTGAACTGGCTTCCCTGTGTCTGGCAGTAATGTTCAATGCTTTGGAATTTAATGGAATGGGTAGAAATAACATGCACACTACACACGGAGATCTCCTGCTGCTGTTTTCTCTAAGATCACCTGAACAACAGAGGAAGGGGCACAGAGGAGGCGCTTGCAGTAGGTGGAGCTCTTGTGTTGGATTTTGATGTTGGAGCTTGATTCACCTGCTCGTGAAGGACACTCCAGCTGCCTGTGCTGCGTGCGAACGCGTCCTTTCAGATGGCACTTATGCAAAATGCATAGATGGCGTATAGCAGGAGATTTACAAGCCTCCTGCGCACTCGCACGAGCCCGGCAATGTAAACATGTTAGGAGTGTGAAGCTAATTGACGGCTCGTGATTGGTGGTGCGACAGCGCCAACTGTTTGCGTTTCAGACCTTATTAGAAATTGTAATAGCAGCTTATGTTTTCATCTGGTAACAGTTTGTGTGTGGATATAAGATCCAGGTGCTTTATTTACTGCCTACAACCCTTCACACCTTTGTCTCTGACACTGGAACAAACATAAATGTCTTTTCCACAATTCCTCATTGCTCTGCCCGCTTTCCCTCCCCTCTGCTGTCCCTCATTCCTCTCCCTCTTCCTCCCTCTTCCCCTCCCCTTGCGCCACCGCAATCTACCGCAGGCCCTCCATCTCTCCGGCCTGTCAGCGTGCTTTTTCATTTGGCTTGTTGCTACAGGGGGCTCGACGCTGGCAGATTACAACTCGGCAGCCAGTCATTTTCGATTTATCAGAGCCCCCGCCTCCCCCCCACACACACACACTCCTTGCCTCCTCCCTTTTCTCTACCCCACCTCAGCCTCTATACTCACTACCCTCACCAGCGTCAGTCCAGACAACACAGCAATCCCTCATCACACCGCTGCCGTACGAACCTCCACACTCCCCTCTTGCCTCCCACCTTCCATATCTTCCACTTCGATCAGCGCAGAAAATTTAGCTCCCGAGACGAAAAAGAAAAAGAAGTGGGGGAAGAAAGAAATATTGTGGCAGTGGAAGCATTTAAGTTGGAGAGGCAGCTCGAGCTGTATTATTACTTGGGCCTCTGTCACTGGTGATGACCCGGGAGAGTGGAGAATATCGATCGCATGTCACTCAAGGCATTCAGCAGATTGCATTGACAAAGCTTGTCGGGGCCTTTAATAGCAAGGTTAGCAGCTTGGCTAAGACCTGCTAGGGAACTCTAACTGTGCCCTATTTCATGGTGGCTTTTAACCATTGGCTGGGCCCAAAGAGGGGCTTGATAACAGTAAGGAAGTCATTTTACTCTCATAATAGCTTTCCTGTGGTTGACATTTGTGGCTTTAGTCCCTGTTAAGAAAAAAACGCGTGTTCCCAAGTGCAGAAGAAGAAGGCTAGCATTGTGTGGCTGCTTTTATGACAGAAAATAGCTTTACGTGAACAAAGACACGGCACACCAAACAAAGCGTGGCGGGGAAAAGAAAAATCAAAAGGCTTGTACGAGTGTGATTTATGAGTTGAAGGAAGTCCATTACTTGCTAGAGGAAGCCCAGACCAAAACACAAACAGAGTAAGGGCACGGTTTGCAAAGAGGGTCATGAAGTAATTCTTTTGGCCTGCCAAGATCGCTGATAGCTGAAAACGCTGCTCGTCAGAGGAGGGGGGAACATTTCGATTTCACTGTAATTCTTAACATAAATAAAAGCACTAAACCACCTAAATAGTCTCTCTTTAAGCCAAGTGATGTGGAACTAGGCTGAAATGTAACAGGTCCCTTGTGTGTTGTAATTTGCCTTACACACATGAGGGGAAGCTATTTCTACGAGCAGTGTAGTCATTGCTGGATGCTGGCAGGTCTTATGTGGCAAGCTGCTACTCTGAGTGCTGTGTAGGCCTAAATCATGACGCTGGGCAGACTGGACACAGGCAGGGAGCGCTGGCTGCAGACAGTCGGTGATTTTCTAATGTTTGCAAATGACAAGTTAAAAGACATAAAAAAAATAAGATGAAATTGTTCCCTCTTCACTGAGCTCCGTGTCCTCATATTTAAAGCTTCTTTTCAAGTCATCTTATACAAATATTACACATGTAGTTTTGGGAAAAGCTACTTCTACAACTAGAAATGCATCACTCAAAATATTAAAGGAACAATGGAGGAACATCATGCTGGACATTGGACTGATAATGTGTCCTGCTGATGGCTTAACTTCTACCAGCTCTCTCATAGAAACTGCTGGAATTTCCTCTGTGCACTTGAGAGTGTGCTGGGAGATGCAGCAAACCTTCTGCCAATGGCACATGCTATCCTGGAGGAGTTGGACTACCTGTGCAACCTCTGTAGGCTCCAGGCATCACCTGATGCTAGCAGCAGTGACACTGACCCCAGCCAAACACGAGGAGAGAAAAAAAACGTCAGTGGCCTCCACCTGTAGCATCGTTCCTGTTGCTCCTGTGCTGCACCTGCTGTTAATCTCATTAACAGCAGATCAGCTGAAACTGATTAGCACCCCCCCCCCCCCCCCCTTCAGCTGACCAGATCAATATCCCAGACGTTTAACTGACCCGATGCTGCACTCATGATACATGATTAAAGGGTTCCTGTAATGTTTTTCTGAACAGTATTCATTCGTATCCTGATGAATAAGTTGCCTCACCGGTTAGAAACGTGGACAGGTGCACTCTGGGTACACGTGACCGCTCTCATGTTAGGTCTCGCCAGCGTTTTTGTTTTGATTGGAAGATGAAGAGGAAATCCTCCACCAGCGAGCATCAGTATAAAGATTATGTTCCTTCCAGGCTCTGTGGTTCTGCACAATGGAAGAATAAACATTCATTTTACAGCCTTTGCTCTCTAACGTTAAAGTTGAAGGTACAGAGAAATATTTGAAATGTCAAATGATCATTACTACCAACAAAGATGTCACAACATCGTCGAGTATTCAGCTTGTCATTCAGTTAAATGAAGGTTAGGCTTGTTTAAGGTTAATTTCAAACAAACTGCATTTTAATCGTCCTGAAGGTCAAACTACATCACAGCAGCGTGGGAACAGCGTTGATGAAGAAACCAAGCTAAAGCAGTTCTGAGATGTGCTGTACTACATACATTTTACAGCGTCCGTGTGATAATGTGTTATAGGCTGCAGTATTTTCTCTTTCTCCACATTTGGATGTTTCACATACACATAAAAATGACATTTCTAGCAGTCATTGCTTTACGAGATCGCTCTCCTGTCTACTGGGCACGTTCCAGCTGCATTTTACGACCACTTAGATGATAGGAAATCAGGTATGCGGCCAGCGTGTTTCCAATATAAAGTTAATGGACAATATTTGCTGTCATTATGGCTTTTTGTAGCATCAGAACAGCACCGTATGTTTTTGCGTGACGCGTGAGTTATTCCTTGTCTCTGAAATCCTGATTATTTCAATCACAATCATGTTGTTAGACTTCGCTGTCGTTGCCCTTGGCTTTTTGCGCTTTCCCATTACCGGCCCGTTAAAGCAGCCAGAGCAGATGTTTACTAGCAGACGTCTCACGAGCCTGGAAAACGCAGGCTGCTATTAATATGGCGATACTATAGCACTGTCTTGTTTTATGACTCGATGACGACAGGTGTGCATTTCAGGAAGGTAGCTAAATGAGGACGTTTACAGCATGGATTAGTGATAACAGTGCTGGCCTCAGGCAAGCGCACTGGGTCAGCCAGTGTCATCAGATTTTACCTCCTTTAATCCCCAAATAGCAGCACAGATGGAGCTGAATGCACGTAAGGTGAGACGCTATCACTCCTGTTGGTTCACACCACAGTGGTGAGTTTGGCATCACTACCTGCCCACTAAATGGCAACATCCGGCTGCTCTGCAGAGAGGAGCGTGTGACTCCGTGACCTTGAATCCAAACTACTCGTTCCTTAGATGTGGTTCGAGAGTTCTGCAGATATGTGCAGCTGATTTCAAAGGCTGTGTAGATTTGACAAATGGTAATCATATATGTGATATTAGACAGAAAAGAAATTAATGAATTTAATCTTTGTTTAAAAAAACAAACAGATAAAGGAACGCATCAGCTCTAAATGGGAAAAAAACCCTGATGCTAGATGGTGACACTGATTGGGAAATGTGTGAGGAATGAAAGGATGGAAACGATCAACCTACAGACACCCTGAAGGTTAAAGTGAAAAAGCACCTGGCAGGCTGCGTCACTTTGCTGAAATTTCATTGCAGCAGTTTAAAATGGTACTGAGAGGCTGTTTGCATGCCTAACAGCGCAGGGGGCATGCTCATAATGTGACAACAGATGGTGTCCTGGCATCTCCTCCCAGGACCAGAACATCACTGAGCTCCTGGAGAGTCTAAGGTGCAACCTGGTGGCATCGGATGGACTGAAACATCCTATCAGAGGTGTTCTGTTGGTCAGCTGAGGGCTAGTCAATGGTATCGATTCCTTCATCCTCCAGGAACGGCCTACGTACACTCACCACAGTAGCCAAGGCATTAGGAACCAGGAGGAACCCAGGCTGTACCACACCAGCGTAGGGTGTGACGGTGGGTCCAAGCGCTCAGTCCTCATAGTTATGTCAGGGTGCCATTGCCTAGGCTGTAGGAGTCTGTGGATACGCCTCCCCAGATCATCGCTGAACCACAATGCTAAACAGTGTTACAGGCAGCATGATGTTCTCCACGGCTTCTCCAGACCCTTTCACGTTGGTCACACGTGTTCAAGGCGAACCTGGTCCTGCCAAATCTGGGATTTTATGGAAAATGACACTCAGACCGTACTCATGAACTCTATTCAGGGCTCTGGCAGTGCTCATCCTCTTTTTCCTACCACAGAAAAGCAGATGCTGGTCGTGCAGATGGGTTAAGGACCTTCTATGGTGCCGTCCAGCTTTCCTCGAGTAACTTCCTCCAGCCTCGTAAGACTGGCTATGGCACATATTGATGCATCTTACCCCAAAAGTAGGACTGAATTAGGGTTGGGGAAAATTTCCAACCGACATTTGTCAGTCCAATAATCGACAATGAGCGATATATTACTGTTAAAACAGTGCTATTATTTTGTTTCTGTTGGCTGCTTCTATTAGCTCCATCATTATTAGCAAACCTGCTCACGGGGACATAAATAAATAAATAAATGGCCTCAGCCTGTCGTTGATACTCGATATATTCGTCCAGTCGTCCAACCCGAGACTGAATAACGATTCCTGTTTTGGAGGTTTTCTCATTGTTGCCTGTTGTTAGTTTCATTAACTGACCAGATCAATATCCCACAGGTTTCATTGACTCGATGTTGTACTCTGACCTCATTGTATCTACAGTCATGAAGGCATCGTGACCAAACTGGGATCTTTCCTGATTCCTGAAAGGTTGTCACAACGGAGCTATCGGAAAACTTTGTTTTACACCAGGTCACTTGGACTTACTAAATTCAAATAAATGTTTTTAGAGTCAAATGTTTTTTAATTGATCATTATTATTAGCTCATATATAGGTAGTAGGGGTGCAACGATACACAAAATTCACGGTTCGATACTTTGGTGTCACGGTTCGATATTTTTTCGATACAAAAAAATGTTCATGCTTTTTTAATTTGTCATTTATTAAAATTATAAATATATATTTTAACTCAAAAGTACAGTTTTTAAATTTAATGTTGCTGAAACAACAAAGTAATAAAATAATAAATCTATCTGATGGAGAAATCCCTCATCTTTGGAAAAGAGAGTTTATTACAGAGAAATGGCTCTTTCAAAATAAAAGCTCTACTATACGCTTCTTCTGGGCTATATTCTCAGCAGCATATTAAACATATCAGGTCCCCATAAGGAGAATCATGTGCTAACAGCTGTCTAAATGACTCGGGTAAAGTTTGTAGCATGCGTGCTTGTTGTTTTTGTCTGCTTCCACTTGTCTTTGCACGAGGATGATGTCGGAGTAAATGTGCAGTCATATTCGTTGTGTTCCCACTAGTGCTGTCAGCGTTAATCTGAAATGACGTTAACGCCACAACACGGCAAATCTCCGTTAACGAGCTGCCGCGGATCGCCCCGTGCGTGGGGCTGGACGGCCAACACGTTAACGAGCTAACTGCACTAACGCACTAGTTCCCACCCATGTAATTGAGCATTGCGTGGCACATCCAACATACTGTTTTACTTTAGTCCATGACGCACTTACCTTCAGGGTCATACGTCACATGAAAACCAAAATAATTCCAAACGCCAGATCTGAATGAGGGTGGGGAGGTTCAATTTGCCATGTTGCAAGGAGAGCTTAACTTCTGTCTTGCTAGCTTGCGCTGCGCTCAGTGGATCTGCGCTCGACAGTGCAGCCTAGGCAGAGTAGTCGAGCGCAGATCCACTGAGCTCTCAACACAGACAGCATCGTCAGAAGGAAAGTTGATAAAATAAATTAAAAATGTTGTATTGTTCGATACATATGCGTACCGAACCGAAAGCACTGTATCGAACGGTTCAATATCGATACGAGTATCGTTGCACCCCTAATAGGGAGCTATATTCGTTGTATTACTTTCCATCCAGTCATTGTTGCCACCTTTAGCAGAGCGCAGTGAAACGGCTCTGGTCTTGATTCTCAGTTGCAGGCAGGGCGCTGTATAGTGCGAGGCCATTTTGCAAATGTTTCTGTTGGATGCTTCCTTCTAAAAGGTTCTGCTTTTTCGTAACAGTGTGTGTCACGAAGAGCACTCTCCGACTATTCCTGTAACATAAAAAAGCCCTCTTACCCTAAACTAGAAGCATTTGTCTATCATATTACCACCACACATGAGCCTCACACAAGGCTTGACCCAGTGTTAAGTGTCTGCGCTAAATTTCATTGCCTCCATCTACTGGAAGGCCTGCCAATATACTGGCAGTGAATTCCTTGAGGAAAATAAATGGCAATAAAAAAGAGAAATGATAGCCCCTGCAAGCTGATAGGAGAGGGCTTTTTCTCTGCCGTCTTTTTTCCATACCACTCTTTATTGAGGCTGGCCAGCTCGGGGAGCTGCGATTTGGCACGCTGGCTGTGGCTTTAGTTGGATGGGAGTTGAAAAGCCAATATTGAAGCAGCACATATTGAAGAGCTGGGGGAATCATGTTAATAATTGCATGCAAATTTCTTTGAGCGGTCATATGTTGATAGGCACTCAACTCTGCAACTAGAAGTCAGATACTTCCCAGCTCTCCGGTGCATCCTTGGATGGAATATCCTCTTATTATTTAGCATATACGTATTATATTGTTAGCTTAGCGTGCTCGCTGTCTGCTGTACGTGGGAAGTGCGTAAAGTGGGCAGGCAGGTTATTTTACTGCCACGTTGGGCTACTATAACAAGATGTTCAGATATGATCCGAGAGAGCAGAGGTCTCTCGCTGCTCTTATAGTCTCCACCACCCCTCCACCACAACCGCCCACACACAGTTTTTCTCCACCTGTTCAGTTCATTATTAAATCTGGGAATTGTCCCTATAACTCAATCCACCAGACTACAGCATTATATGACCATTTGTGAGAAGGGTGATTGCGACGCAGGGCAGAGGATGGATGTTAAAAGCATATTGATTTGTCTGTAATATCGTCATAGATCGGAGATTTATGGCAATATATAAATGCAGCCGCGAGCTCTCGTATCCTCCGACCTGCGGTGGAGGAAATGGACTCCTTAGTATGACTGATGAGATCAACACAGTGCTCTCAGCTGCGTTTACCCCCCTCCACTTCACCCCTCTAACACACATGAGCTTCCATTTCCCCACTCCTCCTCTTCCTCCTCCTCCTCCTCTCAGGATGTTCTTACCCCCGGCTGATGTGACTCGTCCTCAGTGGCTCCATATCGTTGCTTCGGCTTCACATTCCTGCACAGAGGCTAGAAAAGCCTCCTCTGTGGCCTGAGATCGGTTTGAGTGGGTGTCACTGATCTTTCCTCAGCAAGTAAAATGATGTCTGACAAGGTCGTCAGAGATCACTGCCACACAATGATGCTGGAAGATTGAAAGGAAATAAGGCTTCTTTCGTGGTTGCGTACCTTGATGCTAACAAATTACTGCATTCGCTGACTGGGAGTGACAGCCATGGGCGAGCGGCAGGCTTCGGGGGCTTTGATGATGTGACGCCGTGCTTAAAGATAAAACCTGAAATTAAAGGTTTTTCATCCAGCTGTACGTGTCAACCTTTTGCCACACATGGAGCTAGCGGTAAACAAATCTGGGGCAATGGAAGCAGAGCACTGATGCCCAGTGACAGATATAAAGCAAGGGTGGCAGAAAGGGTTATGGCTGATGTGGGCGCCAGGCGGGGCTGCTGTCTGTGGCAGTTA
Organism: Rhamphochromis longiceps; assembly: GCF_057381845.1. NCBI lineage: Eukaryota > Metazoa > Chordata > Actinopteri > Cichliformes > Cichlidae > Rhamphochromis > Rhamphochromis longiceps. The sequence continues at coordinate 2,586,602 of NC_140566.1, forward strand.
AAGCAGCTGAGCCTCAGAGCCAAGCGCAGGGTCGGAGCCAGGCCACGCTGGTGGGCTGGCCTCCACAGCTGACGTAGGAGCCCCAATGAACGCCCAGCTGTTATTTTCACATAAGTCTTGTCAGATAAACCCAGCTGTGAGTTAAAGAGACCCAGCAGTTTCCAACTGCTGCTGTCGACCAACCCAAGGTGGTTTTACTAGATGGGCTCACTGTGAGGCTGATGTGACGCACAGGCCGGTCGGGGCATAATTAGCCATGCTTAATGTGGTTTAACGTTTAGAAATGGTGCATCCTAAGGCTGCAGTCACGTCGAGAGGAATTTCTTCACGTTGTTCATGTTAACTGCTGAGTCGTGAAGCTCCCAGCCCTTTAATAGCCTCGGTATATAGACCTCTGAAGGTAGCATAAAGGAGATATTCAAAGTGTAGTCTGTGCGAACCGAGGGGATTTGACAGTGCTGCAGGAAATAGACAATTTATTATCAGCAACAGAGCCTAGGTAGTGGATTATCTATAAAACATTCATGGTTCTCCCTCAGTGGCAAGGAGCCATAAAACTTCCCAAATGAGGGACTTGTTAATTTACTTGTTAAAGCAAATTAAAAATTTATAAGCGCTTTTAGGTAAATGAGATCCTCTTTCATTGCTGCCCTAGTGGGATTCTCCCTGCAGATCCTGCGAGGACAGGTTAGCTGTTGTGAAAGCCGCAGAAGAACAATAAAAGCCGTTAAATTGTTCCAGGTTTTATTACCGCCGAGCTCTCCAGCTGCTGTTGTGCGTAACTAAGGGAAACCAGGAGCTGATGGCTACAGAATTCCACTGAGGCCAGTAGAAAACCGAGCACAGCGCTCCGGCTATTTTTCTTTTTGTGGGATAAGAGATGGGGGTGGGGGGCGGAGTTGCCGGGGCAGGTCAGCTGTGTATGGGTCTGTTTAAAAAGGCCTTTGTGGTTAGAAATGTTAGCAGGCCTACTTTTGTGCTTGATTGCATTGAGTCTGTAGTGCAGCCCTCGAGAATAGGTCAATACACTTGTAAAATTCCACTATGGCGATGGTGAGCACTTTTCAGTGAGTGAGAAAATAATTGACTCCACATGTTCGAGACAATGTTGTAATAGCTGCTTTAGTGTTCGTTTCAGGGTAACCGTGTTAAATGAGGTGTTTCAGCCGTACGCAGAGAATCTGCATCACTTTCGTTCAGCGCTGTAACCTCACTGTCGGCTTTGGGACCTTCAGTATTGATTTGGTCTGTTATGTTTGAGATTTGTATCATCGAGACAAAAATCTTTGTTTTCAGTGGGCAGCTCAACATAAGCAGAGCTCATTTTATTATTTATCTATTTGACACAAATTATGAAGAGGGAGGTCTTAGTCACAGAGATCAGGACTTAGGATTGTCAGGGCTGTTGAGGTGCGGTTCAAACTTTTCACAACTGTCGGTTTTATTAATTCACCACTCGGAAATGTAAATTGCACTAATTCTGTCACAGTTAGCTAGGTGGTGAGCTCAAAGTGAAGAACTGTCAAGCTAACTAGTGAGTCATGAGTGCCTTGAGGAACCTTAACCAGGTTTGTTCATTTAATACACACTAATCGGGGAGGGTGAACATGAAGGTGAAAAGAATCAAGATAAGACAGCGTGTTAGTAAAACTAAATAGAGCTCACAGAGACGGAGGACTGCCAACAGGAAACAACTAAACACCCAGACAGTAACCTGACAGAGACCAGACTAATACAAGAACAAGTGAAACTGGAAACAGAATAACAAATATGGCATAATGTCTGATTTGGAAAAATATGAGAATAATCGACAATAACAAAACTCAGCCTCCAATAATAATAATAATAATAATGGATTGGATTTATATAGCGCTTTTCAAGGCACCCAAAGCGCTTTACAATACCACTATTCATTCACTCTCACAATCATGCACTGGTGGAGGCAAGCTACAGGTGTAGCCACAGCTGCCCTGGGGCAGACTGACAGAAGCGAGGCTGCCATATCACGCCATCGGCCCCTCTGGCCAACACCAGTAGGCGGTAGGGTAAAGTGTCTTGCCCAAGGACACAACGACCAGGACAGAGAGCCCAGGGATCGAACCGGCGACCTTCCGGTTACAGATGCGATTCCCAACCCCCTGAGCCACGGTTGTAATACCGTAATTGTCGGGCTATAAGCCGCTACGTTTTGCACAAGCTTTGAACCCTGCGGCTTTTAGTCAGGTGCGGCTTTTCTCTGGATTGTCCGTGATTTTTGTCATATCGTAAGACGATTTGTTTTGTTTGTGCCGCTGTTGTACGGCACTACGTTGCCTGGCGGAAGGGCATGTGATCAGACACACAGTATC